>NW_020291591.1:2104875-2548979 GCF_003184755.1 Aspergillus piperis CBS 112811
GTCCAATAAACATGACATAAACATAGTGAATACAGGATATCAGTCATCAATCATCATCTCAGTCAGTCCGCGCACATAGATGTGCGAAATCCATATCTAGACCGAAAATATTAAAAGGAAGTAGCAGAGTAAAACAAAGGAAATAGAGAAGAAAAAAAAAAAAAAAAAAAAAAAAAAAAAAAAAAAAAAAAAAAAAAAAAAAAGGAGGAAGCCCAGAACTAGAAATCAAAGGCTAGAGAAGAGAAAGAGGAAGGCGGGGAGGGGCAGCAGTTGGATACTTTGGGAGGAAGCAGTAGTAAGGTAGCCTTACACTTCACTTCTCGCAAAGACCGACCAACTTCCACTGCCCATCCACTTGCCGAATAATGTCTTCTTCAATTGCCCATTGGCGCAAGAAAGTATCCTTGGCTTCATATTGCGCGTCACCTTTCTCGTAGTGACGACCAACATGCTCCATTCGATCATTCCATTCGAGGAAATGCTGTCCACAGAAGCCACAGGCGCTCTGGGTAGGTGGCTTGCGTTGCTCATGCCAGCAGCGAGCCCGAACAGCTTCAAGGGTCTGCTCGAAGTCATCGCGCTCTTTCTCAGTTTCAGGCTTTTTGCTGTTGCGCCCGACCCAGGGAGCATGCATGCGTCGCTGGTGTTGAGTGAAGAGATCCTTTCGGTTGAAGTCGTTAACGAGATGCGTCTCGTTAAATGAGGCACAACTGTTGTTCGCGTCCTGACCCTTATTCTTGCTGAGGTTGTCCAGACTGCAGCGTCCGACGTCACAACGGTAGAATCCAGGTTGAATATGCTGCGAGGTCACATGGCGCTTCCACTCGTTCTTCGAAACGAAGGTACTCTGGCATCCATAGTGGGAGAAACTGCAGATGAACACCCGGCTGGTCTTAGCACCACCCTTCTTACCGCTGGTCTTGGTAGAGGCCCGAGCTGCAGAGGTAGATCTTGCTTTGGTGGACGTTTTGCGAGGTCGCTTCTTGCTGATGCGGCCTGTGTTCCTGCTAGATAGCTTCGGCGTCTTGAACTGGTTACTGGAAGAGCTGCAGGCTTCTTGCTGACTTGTGGTCTCTGCGTATTGGCAACTCTTGATGTCACAAGCAGTGTCAAATTCATCGTGATGAGGAGGGCTGTTATAGCGAAAGATTCCACCCATGAAATGCTCCGAGTCTGTCTCAAGTTTGACGATAGGATCTGGGTCGGGATATACTTGGGAGGGCGCCACCAGACTGTCGACGTCCGTAAGGGCAGATGGGGAAGAACAAGATCCGAAACCCAGTGGCGGGAGTGCGACTTCATCGCAGGTGTATGGAGGAGACATATAGCATCCCATGCTGATCCAACTCGAACTTCCGGTGGCGAGACTGTCTTTTGTTTCTGGGCTAGAGACGAGTTCAGTGCTCCAAGGTGAGCCGAAATCAGAAGAAACAGCAGTCAATGATTCGGTGTTGTGAGGTAAGACCGGCTCGTTTGACCACGACATGGATGGGGCGATGTAAGGGTTCTTCATAGGTAGGTCGACAGGAGAGAGATGGAACTGGAAGCTTGAAGGGCGTTGGATAGTCGTGGGGTCCGAATAAGGCTTGTACTGACAGGGAAACAGTTCATAATCCTGGGCCAGATCGTCCTTGGAGGATGTATGCGGGAAGTCTGAGAAGGGTTGGAAGTGGGCCATTATGTATAAGCTGCGACGTTGTGCTTGCTTTCCAGGGATCCAAAGCTATGCCAGCTGAGAAGTCGCTGCTTTATAGCAACAAAAAGCAGAGGCAGTATTTCTTCAGCTGGGGGTGCCATGGTTATGTACTGGCCTACGACGGCGGTACACGCGATGGGTCACTGCGAACCGAGAGGAGCGTGGAGTCAAGGCCATTGTTGAGCCGCATCGACTGAGCAGACTGAGCCATTATTTGTCGAGAGCATCAGGTTGGAGTGCACCTTGGGAAGCCGGAGTAGTGCGCCCCTGCAGCGATGGCCGACAGTCGTCTAGCCCGGGCGTCTTGGATGTCAACCTACTCGAATCGGCCAGTCATAATTCGCGATTCTGGGAGAGGTCCCCCTTTTTTGGTTTTTTGGTTTTTCTATTTTTCCAATTTTCTGCATTTTATTTTACGATCCTTGATGCAATTTAATTTTCCTTACTTCCAGGTGGGTAATCGACTCCGCTGTGGAAGGTTTGAATGGCATCGTCGTAAGACGGCGCCTCTGGGCTGCAAGGATGGTGGCCCTCGTGTTTGGGGATTGACAGAACGGCGGCATCCACCAGAGGAAATGATCGATCTGGGCCAAAGGTTAGGCCTGTCTCCAGGCCTCTCCGACCGTCCGACTCCCCGAGAGAGCCGCAAAGACGGTGAGTGCACCAACATTACATTCGCGCTTGAAATTGTCTTTTTGCCAGTCTCCGGCGTCAGACTATTTCCACACCCTCGTGGCTTCCAGCCCAATTTGACGCATCCACCTTCCATTGCCTGATTGGCCTTGCTGCCCTCTCGTCTCTTGCCCAACACACCCAGAGAAGGCAGTTCAGCCTCAATGATAGGCAGTGTTGGAGTTAATACTGCATTAGTCGGGCAACGGAGGGAACCACTAACCACCACAGGGTTTAGGGGGCAAACTAATACGGGGCCGCCGCGGGTCAACTTAGCGAGCGTTATCATCGAGCTCGTCTGATTGTGAACCAACATTCCGAGTCATTCGCTGCGTCCCATCTTCGCTCTAATTCGGCGTCGTGGTGCAAGGATTCTCAATCAGGTAATGGTCGACGATTAGCGGAATCCTGATCTGTCCATAGTTGGTTGCCTCTTGCCCAGTTGTTGACCTTTTCCAGGGCACGGTTTGGCCCTGTCGCCCATGCCCGCACGGCACTAAGCCCGCGCCACGCTGTTCCCCGACACGCTTCTGGAATGGTGCACCGAGAACTCAGGAAAAATGTCGATGAGTCTTAACTGTTAACTGCTGATCGGGGAAGACACCTGCGGATAGCCCCTGGGGTGCCACCCGCCTAGGATACCCGCTTAGAGTCTGACAGCTCATACCGTTAGTAGTATCTGGTGGTGTCTCTCGTTAGCACCTTGGTCATCCTCCGACCTGGGATTCGTTATCGTCGCTTTGATGGTAACGTATCACTGAAACAGTGTCGACCCACTTCCTACTACCCCTTTCCTGTACATTATCTGCTGGACTACGGTCGTTAATGGGGATGTACGGACTACGGAGCAATGTGCATCTTGTGGACGCAGCTGCTTGAGTCCGCTTAGTGCCTATTTTTGGGGGCCGAAAAAAAATCCACTATGACACCGCTCGATGATCATGAGTATCTAATCTCTCATAGGACAGTTCGTTAGGGACGAAATTAAACATCGACGATTATGGATACACTACTTTGGTACTACGGGGTAGCGTTTGATCGAGTCATAGGCCGATCTTGTGATGAGCACCAATTACTGGCCAAGGCACAGTTGACTAAACAAGTTAACAATGCCATGTCGCATCGGACTTGATCCTGGCGATTAGTTCGAAAGTCGTTTGCTGTCATCCCCGTCCAAACTCTCAGGCCAGCGTATCGGGCCTGGACAAAGTCGCGCTACACTCTGGCATGCTGGACAACCAACATCGGACACACACCCCCCCAAGCGGGATATTCGTGTGGCTGAGGCGCGTTGGCTGTGCCTCGAATCTGCCTTACTCCTCCGTAAAATTGATTCGACGTCCACCCATCTGCCATGAAGTCTTGCGAGGCTTCTTTCCATCGAACCCCGGTTTCCGATAGCATTGCCAAGTGGTCAAGACTTTTCTACCCTCCCGCTCATGGGTATCGACGATGATAACATCGATTCTTCCGATGACCAGTCTACTACTAATGCGGAAGGGGTAATTAGTGCGAATCCCCGACCATGACTGCAGCTCCCTCGCAGCTAGCAAGCATGTCGGAAGCTTCCGGGAAATTAATCCAGAGAGCCACATGATCGCGCGGTTAACTCCAGAAGTCAATGGAGTAGTAGTTACTCTGACTGTAACTCCTACTCGATCGAGCGGACTAAACTAATTAACTAACTACAACCACAACTACGCAGCCCACTCTGACTCCGACACTGAGCGACACGGATGAACATCCCTGTTCCTGGAAAGCTCAATCAGTAATAAACCCGTAAGGTAATGTATCGTCCGGAATCTTTGCCTGGCGCGACGGTAATGTTGTGCAGTTCCACCATTCCCTGGGGAGGCGCTTTTTTTTTTTCCCTCTCTTGCCCAACCGGGAATATCCCTCCATCGATCTATCAGTTTTACTCCATTCTGCGCGCCCGGGCGAACATCCTTCTCATCATTTGTTGTTTTGGTTTGGTCTGGTCTGGCCTGGTCTCGGTCTGCATCTCAATCAACGCCCACACCCGCCCGGGCTGCGCTCTGCGCTGCAGGCGCGGGCCCTCGGCTCGCCGCATGCGTTGTGCACCACAGCCCCAGTGACGCCCTGGTGCCCTCACATGTATCATGCGGGAATATCTATGTACTCTGCTCTGTACAATTGAATGACATCATGGGCATGGCAAAGCCACAATGTAGAGTTCTGTACGATGGTGCACACAATGTGCCTTGTTGGGGTATTGTTGTATTGCTTGCGTCTAGACTCTGGTGGATGATGTTACCCTGGGTTATCTGCATGGGGAGGAATGGAACAACATAGTGTGATATTTGTATTACTTCGTAGAGAATATCATCTGAAGATTAGCGATGATTTTCCCGACATTTGAAGGAGCTAAGGCTTGTAACCATGCAAGCAAAATACCCCCTATCTACTCTACTCCATAGTAAGATGATGTAGCTCTGCCATACTAACCCTGACTTCTTTGTTCCCTGAGACTTTAGATCCTTATTCCCTTTCCATCCAGCAGCCTACTCGTCCTTCTCCTTAACAGACTTCTTCTTCGGCACGCGCACCAGCCAGTACAAGAAAACTGCTGCGATGGCGTTAAACACAATAAACGCGAAGAGAATACCCACATTACGCCACCGGTCCGAGTAGCTCATGCTCAGCGCGCTCAGATACTGGTCGGTCTTCGAGATCGAGCATACAAGGCATTCGGTGTTGTCTTCGGGATTGAGTAGAGTCGCTTGGTAATTACGAACGTAGGTGTCTAGATAACTGGAGCAGTTTTGTCCCGTTGGAGGCGGGATATGCAGCAGCTCTATATCGGAGCATTCGACGTCGTTTCCTGCGATGCCTACACTCAAGACAGAGGATACCAGGTAGGTGAAGGGTGAGACCCGGTACATGAAGATCCAGAAGCGAGGAAGGGCAGATGGGGTGGCCAGGACGCTAGATTCACGATGGTCAGTCTTCCTCACAGACAAACGATGCAGTATGACTTACCCGTTAAAGATCAGGCAGAACGAGAACAGAAGTTGGGCGACGTTGCTACCTGTATCCGGTTGCTCGATGCCTGCGATGACCATGGAACTGAATGTTGAGGTAAACACCATGAAGATCAGGACGAGAAGAAACATGGTACCACCTCTTTCGGTGACTGAGTCCGTTGGAATGGCGTTGCGGTATAGGCCAATTGGATAGTACCAGCAAAAGTACGCCGGAACTGCCATCAGTATGTTCCAGGGCAACTCAACCAGAATACTAGCTAGCATGAACGCTACCCAAGAATATGTTTTGGAAGGCCTTTCGCGAACTTCATACAAAGCTCGCTGCCTTGCAAAATATGGCATCATCTGTTGCACCAAGTTGGGAAAGATGACTAACAGCATGAAAATGGCAAACATCTCGTTTTGCAACCCTTGAAGACTGTTCGGCTCTCGCCAGAACGTGAAGCCAATAAAGATCGGCTATGGTGACTGGTTAGCTCTGCAAACCGAGAGGACCACGAGATACTTACTGGTATAACGCACATAGCAGCCTTTGAGTAGATGTATGAAGGACTACGCCAATATTGTTGGAACATCCGCTGCAGGCAAAGGACAAACTGCGCCCAAAGAGGCATGGCAAAGGCTCCATATCCCACCATCCGAGGAGGTGGTGGCCGCTGCAGTAGTTCCTGCTTCATCTCGGCAAGGTCTAGGCGTACCTGAGTGCGCTCAGGACTTTTATTCCACACCTCCGTCCAATCGCGATCAGCGTGGGAGCCTGGGGCAGCGCCGATTACTTCCAACATCCACTCGGCAGGGTTAGCGTTGGGGGGACATTTCACAGAGCCCTTTGCCTCGAAGTACCTAATCAAGGTCTCCATGTTCTGGCCAAGCTCTCCAAAGTACACCGTCTTACCACCTTTTGCTAGAAACAGCAGCCGATCGAATTGCTGCATGAGGATGGCTGATGGTTGATGAATGGTACATAGAATCGCTTGTCCGTGATCAGCTAGCTTTCGCATGAGGGAGCAGATAGACCATGCAGTTTGGCTATCAAGTCCCGAGGTGGGCTCATCAAAGAAAAGAAGAAGGTCAGGCTTGGCCGCGATCTCTACTCCGATTGTCAACCTTTTCCTCTGTTCAACGTTCAACCCCTCACCCAAAACCCCGACAATGGCTTCTGCGTAAGCTTCCATGTTGAGCATTTTTATTACCTCCTCCACGTACGCAAGCTTTTCTTTTCGCGGTGTAGTAGCTGGCTGACGAAGCAGTGCGCTGAAAACAAGGGCTTCCCGCACCGTGGTTGTTTCCAAGTGCAAATCTTGCTGTTGGACGTAACCAGTCTTTCTCTGGAAAGAATCATCCCGCATCCTCCCATCAATTAGCATGTCCCCAGTAACCACTCCCATGGTCACCCGGTTAGCTAGTACGTCGAGGAGAGATGTCTTCCCAGCTCCAGTTACGCCCATCAAGGCAGTTAGTGTGCCTGGTTTGACCCATCCATCCACATGATCAAGAATCCTGCGTGGCTTCCCCTTGACCTTAATATCGTAGCAGACATCTTGCCAGTGAAAGATAGATGTTTGTTTGACAATTGCGGCTGTATGATCAACGTCCTCGCCATCGACGGCGTACTTCTCTGAAGTGGGGTAGCTTTCCACATCGCCGACACCAGGAATCCGTCGTGCAAATGCAGGGATCTTCCCGCGAGGAAATACCAAGATCTCACCTTTCGAAGGCTTCGCGCGGACCAGCTCACTGCTAATGATATAAAGTGCGAGGGAGAAGAATAGGAAGCCCAAGAGAATGCCATAGTTGCGCCAGAGGTGCGATTTGTAGTATTGAAAAGAGACATTCAGGTATCTGTCGCCATCAATGTAGTCTTGACCAGCTACGGCACCATTCTGGCTGCAGATCTTGGAGCTAATAGGAGCATTTTCGTAGCCCGGTCCCGAAGGTACATATACTCCGCACGGAAAGCGACGCTCACTGAACTCGTTGATCATGAGAGACTCGAAGGCATACTACTTCACTATTAGTGATGATCATAGCGCTGGAGTAGTGCTGGTGTCGAAATGCAAGCAAGGTATGGGTGTTGTTTCGTTGTCCAGTTATATGGGCGCACTTACAGCTATTGGGTCCAAGTAATTCAACCATCGGAACCATGGATGCATATTGCGGACTGGAATCGTGAAACCCGTATATATCACGAGAATCAGCATGAATATGGAGGAAGGTACCATTGCCTGAGCCATAGATCGCGAAATCGCTCCCGTCCAGCGGAAGATGTTAGACATGGTCAAAGTAGTTGTCACGGAAAATAGGTAGAACACGAAAAAGTGCCCAGGGGTACGGCGCAGATTAGACATAAAATAGAGAAACAAATTGAATACCACTGAGACGATCGCTTTCGAGGGGAGATCAACAATCATGGAGCTGATTGCCTCTGCCGATGGATGATAGAGGGCATATTTATCATGCTTCTCTACTATGGGTCTTTGCTGCCATAAAGTGAGGATCTCGAGCGCGCTTGCGAATCCGTTCAACAATATTGCAAAGAAGATCAGTGCTCCTCGTTGGAAAAAGCTATCTGTCGTAGGTCCAAGGTTGTAGAACACGCTGGAGATAACCAAGGCCATGACACTATTTCCGATAACTCCAGCCAAGGTCATACTCATGTCACCCTTGAGACGCTGGAAGCCTCTACGAAGACACAGCCGAACTTGCATAGGGTACGATAGCGTGTAGGGTGATTTGGCCCGTGTCCTTTTGGCCTTTTCAGCCGCGCGAGAGCGGTTGAATTCTTTCAACTTTTCACCCCCTAGAGGGAACTCATGCTGAAAAGCCTCAATGTCAGCGAGCAGCTGCTTTCTCTCAGCGCTCGCTCTCCATCGCGCAGCAAACTCATCGGGAGTGCGAGGTACCAAGCGCTCATAGCCTTTGCGGACCTTCCTTTCCGTTGGACTGGTCAGGGAAGTCAGAAAATCGGCGGTGGTTTGTCTGTCTGGGCATTCAAATCCCATTTCGATGAAGAACTGCCTGGCATCCCCGGAGCGCCCGAAATATATTTGCCGGCCTTCATAGAGAACAATGACCTTGTCAAATATATCATAGATAGCTTGGCTGGCTTGGTAAATTGCCACAATTGCGGTAGACCCTGTATGGTCTGTGGAAAGCCGCAACTTCCGGACGAACTCCAAGGCCGTAGAGCTATCCAGACCGCGCGTACTATTGTCCCAACATTGCAAAGGACAACCACACAATATAGTCTCAGCTATACTGACCCGCTTTCTTTCCCCTCCGGATACTCCTCGGATGTACTCATTGCCCACCCGCGTGTTTATGGTGTGGCTCAGACCCAACATTGCCATGACAACATCGCGCATATGGGTTGCGTACTGCTCTCTGGTGACACCCGGGAATCTGTTGGATGGTGCACGAGCATGCGCCGCAAAGTGCAACGTATCGCCTACCGAGAGTTGAGGGAAGTGAATTTCGGTCTCTGCTTGGTAAATGACTTCACCCCGGAAACGGCTATGCATTTCATCCCAGGATATACCCTGATACTGAATGTCGGTTCCGTGGTCGAGCCATAAGCCATGAGTCTCGCCTGCGATAGTCTTGAGGAAGGTTGAGCAACCACTATAAGTATCATCCGTCAGCAACATGGACTGCATAGGAATCGACACGGTGTAACTGAGGGGCCGCAAAGCAGCACTGCATGAATTACCTTCCAGGACGGCCAAGCACAACCAGCAGCTCTCCGCTGTGGACGTATCCCTCGAAGTTACGAAGAATATCAATCCTGACTTTCTTCCCATAACCGAGCTTTTCGCGAAACCAACCAAAACCTTTCAGCCACATGTTTGCGACATTTGCCTGGTAATCAGCAGCGGTTCCGTAGCCGAAGACATTCATGTTCCGGAAGGAGACACCAGCCGTCCGGCGAGGATAGCGATCTGGATCACGCGAGGTGATCCTGAGCAAGTTTTTCGTCCATTTTTGTGAGTTGAACTGCTCCGAATTGGGGTCCAGCTCGGGGTCGCTAGTAGGGTCTAGGAAGGTATTCGTTCCCTCGCCGATGCCGCTCTTGCTAGATAAGTGTGAAAGGCTACGCGCCAGTGCGGTTATCGCCTGCTGATTTTCCCGTCTGATGCTGTCTTCCGATTCTAAGCAAGCGGAATCTGAGCTCTCCGTCTGTCCCCCGGAGGTGAAGGCCGCGCGCATCGAACTTTCCAGCTCCGAGCCCACCGCAGCGGTGATAGCTCGGGTCCCAAAGGGCGCAGGGGGTGCTGGCTGGTTAGCCATGACAAATGTCAACAATCTGGGGTTACGCAATTCATAGTAGGGCACCAGAAAAGCAAATGAGCAACGGTAAGACAAGACACAGAGATGCAGGAGGCACAATCAACATCAGAAGAAAAAGGGCAGGAAGGAAAGAAGGACCGAGAGGAGGAGTTCAAGGTGGTCAGAAATAATCAAAGGGGTCCTAAAGTTTCAGTGATTCAATAAGGTTCGTTACCTGGTACATTGTCGATGGTCTCGAAACCCGGAAGACGGAAAGCCAACATCCGAATTCACATGGCGTCAGGCTGAAAGAGCTACCTGATCCTTGTCTGGTGATGCAGGCCCGTATCCGCTGAAAGTTAGTGTGTTGAGCATTCAGGTACACACGGACTCTCCTTTCCTTCTCCTGATCAAGTTATCAACCCTATGCTGTTCAACTGTTCTACTACGACGTCATGATTATCTCCTATCCATGATGAGCTCATGAACAGAAACGAGGGCATATATGAGGTAGCTTGTGAATGACTCGTCGGAGATTCCAAATAACAAAAGAAGGTATCTTTCCGGATCCATCATCGACCTCCATTCGGTCATCATTCATTATCTCAGCGTCACTTCCGCGGAAGGTTCTCAACGCCGGTCCTGATTGGGTGCGTATTGGATGCGTATCTCGGGGGCTTTTTAGCTCTGCATCCGCCAAACCCCACCGTTACCCCGGATCTAAACCCTTCCGAGCTGTCAGATTAGTTACCATGGATGATGGTGAGCCACTGCCACCCTACCATAATGGGACAATGAATTATGGATCGCTTCGGGATGCCTGATATTTATTGCTCTATAAGGTTACAATTCCATTCCAGGCTGTCCGTGCATATTCATCGGTCTTGTGTTTGTAACTATTCGATACCAATACCACCCCCCCCCCCCCCTCTAGTCAGTGTTGAAGATATGATGCCTCTACACCTAGTACCAGCCTCTCAATCATATGATGTTAGATCAAGCTGGCATTCGGAAGTATAGTATTCCGAATCCATCAGTGACAAACATCAAGCAGGTAGCTAAGGATCCCCGCCACTGTTAGGTCCGATCATTGGAAAAGGGAGCTCATAGTGTTAACATCACAGTCAGATGTAGTTTTCCTCTTTTATAAGGCCTAATAATCAGGTAAGGATAATTTCAGCTATTCCTGAACATAGTACACCAGAAGTCGCATTAATGTTCTATCATAGTTTGTTAGTAGTGCACCACTGTAGAAGCTATTATTATGACTAGAGTGGGTAAGTTTCAGGTTGAGACTTCAGCTCATGGCATCCTTGAGACTGAAATGATACTTGTGTTCCTAGTAGTATTACTACTTGTTATATACTATTCAGATTATGAATAAGACTCACTATTGGTAGCTATTTATAACTATACGTGACCTTTATAAACTTTTTATTGTGTTTGTGTTACCCTCTTCGTGCACTCTCTGAGGCCCACACGTATTTAGTAGTATGACACTTTCTATATATATCTGTATCCTCGCAGTTTACTATCCGGAGGAGACAGCGAGATTAAGACAAGGGTTTACAGTATGTTATGAGTGTCATAATACGGACCTAGGATTAGAATCAGGTAAACTACGAGGTAAAACCAGAACATAAATTGATAAGGATTTGTCGATTCTTGACTGCAAGGCCATTTAGTCTCGTGCTCCGCTCGGGTAAGACTGAGCCTCCGCCATACTTAGCCAACTACTATGTACTAGCACTGGAAGCACTGCAATATCAATGATAATGGTACTTATACACTAAGATAAAAAAGACTGCAATTGCAGCATTTTGCAGCATTTTGTTGTCAAGCTAATGGCTTGCTTGCTGTGCAATGGTACAATTTGTGGTGACCGCAAGCAAACAAACGCCGCGGATTTGATGTCCGGATCAACCAAGATTGCGTGGAAGTTCATTCAGTGTCATACCGTGATTTCCAAGGTTGCCACGTTTTGTCGAGTACGAGGCGATAGATATCTTCCATGTAAACTGACTGGACCACTCGCATTCTCGCCGACAATCAGGCATACAGGCATGAAAGACACCGTTCAGCATCAGGCATAGAAAATGGGAACTGACCGCCTACCCAACAAGCACAGCGAATTAACTGTTAGTAGTAAGAGTTAGGAGAAGAGGGAGTGTCCACCGGCACAAAAACAACCACCAAACGGACTGACGGACTGTTACTCCAAGACCAGATCATCAATCCTCCCTCCCTCCCTCTCTCTCTCTCTCTTTTTCCCTCCGTTAATCTTTCACGCCCTTCCCCACCCCCTTTCCCCTCCACCTAATCCTCCCCCTCCTTCTGCCTCCTGGCCCTACTGCTTCGTCTCAACTCGAACCATATTCTTTCCGACCGTGGGACATCCCCCTCCCCCTTGTCTGCTGGGGTATGTCTAGAGGTGGATCTCTTTTCCCCGGACCTCCTTGTTAATTGTGGTCGGCCGACGTCCGGATGAGGCTCGACCTCCTATCGTTACCAACAATCCACTGTTGGTGGTAACTGGTCCTACGACTAGTTCCTACATCTTATCTCGTGGTGGTAAGGCTGGCCTTGATCGGATCGGGGCTTCCGGTGGTCTCTGTCGGTGTCTTGAAAGTGAGCCGATCTATCTTCACTCAACCCGGGAGAATCCTTCCCAGGCCGTTCGGAGCCTCGTCTTCCTAACTCTCCTTGTCGCGTGCAGTCATCCTTGTCCAACCTGCCGTCCACTTCCCGCTGGGCCTCCTTGAACAACCATGGCGCACTACCAGAATGGTTATCCATCCTACAATCAACCGCCCGGTTCCCCACCGAATCCCACCCAGCACAACCGTTATGATCTCTATCCCGCCCAGCCGACGAGCCCACAATTACGGAGGATGCCCAGTTATAACGTGGGGGACGACGCGGGTCTCTTGGGCTCCCCTAATTCCCAGAACGCCAGGTCCACCGAGGTGAATGCTCGCTATCCGGGCTGGAATGCACAGGCAGAGGGTCAATCGAGTTACAATGTCATGAATACTGGACGCGATGACTACGCAGACCCTCGATACGCGCACGTCCCTGCGCCCACTTCGCCTCAGTTGTCGCGCGCCCGGGCTTCTTCGCAATCAAGTTACCAATACCAGTATACCTCGTCGGTTCCGGCTACCACATCACCTACCCAGCATGCATATAACCCTCAGCAATATGCCTTGCCCCCTACACCATCGCAGCAGCAGGTAGGCTTCAGCCCGCTGGCATATACTGGGCCCAGCACCTCGTATAGCAGCGCAACAGCCACCGGCCACCAGCCTTATAATCCAGCCGCCTACCAACCTGCTAGCTTCGTCGCATCCCCGGTGCAGAGACAGCCCACCAGCGCTTTTGCACATGCTCCCCCTACACCCCAAACTTGGGGTCCTCCCCACCCGCAGTTGCCGCCGCCTCCACCTCCTCGGGGACCGGACCATCCATATGGAAGCCGTCCCTCCCCGCAGTATGGAAATGCTTCGCCAGGTATGCAGTACGGGTTCACAACTCAGCAGGCATCATCCTCAACCACACTTTCATCCGGCTCTTTATCCTATGGCACAGCATCACCTTCTACAACTAGTGCTACCTACATATCTGCCAACAGCTCTTCTACTGCTGGTTCTGCGAATGTTGCAAGCCACCCCTACGCTGGAGGTGCCCAAGTTCCAAACTACCTGCCGCAGTCGCCGCCTCACCCTGGAGATGTCATTACTTCGTTCGATGAACAACCTCCTGCACCGCCAGCCCACTCGACACCCACCGAGGAAGCCTTCGGCAAGCGGTTGAGTTTGACACGTCCCGGATCAGGCCGATCCCTTCCAACACCGCCGATCCATCCCTCTCAAACACAAATGTCACCGCGTAGAACAGACACTATGACCCGACACCCGCAGTCGCGCCCGTTACCTGGCCCGCCGATTGACGCGGATGTAGATTCAGAGCCCTATATGGCTGCCAACGGACATGGAAGCCGGGATAGTCGACCAAGTACTAGGCCTGGCTATGATGAGCTGATGCAACAGGTCGAGGCTGCAGTTGCGGATCGACGGACGGCTGGGGAGTCAGGCTATAGCTTGGATCCATCACATGTGAATCCTCACAGTGCATTGGTCCTGGAACCATCGAATAGCGAATCAGCGGGCCCGCGGCTGTCCCCTGACGAGAGACATACTCACACTAATGGCAGCATCGCCACTGGCACCGGCCAATATGTGAACTACGATGCGTATAGCGATGATAGTGATGCAGAGGCGGCTGCAGGTCTAGCTATGCTGCAAATGGCAGATGAGGAAGACAAAGCACAAGCCGAACGCTTGCAAGACCGTGCGCGACGGGAGACGACTGCTTCTATCATAAGTGCATACGGATCGCGGTCAGAGAATCGCGTACCGTCTCCTCAGCAAGACTGGCAGCAGGATGAATTGGGGTCATATGGCGAAAGCTATCGTCGTGCTTCGCAATATGACGAGGCGGATCACTACGCAAATGGCCATAATGATGATGCTGGTCATCCTAGGCTTGCGCCCTCTTCCGGCTCTATGAGAGGTTCTAACCCCTTTGGAGACGGGCATGAGGAGTATTCAGATGATTATGACTACCCGCCTACAGCGCTCGATGAATCTGGATATCCGTACAATGACATGCAACATCATGCACGAGTGGACGCTGGTGGCACCGGGGGCCTGTCGGAACCTGGAGCGTATGGACGCCGGATGAGTTTTGATTACGGTGATGAGACCGACGGTCCCTTCTCCGAAAATAATGGTTTGCAACACTCGGGAAGTGAGAGCTCAGGCAGGGGAGAGGAACCTGGGGACCTCTTCTTCCATCCTGGCATGCGACCACTTCCACCGGCTCCCGTAGAGCCGGCAAGTAATCCGAACTTAATGTCGCATTTGATGCCGGCAGGAACATACCGGCATCACGAGCAGGGTGATGGGCGGGGCTCTACCCAGTATACATCTTCCCAATTCCCTGTTGCTCCAGATTCGTACGCTTCTTCGACCGTGTCCAGCCCTACCCAAGTTCCACGGTCGACTTCTTTGTCGAGTCATCCAATTGGACCTCGTACTGACCCCCCTATCAGATCGAAAACCGATGCAGACCGGGCGAAGTATAAACAGCAACAGGAGCTATTACGGCAGCAACAGTATGGCGCGCTCAAGCTTGACGTTTCCCCGGATGCTGCTGCTGCCATGACGCTTGATCTGCCCACCATCCCTGCGGGACGCCGTAAGAAGTTCAACCCAACAAAATTGTCTTCAGAACAATTCCGACGCTGTACGGAGCCATGGGCGTTAAGCTCCATCCTAGCTTGGATTCGTGAGCTTAGCGAAGATGAGACGGATCTAAAGGAACATGCGATTGTTGAGGCAATTGTTGCTTTGTTCACCCACAAAGTACCGACGATGAATATGGCCGATGCGGAAACTTTAGCCGCACGGGTGGTGAAGAATATGCTGGCGGAGGGAGCCTTGGTGAAGGATGAAGAATGGGTCAAATTCGGCACTGGAACTTTGTCAGGCGTTCTATTCCAGATAACGGGCACAGGGTGCTACTCCTCCCGCCTTCACGAACAGGAGGCGGAAGTGTTCGGACGTTGCTATTCGCACCACTGCATGCGCACTTTGAAAAAGGTCAATCTCAAAGCGCAGATGATGGAGCCGGAGAAGAAAGCAGAAGACTGGGTGACTTTTTACAAGGTCCCCAAGGAGGTGTGGGAGACGCACTCCAAGAAAGAGATTGATCGACAGAACAATTTGCACGAGATTGTGACAACCGAAGATTCTTACATTTCACAACTGGATGTTTTGCGCGAGCTCTATCGGGATCAGCTGGCAAATATGCAACCGTCGGTAATCGCACCGAAGCGCCTGAACCGGTTTTTGAACGATGTGTTTGGGAAGGTGGATGCTGTCAAAAAGGTCAACGAAGACCATCTTTTAGCTCAACTCAAGTACCGGCAGAAAGAACAGGGTCCATTCATTGCTGGATTCAGTGATATTTTTCGGGAATGGATCCGAAAGGCAAAGATGGCCTATGTCGACTACGCGGCAACTTTCCCGAATGCCAATTACGTGGTGCGCAAGGAAGCAGAGAGGAACGTTCATTTCCGGCAATTTCTTAGCCAAGTTCGTGACCACAAGCTGTCGAATCGTCTCAGCTGGGACACGTACCTCAAAGCCCCCATCACTCGTATCCAGCGGTACACCCTGCTCCTCTCGACAGTGCACAAGAACATGGTCAAAGATTCCGAGGAGAAGACAAATCTCGCACAAGCGATTGATGAGATAAAAATGGTGGCACTTGAATGTGATCATAAGGTGGGTGAGATGAGTCGGAAGGTTGATCTCATGGAGCTTTCTACCAAGCTCCAGCTCCGCCCTGAGATGAAGAAGGACGTTGAACTCAACCTGGAGCATCTGGGCCGCGAAATCGTCTTCCGGGGAGACCTGCAGCGGCCAGGGACACGAACAAGATTCTTGGTGGACACTCACGCCATACTCTTTGACCATTACTTGGTCCTTGCGAAGGCCTTCACAGCTAAAGACACGTCGAGAAGTGTGAAATATGAGAGCTACGATGTGTCCAAATTGCCAATCCCCATGGATCTTTTGGTTCTTGAGAGCACCAATGATGACCCGGTCGTGAAGTCTGCGGTCCGCGGAGTCGTGGCGCAATCACCAGCCGCCGTTGCTGGCCGTGGTGCTGCCGGCGGGCCTCTGACCCATACCGCCAGCGGCAATTCTGGCAGCTCGGGTAACTCGAACGGAGGCAGAGCTCTGGTACCTGCCACGGTTCTGGAGAGTTCCAAAGACGATAAAATCCTGTATCCGTTCAAGGTCAAGCATCTCGGGAAAGCAGGAACCTATACACTCTATGCTTTTTCGGCCCAAAACAGGCAAGACTGGTGCGACAAGATAACCGAGGCGAAGACCAAACATGCTGCCGCCTTGTTCGCGCAGAATGCGGAGCCGTTCAGGTTGCGTGTTCTCGCTGACACTGCATTTGGCACCTCCGACAACTCGTACATCCCTACTGGTGTTATTATTGACGGGACGCCTCTTGATCGTGCTATTAAGGACGTGGAAGAGCGGTACCATGGCTCGCCACGGCCGGCGCCAGTTTGCCGGACTGGCGTCCACTGTGCCACTGTTTTCCAGCAGCCCCCTGGTCGCATGAGATGCGCCATCGGCACTGACTATGGTGTGTATGTTTCGGACTACAATGACCCTCGTGGCTGGACTCGGGTAAGTAGCTCTTTGCAATCACATGTGTCGTCTACACACCGTCCTCATACTAATTGTGCTTCCAGGTTATACCTATTGTACGCGTGACACAAATTGCTGTCTTCGAAGAATTCAACGTGTTCCTGCTCATTGCAGACAAATCGCTGATTGCTTACCACCTGGATGTTGTGTGCCCTCCGAGCGGCGTTGCAGCACAAGCAACAACGGATTCCTCACGTCGGGCGCCGCAGAAGCTATCGGGCAGTCGAGAAGTAGGTTTCTTTGCGGCAGGGCACATGAAAGACCGGACTTTGGTCATGTACAAGAAGCGAGATGGGTTATCGTCCACTTTCAAGGTTTGTGCTGTCGTCGCCTCCCACATTGTTTCTCATACTCATCAGTCTACAGATACTTGAACCAGTCGCGCAAAAGTCGTCGAGCAGCAGAAGCCGCCTTTTCTCTCGTCGTTCGCAGACGGAGTTCTTCCGGGAGTACGATGAATTCTACATTCCCGCCGAGAGCTATGGCATGAATCTCTTCCACTCTTCCTTGGCGATCTCCACTCAACGTGGCATCGAGATTCTCACGATCGACAAGAAACATACGTGGTCGGTCCCCGATTTCCGATCCGAAGCCCCTCCTGAAGCGCAAGCCCATCTGAGCAGTATAGCCCAGCGCATTGGTGCTCTACGCCCACTCGGTATGTTCCGCCTCAGTGACAGCGAGTTCCTGGTCGTATACACTGAATGTGCAGTGTATGTGAACAAACATGGCGATGTGTCGCGCAGCGTGGTCATGGAATTCGTGGGACATGCCCACTCTGCATGCCTCTACGGAAGGTTCCTCATCTTGTTCAATGATGACTTCGTCGAGGTGCGTAATGCGATGAACGGCCGCCTACGTCAGGTAATTCCAGGCCACGGTGTGGTCTGCCTCGACGATGGCAGCCACATGCCGGGTTCTGGTGCAAACAGTATCCCTACAAGCACCGGAGGTGCTGTCAATCTCTCCAGCGGGTTATCCAACGGTGCTTCTCTGGCAAACAATGGGCGCACCGTCAAGATATGCATGCAACATCCCGAATACGAGCGAAGTCAATTGATTCTCGAGTTGATCGAGAACGAAGGGCAAAAGGACTAATTTCCTTGCTCGCGTGGCACTTGTGCGGAATGTCCTTCCTACCTAAGCCAGCTTACAGCTTCCTTCAATTTTAACCCCTTCACCTTCTCCCCCTTTCTATTTCGACTTCTCTCTTACCTCATTATTATTTATTTTTTGACTCTATACCCCCATTTTTCCCTTCTCAATTTCATGGTGAATATATTTCCTTTCCCCATTTTTATGTTTCTTGCCGTACTCCAGGGCAGTCTTCTTTTCTTTTTTTTTGGGCCATTGAGTACGGGTTTGTTCGATCTTGTACATACATATTTGGCATGGTCAGTCAGACATACATAAGATAGCCTCGCATTGTAATGCATAAAACTCAGTTTTGGTACCTTTTTTCTTCACCTTGTTTATATGTGTAATTCGGAGTAAAGTTCTCAAGATTTTCACCATACTGTATATTCGAAACCGACAAGGGACGGGCTGGTGGTCTCTTCCGGTAGCTGTAGCATACATTCCATTCCAGTTCGCAGTCACGAGATCAGATATAGCCTTAACTAGTACGTAGTGATTAACTGTATGTGCTCGCTTAGTTACAGCGGAATTATATTACGAATCACACTACATGTTTTTCTTAAGTGCAAAGTAAAGTAGATCTTTGTTTGTATTGCGGGGGATGCGATAACAACATGGTACATGCATGCATACATACAATGGATCTTCCAGAAACAATCAGCAGACGTCTAAACGAGGATAGACAGCAATTGTATGGGGTGATGACCGGCAGTTAAGTAACCAGTGGAATAGATGTAAAATCATGACACAGACAATGTAGGAGATAGAAGATAGGGGTGAGAGACAGATTTGAAAGATGGGGTGGGCGGGGTGGGGGAGTGATGTGATTGATGGACGATAGTGATGAGGGGGTGAAATTTACGACTCGAACTCGACCTTGCTGATGACGTTGTGTTCGGCTTGACTTGGCTCATGGGGGCTCTGGGATCCTTGTGCTGTTGTGTGCTCATGTTCGTCTCTATCGTCGAGTAAGGATGCATCATCCTTGCCACGCATGCTGATGACTTCGGCTCCCTCAAGCAGATCGCGATCTGCGTCTCTGACGCTTCGTCGCTCGGGGTCTGCGCCGTAGGCACCTGCGCCCCAGCTGGAGATGCCGCCGACCATGGCGGATGCGCTGGCAACGCCGCCGCGACCGTCGTACTCTTCCTCTTCGTCTTCTTCGTCGTCGTCGCGGTTGAGGGCGGTGCGCTCCAGTTCGCGTTGTGCTTCGTCCATTCTCTTCTTGACTTCGGCGGCCATGCGGATACCGTCTGATACGATGTTGTCCAGGACTCCGCGGAGACCCTTGCCTGGCGGTACGATACCGCCTGAGGCTCCTGCCACCGATGCACCGGCTGCTGCGCTGGACTGAGGTTTGGGTACGCCGATGTTGGAGAAGGTGGTGAGGTTGGACGAGAGAGACGCGGAGGCCAAAGCTTGTGATCCATGATCGGAAAGGCGGAATGATTGTGGGAAGAATGTATCGAAGAATTGCTCCAACAGCTCGTCAGCAAGAATCACCATGCGGAAGGTGGGGAGGGTGATGTGTAGAGGATTGTTCGGATCGAGCGCGGGGTTTGCGGATTCGGAGACGGCACGATTATGCTGCGTGTTGGACTTGTCTTCATTCGATTGCTTCGCTGGTGTTTCGGTTTCAGCCGACGCAGTCGATTTGGTGTCTTCATTCACATCGATGAGATCTTCTTCATCATCATCACCGATGCTGAAGGACCCAAGCTTATCGGCTGTTTCCTCCGCATCCGCCTGATCCTTCTGCTCTTCAGCTGCTCTGCTGTCCGGATGGCTGGGATCTGCGTATTCGAAACAACGACGGATAAAAGAGCTGACACTGCCCAAGAAACGTTCGTCTGTGCTCAGTCTATCCGGGTCACGTTCACTTGTCTTGATGTCTTCGACAGACTGCGTGGGAGAAATAGCTCCGTCAAAGCCTCGCCGAGAAAGGAACAGAAGCGCCTCTGACATGCGAAGAATGCCTTCTCTATCCACCCGTCCAGTGCCTTCGTCGTCGTAGAGATCAAAAAAGTATTGGATGTTGTTCATGATGTCGCGAGGCCCTTTGAGTCTTGCAAGGCCGTTGACTACGTTTTGCAAACTCAGACCTTCGTCGGGGTCCGTTGCCCATTTCCGGAAAAGTCGTCGTGTGAACTCATGATCTGCTGCTTCAGGCTTATTATTCCACAACGAAGCGGGTTTGCCCCAGCCCTTCAGACTGTTGAAGCCCTGCTCAGCTGACTCCTTTCGTGAAGGAGGCGAGTCCGCCACTGCCCATTTTGCTGTGGCTGCGAGGAATTCCCGGAAAGCGTCATAATCCATGTGGGTGGGACTGGGACCAAGACCAACACGACCGACCTCTCTATCCACAGGAGGCCCAAGGATCGATGTTCTCTCAACCCGTTTCTTTTCCTGGCGCCTCTTTTCCTCGTCCAAGAGTTTCTGCCTCTGCTGATGGTCATAGAGAACCTCGTAATAACGGTCATAGATGACGCCCAGATCATCCATGCTCAGCTTCTTACTATCCGGTCCAAGATTGCGAATGGATGTCCGTTTGGCGAAACTTTCAATGTTCTCTAGAACGGCATCCTTGTGCTTTTCACGTTGTTCCGTAATCGTCTGGTGAGTGATCTGGGAAAATTCTTTGAAGGCGACAACCATAAGCTCCTGGAACCGGGTGATGGCCCTCAGCTTCGGGTTCTCAGACCTCGGATGGGCCGATTCATCGAGGCGCGAGAAGTATGCCTTGAGGACTGAGATAAATGAACCATCATCCTGGATATCCAAAAGCTCCTCGCCATTGATCCGAAGGATGGCCAAGCCAACCTGGAAGAGAACCTTAGGCCCTTCGAGGAAAAATACATCCAGCACACGGAAGGCGAAGACTAGCGGCATGGAGTTGATGTAGAGGGAAAGGAACCATGGGAGAGAAACAACGGATAGCTGCACATCAGACTTCGTGAGGTGGTCCCAGAGCACAGGCATAGTTTTCTCGACTAGAGATTCAAACACTTTCTGATCGAGCAATGTGCCATACATTGTCGTGGAGTAGTACCCGGGAAGAAGACGATCGCAAAGTACAGACAACAGAAAGAAGGCCTGTGCCTCGGACATGTAACTGCAAGGGTCAGCTTCAGTTCCAAGGTTGGTATTGGGAAACGAACATCAAGAGAGCCGCAACGACGATATTCATGGCCTGGCAATATCCGATCTCCGCATTGGTCCAACTGTAGGCAGTGAGGACCCTCCGAAGACGACCGATACCTTCTTCGCTCTGGAACCCAGCATACTCAGGCAAGCTGCGGTTTAAGTCTTTCTCGATCTCGTCAATCGCCAAAGACTCCTGCCCAGAGAACTTCGAGAGCGTCTCGGCGTACAACTTCGGTGATCTCAGGCGAAGGTAAAGCGAGCCCGACGTCACCTCCCAGATCTCGCCGCGAAGACGATTGGGCAGACCGACTCTGATCAATTTATGGAAGGTCGGCTGACGGATGATAGTGGCATTGCGGCCATTCTCTATTATATTACTTAACAAAAGTCCTAATATATAGCACTCGGGTTGGACTGCATACCTCTGAAATATTCTCCCCATAGTCTCATCTTACTTCGATCCCGAAGCTTGCGAGCGTCACCGGGATAACGGAATATCATTCCCAGCCCAGCATCGGGTGGCTGGCGCTGTTCAGTTGTGTCGCCATTTTGGGCTTTTGACTTAGCACCAGACAGTAGATATTCCGAGTAACAGTCGTTGACGACAACGCGCAGGTTCTCGATTTCCTTCATACACTCGCGCAGTCCCTTCTTCAAACCATCGCAAAAGCGTTCGCAGGCCTGCCTGCTTCCAGCCAGCTGGATTGTGAACCTTTGCGGAACAAAGTCGGGGCTTTGCTTTCCGAGCGCACCATTCCATGTCGTCAACGCAAGGGAGAAGACATGGCTCAGACTGTTGAGCCGTTCCACCCTCCGGATGCAGCAGAGCGGAATAGTAAATCCATTTCCAGAGGGACCTGTGCCGTTCGTTTGACCGGCCCAATGGGTCGATGCCCCAAGACTAGCAGAGGGCGCGAAGCTGGTCGGCTGGGTCGAGAAACAGATGAACCGTTCGCTCAGATGGAGTCTGCCGGCATAGCGGTTCCCAGGGCGCTCAACAAAAGGGCGATTGGATTCTCCATGAGACGGTGACGAGGTATGAGGAATAGGGAGAATGAGCTCTGCGGTGATCTCTTGCAGCGGGTTTTGAGAATCGGGGAGGCGGAACTGCTGGCGAAACAGGGAGGCTTTGGACGGATTGCGATCGGAGGAGGAGAGGGTAGGAAGGGTGAAATTCGCCGGGTCGATGAAGGACTGGGCTTTCTGAACGAATGACGTCCACTGCATCATGGCGCTCGAGAAACTTGGTGCGGTGGCGTGAAATGAATGAACAGGCAGGTATCCTCCTGCGTCTGGGGTGAGTATCCGGCTGACGGCCGATTCGGACGGAAGCGGGAGCTGCTGGAGCTCAAGCGGCAGTCAGGGTTCGGCGAGGAAGATGCACAGAAGCCCACGAATGATTCACAAGAGGGATCAGGGTCATCGTAGAGAGCTAGCGCAACATCGTCCGGCGAGGGCTTCTGGCTGCGACAGACAGAAGAACCTGGGGCGATGACGGTTGGCATTGGTAGGAAGAGGAGGGGAAGGTTGGCGGCGGCCGTTCCTGGCAGGCGGCCGTGAATATCCTCACGTGACAAGGGTCTGTCTTGCTCTGAAACATCCACGAGGCAGCCCCAGTGCAGCTACGTGCACCCCTGCTTTAGTGTAGGTGTTACTGTAAATGCACAGTGCTTCCGCTACGGAACAACTTATAACCATATTGAAACTACATAAGGAAGCTAGTGAAGTCTGACTAGTAGCTTGGTACAGCCGACAGTGAAAAGCCGAGAGCGAACTATAAATCCCCGCGGAAAATCATGATCGAATGAAGATGAGTTTGAAAGGATTTTTTTGAGAAGAGAAAGAAAATTGAAACGAGGGTTCGCTTTACAGTATCACTTTGAATAAACCAACGAAAATTTCAGAGATGTATTTGTTTTTTTGAGAGGTGCCCGAAAGTCTTGCCAAATCCATCTTTTTGTAGCAAAGATCAAGAACGGTGCAGTATCTTAATATGCGGTATGAAGGGGCAAAAGAGAGCAAATATTATTGAGGGTCGAATTAATTCTTAGCCGAAGATACTTCCTCAGCTACAGGCTCTTCATCACTGTATGCCGGGGGAAGTTCTTCGGACTCCATCATCAGACCCTGCTTTTCAGACACGGTACCCTGTTCCAAAGACTTCTTGGGAGTAGACCGGCGGAAACGCTGCCACATGAAGACCACGATCTGGCCAACCAGCATACCAAGAGCGCTCGCGGCCAGACCAGCCAACACACCCAGCACAGCGGGAACGACGATGAAACGGACCACGCGGTGGACGGTGCGTTCCCACTGGCCATGGTGCATGTGGTGCATGTGGTGATGATGGTGGGGGCGGTCAAACTTGTCCATGTGGCCGTGGAACCCGGCCTCCTCTCCCTCCATGGGCGGCATGCGCTCAGGGTCAAACTTGTCGTCGGGGTGGTGGTGGTGATGATGGTGCGGCCGGGGCGGGGGAGGCAAGCCCAAACCGTGAGGACCACCGCAGCCCTTCGGCTTAGGTGCCATTCCAAGCATACGGGCCTTGGCCGCTGCGAACAAGGCACGCATCCGGTCGAACAATAGCTTCCTCAGACACTTGGGCTTTCCGCGGCACTGTTTCCAAGAGACGCGGTCGGGGGTCGCTTCTTCGATCTCAGCCTTGGCGATGTACAGCTCGCCGCTGCTAGGGTCATGGAGAAGCGTCAAAGCCACCGTATCCAAGGGGACCGGGCGACTATCGAGGTCGAGGACAGTGAAACGCACAGCGACCAAATCCATAGGGTCCTCAGGCGGAGTGGGCAAAGGCATTTCCTCCACAGCGTATCCCAACGGGATGGGTTCCGTTTCTACGCCATCCGACGCCCGGCGCTGAACGGCAGTGATGAGAGTGGGAGGTGGCGGAGGGAAGATTTGACGACCGTTGGCCAGAAGGAAGCCATTTTCAGTGGAGAAGTCAACCAACTGCAGCGACTGTTAGCATCCATGTCCCTTCACTTTCCCGATGTCGTACTAAACACCGGCTCGGAGCCACTTACCAAAGAGGTTTGGAAGCCGTCAGTCCAGCTGACCTTCCCATCCTCGCTGACTTCACGGAACGGACATTCGGTGCAGGCAAGCTCAACCTGCTCTTTCTTGGGAGCATAAACCTCCAAAGGGTGGAGGGGAGGGAAGTCACCCTCAGGGGCGACGGCTTCCTCGACTTCGGGGATAACGAGGAAGGCGTTGGCGCCGAGAGCGAGAACGCTCCCCACAAGGCACGAACGGAGGTGCATGGTGGCCGAGGCGGATCTAAGCCAGGCACCGATAAGACGGGAGGAAAGGCGCTATAAACTAAGAACGATGAAAGGAAGGAATCGGTTGGCGATGGGAACAAAAGTTATTGAGATGAAAAGCGGATGATATCCAGCTGGAAAAATAAGAAACAGATGAATGGGGGGAAATGCTTTGATGATATGGATTCCACCAGCGAGCGCTTCTTTGCATAGCCAGCCAGGAGGGGGGTTCAAAGGCGAATCGCGCATCGCCCGATTTCTTTCCTGATTGGCTGTTGATGGCGCGCGGGTGGAGCAGGTGACGCATGAAATTCCCACCGCCTACCTCTTTGGAAGCAGCTGACGCATCCGCTGCAAAATATTAGTCACGTGGTATACATTTCCTAAAATAGCCTTGAATCCCGTTCATTTTATGGTGGTCGATCAGCACCACAAATACTTTGTACGCATAAGCCATCTTGATTATCGTAGGCAAGACACGAGGCATGGATAGAATACTCTGGAATAAACTTTCTTTGCTCCCTGAGATCGCATACCCGCTCTGTACCAGCAGACCGGGTTCATCTATCATCCCACTAGACGTGATCTGATATCGACGAATCTTGCGAAGGTGTAATCCAAGCCCTGCATCGACCCTACAACAGGGGGTCCGCTGCCCCGGACTTTGGCCAAGACATCCTCAGGTACCTCATTGTATTGCATCCAGACGTCCTGTGTTTTATTCGTCTGTCCGAAGAGATTTTCAACCACGGCCGTCACGATTATAAAAGCTCCCACTAAGAACAAAGCCAACCGTGCCATTATGACAGCAGGTGGTACCGGTACTTGCTCTGGGACACTGACCTGAGGTTCGAAGTACTCTGGTGCGGTTTGAAACTCCCCCTGCGACTCCGACCCTGTGCTATCAGTCTTATCATCTTCAACAAATGCACCAGGGACTGAGAAATTGGCAAACTTCTTTCGCGTCGTTCGAATAGGTGGTACTGTCAATAACGTCGACGGGTTATATCTCTTTTCCAGATATACTGGCCATGATTCAAATTTAGTCGGTGTACGTGTGAGGAATCTTTTTGGCTTTTCTTTGGACTGTGATCCTTTTGACTGCTTGACGCCGGTAACTATAGCCTTTGGCTGAGCTTTAGAAGGATCATTCGCTGCCTGTGCAGCAGCTTTCTGATAATCATGAATCCAACTGATCTGGGAGTCCGAAGACTGACTTCCAATGCTCATATTGCCTTGTGCGGTCAGAGCTTGGACAGTTCTCTTGAACAACTCTAACTGTTCTTGCTGACTCTGGTTCCGATTAGTCGCCTCCTGCATCGTCTGCAAATACGTTTGGAAAAGAGTCAAAAATGAGTTGTCTGGATTAGACCCAAGATTCTGCTGATCGGCAGCAACACGCAGCCTCTTGATCGCCTCTTCCGAGCCATCAAAGCCCTGCAAGGCTTCCAATCCAGCAAAAGGTCGCTTCAGGCTGGAACTAGGTACAGGGGCTTGTCCCACATGCGGAATGGCGCCAGTTTTGGCAGCCTGCTGGATATTGCTCCAGTCCACCGGAACTGCCTCAATGGGTGGCCTAAGATTCTGAGAAGGGATCGCTGGCGCGCTGAAAATGCTGCTCATGCTGCCTCTCTGGCCCCCCGGTGTCGGGGCATCGCTACTTGCGGTGCTCTGCGATCCACTATATAAGCTACTTCCCAATTCCTGCCTCAGTGTCAGAGATGGTTTCTGGATGTTGAAGGAGCCGAAGGGGTTGCTAGCAATCAGCTTATTCTGGGTGTAAGGAACCAAGGCGGTTGACATCGCGTGTGTAGGCAGTGCGACAGGTGCGACAGTATCTATTGCCATCGCAGACTCATTCGTATGCACCTGCTCCGCAAGCCTATTCAACTGCTTTCTTAATTCAGCATCGTTCCCTTTATATTTATCCATCGCCTCAGCAAGCTGCCTCTTCTCCGCTTCTTGCGCTGCCGATTCCGATTCCTTCGCCGCAAGCTTCTGCTTGAGTTCATTCAGTTCTCGACTTGCTTCAAGCATCTGCTGCTGTAGCTTCTCATTCTCACCACGGCGAATAGCCTCCTCGTCTTTCAACTTCTTTTGCTCTTGACGAAGGCGACTGATCTGGCCACTTTGCGCATTGATCTTCGTACTAAGCATAGTATTTTCGCTGTAGGCGGCTTGGACGTGCCCCTCGTTCGTCTTGACTTGGGATTCTATCGTTTTGAGATCTTTTTGGGTCTTTCGCAGCTCTTGCTCCGATTGCGCGAAGGCTTGTTCTCGCTCAACAAGCACTTGGTTCAAATCATGGACTTGGCTATTTAGGTTCTTGTTCTCCCTTTCAAGTTCTAATAAGGCTTTGCGTTGTGGTTCTGTGAGTTGTTGGGTTATGTTGTCATTGTCCTGCGGCCATTCTTCGGGGTCGTTTTCGGATGCAGTTATTTGCTTATGTGCTCCGATAGGTATCCTCCGTTGGTTGGGTGGTCGTCTGCCTGACATTTTGGCGGATGTGCAGAATTGGGAGTAAGGGAGAGGGCTTAATGTGTTTTTCGTAATTAGGGAGTAGAAGTGCCTCTTTTGCTCGTGTTGGACGTGAGGCTAGATATTCGAGTACAATTTCATCAGGAAATTATTGATATAGCAGGTAGTTCGTGTGCCAGTCTTTTATCTGTCTTGGGCATAACAACGTAGACTACCGGCATACTAAAAAGCCAGTCCATTGTTGCTTTCATGCATTACGTGGTTGCTCAGTAATTATCTTACATTGAATGGTGCTGAAGCAAGGCATTGTCTGAAACTGTAAACAGTCTTTATTATATGGCCCGATGAAACATGGAGTCTAAGTACAGAGTTGGAGCACACTGTGCCTTTGTTCCCTTCTTAAAGACTTCTTTATCTAAAGTATACTATGTACCAACCCGGGAAACAAAGAGTATTCTCTATGGGAGATAGCAAACCAAGACAGTGTCTATCCTGTGCCCAGAAAGAAAGACAGACCTCTACAGCTTAGACTTCTTCTGGCCTTTGACGTTGGGGACGGGGTTGCCTGAAAGAAGGAAATCGGGATACGCAAGTTTACCCGAGGTTGCCCCAGTGGTCGACATCCGCCAAGATGCGCCGTCAACTATAAAGGTGTTAACATACTATTTATGGTGAATCTGGATAAGATGAGACTCACCCACTAGAGTTTGGCCACTGACATAACTGCCAGTGTCCGCAAAGAGATAAACCGTGGCATCTGCAATATCGCGCACTGAGCCGACTCGGCCAAGCGGCTGTGACTTGATGTAAGTGTCCTTCGTATCACTAGGAAGGAGACGATCAAGGCCCTATGAAAAAACTTAGATGTGTGTATCTATATAATATGTGGGACGAATACAAACCTCTGTCGAAGCAATGGGTCCGGGCGCAATGATATTAGAAGTGACACCCAGAGGGCCAAACTCGATGGCCACGCTGTGAGACAGCGCGTCCACGCCTGCCTTGGCGACTGAGACGTGCGTTTGGAAAGGTGCCGTGCGATAGTGGAGAGTGGCGCTAACAAAGATGATACGTCCTCCAGTTCCTGCTGCAGAGGGTTTGACTGATGATGGCCTGATGTTAGAGCTTATCGCGAATATCGCGATTTCGTCCACTTACGAGTTTCGGAGTCCATTCTGTGCTTCTTCGCCGACTCAACAAGGTATGGGATCGTCGCTTTGAGGGTGTTGTAGGATCCCAGAACGTCAATGTCGATGACCGATTTGAAAGCATTCGCCGAGAGCTGGTTGATCGAGGCTAGAAAGTTTCCGGCCGCCCCAGCACTGGGTAGTTTAACCCAGATTAGTAGAGAACCAGCCAAAACGAAGTGACACTTACATGACATAGTCAATACCACCCAGCTCCTGGGCACAGCGATCTGCTGCAGCTTGAAGACTGTCCAACTTTCGTACATCCACTGCACCAATGCCGATGACCTTAGCACCCGGACGGGCAGTTGCAATGTCCTGGGCTGCTTTCTCGGTTTTTTCGACATTTCGGCCAATAATGCAAGCATTGGCACCTAGATGAACCAGAGCACGAACCTGCGCGCTGCAAATGGTTCCTGCGCCTCCCGTACAGAAGACGACCTTGTTTGCTGCTGATTGTCAGTGACCGCCGGAGCATGTGGTGACCGCCACGGGCCAACTCACTGAACAGGCCATCCTTCCACGTGTTACTTAGGTAGGCTTCTTTGGGGAGGGACATGGTAAGAATATTATGTAAGTATATACACTGTATATATGAGAAGGACGATCTTGTTAAGTCGCTACTTGGCGATTTTCAGGTTACCCCAGAGAGTTGATAGTTATAATAGAAACCCCGTGTGGTCGTTGGATGGAATCTCCGCAATCCGACGGTTACTCCGAGTCAAAGCCTCGGCTTCTCGTCTTGAATACTAATCGGGTCTAAACTCTATTCGGTAGGTTAGTCTTTGGTGAATCCACTCTTTGTGCCTCCTTTGGGCTTAGTTCCGTGGGAGACATGACTTCGAAGAGCTAGCTGGAATAGGACTAGCTTCGGATGCGTCTCGGAATGTTAACAGCGAGCTGGTGATTGGCTGACAGGTCTCCGCCAGCCTCAGGCATGCAACAACGTCACTTCTTCTGCCATCGCGAACTTTTCTATGGCCTTATCATTTACACCCGCCTTGAAGTTTCAAGCGCACCACGTCTTCAATCAACAAATCATTCTATCAGGCGCCTCGAAAAGTGATTTCCCATCCTCCTTAGGGGAGCAAATCTTTCAAGTCACAACGTTCCTGTTGCAGCATTGACTTTCGTCCCGCGATCACCATGGCGTGTCCCATCACCGTCTCGAAGTTCATTGGCACAGTGTCCCTGGGACTGCTCACGGTATGATTTTTATGGCCTGTTGCGAAGATTTTGAGCCTTCTGGGCTAGTTCTCTTCAAAGCTGTCCAACCGCCAACTGACGCGCAATGTATTATCTCTAGGGCATGTCATACTCCGCTTCCAGTGTCGCCATCCCCTCCCTGAGTCTTCTTCCCACTGCTACCACCGCGTCCCGGTCCCTCAACGAGGTGAAGCGGTTGAACCGTAAGCATGGTCTGCGGCTAACCAACATCGCGAACGGATGTCTCCTGTTCGCGTATAGCCTCTCTTCTAAACAGCGCAAGCACCCTTATCTGATCTGGATGTGCGTTACCTCGACCGTTGGCTCTTATGTTTTCGACTATTGGTTCCACGGTCAGGATGGCTTCGTAGCTTGGGTCCAGTCTGTTCTGCAGGACACCGGATGCGGCTGCCTGACCGCCCAGAAGCAGAAGAAGGATGAGGACATCGTGGTGGTCGAGGCAGAGGAGAATGTCAACGGTGAAAGTGTGCAGAAGGAGATGAACACGGAGCGTCGATTCCAGCAGGTGCGAGCTGTCTTCTCTGGACTTGCACTCGCCATGGGTATCGTTGGACTTTGGGGCGACCGTCGGCCTTTCATTTAATGTGGACCAACCAGGTATCGGATGAGACGTGCATGATGAGTCCCCCTGGGCTTCATTCTATCCACTTCCCTCAATTGGTTCTTTGCTTCTATCTTCTCTTTCTGTCTTAACACTTTTGGTCATGTATTCACGACCGCCACGATGCGTCCGTTGTATGTATACTGGGCTGGAGATTGCCTAGTGTCCTTCCTATCTTGATGATGAGCGTTCAATTTGGATCGGAGTTTGAGAGCTACTACCTATCTATGTATTTGACCTTAATGAAGAAATAACAATCCACCGCATGAAGAGTCGAGCCTGCCCTAGAGATATATAACAACCCGAAACTTATTACCATTATCCTAACACACCAACTGAACTTCCCCCCACCCAATAGAATCAACACATAACAACCCCCATCACCAACCCCAACACAACCCACCCCATAACCCCAGCTTTATACCCCCTGCTCCCCAAACTCCCACTAGTACTAGTACTCTCACCCTCATCCCCTCCACCCCCACTCCCACTCCCACCACTTTCACTCCCACTCACCCAAGGCTGCCCCGGCAACGTCTCATTACTCTCCTTCAGCACCTCCCACCCCACCCACTCATTCTCCAACACCGCACAATCCACCCTTTCCTCACTTTCCCAATGGCATTCGTCACCGAAATCGGCAACTCAAACACCGTATAATAATCCGTCCCCTCCCACCGGAAACCCTGATGCACAGAGATATTATAATCTCCCCGGGGGGATTTATCCCCGCCACTACCTACGAAACAAGCCGGCCAGATCCAGTTCACGTGCTTGACGGTGGACGAGGGCTCGAGGTCTAGCACGGGCCCCACGTAGGTGTTGTTGGCGCTGGGTGTGGTGCCGTTCGATATAGTGAGGTTTTTGTGTGTGGTTGTGGAGGTGAGGAAGAGGTTGAGGGTGTGGAATGCGGTGGAGGAGGAGGATGAGGAACTGGAGGTGAGCTGGCCGTCGCCGGAGGTGTCGATGGCGATTTGGAGGGTGTCTGTGTTTTCTTTTAGTTAGTTGGGTAGTTGGGAGAGTTGTTATGGTTGGTGGATGGATGGACGTACCTCCTCCGAGGGGAGTATAGGGCTGTGGAGCATCGATGATGGCTAGGCCTGGGGTGTAGATTTGGCCGTTGATGATGGTGAAGTTCATGGTGTCTTTTCTCTCTGCTGGATAATTACTCAGTACGGTTATTCTAAAGAATGAGAGATAATTTTATAAAAGCTACATGGTGTGGTGAAGGGGGGTTATTTCTCTATTATCTATTTACTGCTTTAATTGATGGACCCTGAAATTGATTTAATTTCCGAACCTCCGGGCGACCCCTCAGGGACAGTTGATTGCTTTTGCTTGCTTGCTTGCATCCCCACTTGGCTGTGTCAGACACCATCGGATTTAACCGAAATGAACGCTTAGTGGGGATTTCCAGGGACGAAAGGGTAATCTCGTAAATTGGATGGTTTGATTTGTTTCCTCTTGGTGGTCTCGGTTATATACTGCATCCCCTGTCTACAGGCTAACGAGGTACTAGTACTAGCGGGAAATGATTGTATCTTCCACTTTCATAGCCCACAACACCAGAGGGCATAACTAGCAGCCTACATAAAAACAGGCTGAATCTTCCCTGCTGCACGATCGGCCAGTCTCTCCGGTATCAAAACCTCATATACATGCTGCGCCCATGCGCAACACAGCCGCCGAGTATCCTTCGGGTCGATGATCTCCTCAACGCCAAATGCATTTGCTGTCCGCACTGGGTTCATCAACCGTCGATACTCCTCCTCCAGCTCTTTATACCGGGCTTCCTTCTGGCCTAATTTCTCTGCTTCGCGCAGCTCGTGACGATGTGCGACCTCAATCCCACCTTCCAATGGCAAGGACCCCCATTGACCGGATGGCCAAGCCACTTGCATGACCGGGTCGCGCGCTCCGAGCATAAGTCCTCCAGCCACGCCATAGGCTCGTCGCGTAATGACATTGAACAAGGGCATCGTCGTAGTAAAATACGTCTTGCCTAGTTCTATGCCCCAGCGCATAGTCGCGGTTCGTTCTGCGACGGTGCCAATGGCGTACCCCGCTATATCGTATATCATCAGTGGAGAGTGTCTTGAAAGCGGAAGAACACAGCGTATCACTTACGAACGTCAATGAACTGCAAAACAGGCAGATTCATCACATCACAGAGCTTCAGTAAGCGCGCGAGCTTCTGACTGCCTGCTGCATCCAGAGCTCCCCCATTGACCTCACAATTGAGCGATATCACGCCCACCGGCCGCCCTCCTAGGCGCGCCAGGCCCCCGATAGCAGTGCGACCCCAGAGCGCACCAATCTCGAACCATGACCCCTTGTCCACGACGCTGGTGATAATAGTCCACGGGTTGTACATGCGCGTCTGGCGTCGAGGGATGATCCGGCGCAGCGCCTCATCCTCACGGTCTTCTGGATCATCAGCAGCAATAACCGGTGGTGCTTCCCGCCCAGAGTTTGGCAGGTAGCTCAATACCGTGCGCAGCTGCTCGTAGCACTCAGCTTCGTTGGCGGCTAGATTGTCGATGGTCCCATTAGTGCAATGTATCATCGGGCCACCTAGAGTCTGGAAGTCCAGTCCTTCCTCGAACGTGGCCCCCTTGACTACTTCCGGGCCTGCGTTAAAGAGCGATCCCACATCCGCCGCCATAACGGAGAAATGGCAGGATACCACTCGCGCAGCTCCCAATCCAATCTAAACACCACTGTTAGCTGATATACCCTCACCTCAGTGACAGAAATGAGTAAGACACATACAGCCGGCCCAACCACAGCCCCCAAATTCGGAATCCCCTGATTCAACTGCTCCACAACATGCCTATACATCGACACATACGGCAAATAACTCCACCCAGCCGTCCGAATCGTAGTAACACTACCTCCTCCCGAGCTCCCATCCACCAACTTAACAACCGGCAACCTCAGCGCCAATGCCAGCTTCTCCAGATAGATCGTTTTCCCATGCGAAGCACCATCCGCATGCCCACTCCGGAGAGTGAAATCATCCGCAGTCAGTAGGACTTTCCGACCACGCAATCTCCCCATACCCTGGACATTGTTACTTGGGGTAAAGGCAACGGGCTTCTCGCGCATAGGCCCGGTTTTCTCCCATGTTACAGTGCCCGAGAGCGAGCCGATTTCTTGGAAGCTGTCGGGATCGAGAAGTTGTTCAAGGCGTTCGCGAACCCATAGCTTCCCGGCTTGCTTTTGACGGATGTAGCCTCTGCGAGATGGATCCGGGGTGGAGGCTAGTGTGCGGAGAGTGTTGATGTGGGAGAGCACGTCGGAGTAGTCGGGTGGTAGTACCTGTGCGGAGAGTTGGCGGAGACGTTTGGTGGCTTGGTTGCGCGAGGGGGAGTCCTCTTTGGGGGTTTTGTAGGTTTTGTCGGACATGATAGTTTGGCTCAATTAGTTATATTGTAGTCATGTCACTCAATTTGAGCTGTGGTTGTTGAGCTTATTATTTTCAATTGCAGGGCTTCCCCCTTTGCATGTTACTGCAGCGGGTTGTCCCTCATGAGGGGTAAAGATCATATCTATGAGCGCAACGACCTCTTATTCCGAGGTCCGAGGAAATGCAACCAACCCCAATTCCAGACATACGATATGCCAATTCAATTTATCTATCTATGCTTTCGGATCCATCAATCTTCAATTCATTACAACATACCAGTACCATAATGACATCGTCTAAACCCTTCCGACGACTTCTCGTCGCCAACAGGTACGCCATTGCCCTAATCTCCACATTACTTCCCAAACTCTCTAACTGTCAAGCAACAGAGGCGAAATCGCCGTGCGCATCATCCAAGCCGCTCGCGAGCTTTCCCCATCCATAGAAGTATACGCCATCTATACAGAAGATGACACTTCGCACTGCGAGTGCGCTCACCCGGACCAAGCCTTACTCATTCCATCAGTGTCAACATACCTCGACATCCCGTACTTAGTGCATTTAGCCCAAGAGCATGCCATCGATGCCATCCACCCAGGCTATGGTTTCCTCAGCGAAAGCGCCGACTTTGCAGCCCGTTTACAAGACGCTGGCATTACTGTCATAGGGCCGGGTAGCTCAGTATTATCTCGCACGGGGGATAAGCTGCAAGCCAAGCAATTAGCCGTGGAATGCGACGTGCCTGTGTTGCCGGCGATGGCGCAGCCGACGGCGGATGTTGCGGAGGTGCGGGTATTTGCGAAGCAAGTGCAGTATCCTGTTATGGTGAAAGCAGTGGATGGGGGTGGGGGACGGGGGATTCGGCTTGTATATGGGGATGAAGGGTTAGAGGGTGCGGTGAGGGGCGCGGTGAATGATTCGCCATCGGGGACGGTGTTCGTGGAGAAGGCGGCTGTGAAGGGGTTTCGACATGTGGAGGTGCAGATTGTCGGGGATGGGAGGGAGGTGAGGCATCTGTGGGAGAGGGATTGCAGTGTGCAGAGGAGGTTTCAGAAGGTGGTTGAGATTGCGCCGTCGGTGATTGGCGATCGGGGGCTTGTGAAGAGGGTGGTGGATGCTGCGGTGAGGATGGGGAGGGCTATTAGGTATAGGTCTTTGGGGACGGTGGAGTTTTTGGTTAATGAGGGGAGTGGGGAATTTTATTTCTTGGAAATTAACCCTAGGTTACAGGTTGAACATACGGTTACGGAGGAGGTTATGGGGGTGGATCTTGTGCTGGCTCAGTTGAAGCTGGCGATGGGGTGTACGCTTGCGGAGGTTGGGCTTGGGGGTGGGGGATTTGATACTCCTAAGGCATGTTCGATTCAGCTCCGGTTGTGTGCGGAAGATCCGAGCAATCAGTTTGCGCTCAGTGTTGGGAAGGTGACTGAGTTGGTTGTTCCCAGTGGCCGTGGTGTGAGGGTTGATACTCATGTTCGTGCTGCTGGGGCCAGTCCTGTTGTGGTAGGGGCGCAGTTGGATAACTTACTTGCTAAGATTATTGTCACTGCATCTACTTGGGAGGCAGCAGTGCTCAAGGCCCGACGAGTGCTTGCAGACACAACAGTGGCTGGTGTCCGGACTAACTTGGAGTTGCTGAGAGGGGTTATTGCTCAGGAAGATTTTCTTTCTGGAAGGATTGACACACAATGGCTGGAGTCCAGTCTGGATCAAGTGCTCCAGCAGGGAGCAATTGTCTCCCGATCGGTCCGTACTCAAGCACCTGGACAAGGACAGCGTCCCTCTGCATTGCCTAGTGTGCCTTCTTCGAATCTCCTATTTCGGCGAGGAGACGCATGGTCAATCAGTCTCACGCCAGTGGAAGCGTCTGAAAAGTCACAGCAACATCATCTCCAACTAACACGCGTGCTGCGGAATGACTTTCCGACTTCGCTTGCAGCGGAGATCGAGTACCAGACACCCAATTCTTCCAGTGCTTATCGGCTGGAACTCGCAGCCACCTCAACCACAGCATCTGCTTTATTTTCATCTGCTCATCGCCGCGGAGACATGAGCAACCCTCGACACATTGTCCTTCCTCTATCTGGGAAGTTAATTGAAGTGCTTGTGTCGGCCGGGGATCATGTAGCTGAGAACCAGGTGATAGCGTTTATCAAGCAGATGAAGATGGAGGTAGAGGTGCGCAGTCCGCGCGCAGGGCAAGCACAATGGGTGTATGAGATGGAAGATGAAGAGGAAGATGTGGCTGAAGGGATGTTGTTGGTGGAATTGACCGACGGGTTGCAAGGGAAGCTCTAAAACGGTGTGAAGGTGTCACTGGAGCGGTCAAACGTCATATAACAGGTCCAGGAGGATGAAAAGATAATAAAAAAATAAATCAGACATTGCTAAAGCACTACACTGCGTTTTTCATGTTTCTATTTTGTGCGCAGTGTTTGGTGGTGGTGATGATAAGGTGGTGATAGATCGATGGCAGCAATGATCTCATTCCCCGGCAACGGATCCACTGATCGTCACATGTCCACCGTGCCAGCTCTCCAAGATCTCTCTCAATCTCAACCTTCGCTTTCTCTCATTTCGCAATATACGCTCGGTCTTTGCTGTTGACTCTTGGGCATCTCATGAAACAGTATTAACTCCACCGAAACCCATCCACACAATGGATTCGCTCTTACTCTACATCCTCACGTTCAATTGCGCTCGAAACCCTGTCGATGTCGACCGCTTCTCCCGCCATTTCTTCGATGCCTTACCCCGCACCGATGGTTCCAGCTCGCCCGCAGCCCCGGAACTCATCGTGCTCTCCCTGCAGGAAATAGCTCCTATCGCCTATGCCTTTCTCGGAGGCTCGTTTCTAACGCCATACTTCTCGGCTCTGACACAGGTGGTGGATCGCGCAGTTGCCCAATACTGGGATGTCCATTACGTCAATCTGGTTACCGACAATTCCGGGATGACTGGTCTGATGGTCTTCGCTCGGTCGGATGTCGCTGACCAAGTCTCGTCCATTGATACCGCCCGTGTAGGATTTGGCTTCCAAGACATGGGCAACAAGGGTGCCGTGGGGGCGCGCATTGCCTACAGAGGCGCAGCAGGAGCCGGGAATCCTTTGGACCTCACTTTCGCTGCTGCGCACCTCGCCCCCATGGAGTATGCTGTCGAGCGTAGGAACGCAGACTGGCGCAGCTTGGTCGAGAGATTGGTCTTCAGCTACTCACCTGCCGCAGGTGGGGAAGTCCCCGACACAGCCAACGCGGAGGAAAATGCGCCCCTGCTGCGGCAATCCCAGGAAGGCCATCGGGGCATCTACACGCCTACAAGCTACCTCTTCCTAGCGGGTGATCTTAATTACCGTACCTCCAACGTGTCGCCACGACCAGACGACCATAGCCGATTCCCGCGAGCGGATGTAGACCCTTCTGACCCTCAGCACTACTCACATCTCTTGAAACAAGATCAGCTGTCCCGCGAGATGGAACAGTCTCGGTGTTTCCACGGACTCTCCGAAGCCCCGATCACATTCCCCCCAACATACAAGTATACGTTGGCAGCACGCCAGGCAGCAAGTGATCCAACGGCAGGTAATGCACGCCCAGATTGGAAGTGGACGAGGACCCGCTGGCCCAGTTGGTGCGACCGTGTGTTGTATCTGGATTCTCCACCGGGCATGAGCAAGCGAGGTCAGGTCAAACCTCTAAAGTATGATGCTCTGCCGTTATTCCCAACCTCCGATCATCGCGCCGTCGCCTTGGCCGTATCTATCCCGGCGCAGTCCGTGCTTCCAGAAGATACGATGCAAATGGGTGTCCCTTTCCCGATCGATCCAGAATGGGAGACTAAACGAGATGCCGCGCGACGGAAGGAACTTGCGGTGGGCTTTTTGGCGTACCTGGCCTTGACCTGGGAGGGAAACGGCCTGTTACTTGCATCGGCGGTAGGACTTCTGGGGGCGTGGCTCGTGCTCCAATCGTTCTTTAACGTTTGAAGATGCGTTGCAGACCTGCAGCTCTGCGGAGTTTTCCTGAAACTGTGGCCCATGTGGATCATCCCGATCTCCCGTAGCAGATGCAACGTCAATACGAACGGGTGATTTTCCTGGATCTTCATGGGCTATTTCGGGTTTCACCATCAAACGATGGTAACATTTTGACGACCGGGGAATAATCGTCTCCAAGGTCGTTCGGCGCAGCATAACTCACATCCTCGTCCATCTGAGACGGCGGCACCGCATTCAAGGCGACATCGTATTGGATCCATACCTGCAGTGGGACCCAGCAAGCTATAACATTGGATTTGCCTCTGCACCGGGTCAGCTGACTGGGAGCCGGATCTAGAACGGTCGGGAACAATGCCCAATGAAGACGGAAAGAGGAAGGACCGGCACGGATGAAGAGGCTCAAAGCAGATCGACAATCTAGACACCAAATTTCTTCCCAAGGAGTAAAGGATTCCTGGGCGGGGGTTGGTGATTAGTTGCAAGGTGTACAAGCCACACTGTGTGCTTCCGCTGCTCTGGGCTTCCGTTCTAGGATTCCCAAATTCCTGCCGGCGACACAACCTAGTAGTGCCCGGAGACGATGGAGCCGTTACAGAAGAAAGTTTGGCCCCGGTTAGATCGGGACACTGACCGTCTGACGGGCTTGGTCGTATCTAGCCTTGCGACCCAGTCAGTGGGTATGGATTCCTTCCAGATGGGCATCCAGACTCGTCTACTAATTAGTCGATGGCTTGCCGCTTGCCGTCCAAGCAAAGTGGGAGCAATTGCACGGTTGGTCGATCTTCAAGGCCAAGCTGAAGACGTGCTTCGGTTATATAGGATAGATTGATTGCTGAATAGATAGATAAAATATTTAATACATAATATTTAATTAGAAGGGCGGGTTTTGTTGCAGAGCGGGCCAGTCCCGAGGTAATTAAGAAACAAGGGCAGAAAGCCAAAATAGCTAATGAGAGGGACGGACGGGCTGCCCGCTCCATGGAAGCGAAGCAAGTGAGACCACCAAAACGACGCTAAAGGAAGGGTTTTCATCGTGCAGCGGAACTACTTGTGCCCAGTAGTTAATGGTGGTAAGAGATGGACGCATTTCTGAGTTGCTGGAGGAAGAGAGGATCCGCTCTTTTTGCTCACTGGTGAAACCATTTAGTAACCGACGCACACCATTGTCCGACCGGATTCGGTTACAGCGGCTTGGTAGTGGTCGTCAGTCTGATGATGATGAAAGATGGTGACGATGCTGGTTCTTTAATATACGCTTGATATTAATCTACGCTGCAAGGTTTAATCTATGGAAAGGGTGGTAATTTGCTGCTCATTAATGGGGATTAATGGACGGTAATTTGCTGCTGGAGATGTCTACACTGAGATATCATACGGTGCGTGTCCTTGTGGTTTTGGGTCTGGTATAACTGATAATTAAGTAATTGATTCAAATCGATAATATGGAAACCAAGCAAATTATCACAGGCTTCGCCAAGACTCTGCTTCGGCCCTTCCAACTATCTTGTGATTGTGTGAGAGATTGGATTGGTCTTACTTGCCGGATGGTGGCAGGAAGAACACATGCAAGTTGCACACCGGGTCATGGAATTATTGATTAGTAGTCAGTAGTATATTATTGCGGTCAACGGAGTTGAGGGCAGTCCGTGAAGACCCGGCTAGTCCTACCGAGTGCACAAAAATGAGGCAGTGGTAGAGCATCAACGAGTAGTCCCTAACGCCCAACTTGGAACTATAGAATGGAATCTAGAGCAACTTTCTAGTACCTACTAAATATCACTGTGTAGTAAAAGTAGAGATAACCAATGCGACCATCCGTGTAGCCTACAGGCACATGATCCTCTGGAGGTCAAGTGACCACCTTAGATCAAGTTTCCCGATGCTTCCATTTCCCCTCCTCATACTACCTACTTACTATTCCCCCCTCCTCTTACTTTCCACATATTGATCGATGGATGCTGTGCTCAGCCATACACCAGCCTTCGGCCGTACCGCACAATGACGGTCCAGGTCTGGAACCCTCCGGCCCGGGATGTCTGTTGGATCGGCCCTGGAACAGAACTCTCTGGCGCTCGTTGTGATTACCTACTACTGTCAGGTTCGCTGAAACCGATGGCTGGGCACGGCATTTCTGTGCAGGCGGACCAATTGCGGAAGCCTGGAAGAACCCAGGCTCACCTGACAGGATTTCCCTTGGGTCTGTCGGCTTCAACCTGTCCACTATTGGATTAAGCAGCACATGCTGGACGGATCCTGACCCCGATGGCCATGAACAAGGCTGAATTGCGGATCGTATTCCTTTCGCACTGGACTGAACTGAACTGGCTGGCTGCTTCTGAGACACAATCATACCCTGCCCCTCCTCTCTCAGGCTCAGCTAGGCTGTGGGAAAGCTAGGCTTTACGGATTTACCGCCCACGGCTTTGCGGCAGGCATCAATCAGGCCTACCCCCACTTTTGCCAACCCAGCGGTGCGGAACCTAGTGACTCCCACTTGACTCTTACCGAGACTACTACCTTTTAAACTAAAGAAAAAAAAGAAAAGAAAAGAAAAGGAAAATTAAAAGGGCCCAATTAAGAGAGGCGAACAGGCAGAATGTATTGGAAAAGCAATAATGATCACCAAAAAAAACAAGGCAATTGAAGGGTGATCAACAGAGGTAACACAACGGAAGACAAGGATGCGACCAGGGAAGACGCGGAGGACCGTTCGGTGTCATCCAGACTCTACTCAGGTTGTCTTCTGACTTACCCGATTGAAGTAACAATGAATGCCATGGATCAAGGCAATGCCAGGGTGAGAACAAAGACCAGACAGTAAAACCGCCCTTCCATTGGTCACTTCACCCGTGTCTTCCGACAGCTGACTGCGCACTAAAGAGGGCAAAAGGGGTGAGACTGAGAGAAGAGGGGGCCAACTCCGAAAGGGGCAAAGGGGGAGAGAAGGGAAACTGTGAGAGAAAAGGAGAAGAAGCTCAGTCGACGTTCCAGAAACTGTGGAAACTTTCTTGGTGCGACGGTTCGGGCCCAAGATCCAGACTCTGCTGCTACGGCTCTATTACCCTCATCTATTCGAAACTCCATGGGCTGCTACGATGCCGGCTGTTGGTACCAGTGGGTCCCCCAATTATTATCTGCTTCTCTATCTTAAGCGACCAGGTCGACAACACCAGCTGCATTGCGATGCATGGTTGAGTCGTGAAAATCACTTTTTTGACAGGGCCCACGCCGCCCTGCAATCAAGTCATCCATCCTCCACTCACCCAGGGGCCAAAACTGCGAGTCATATGGGCGATCAGGTTGTTACATGGGGGCAGACTGTATGGTAGGTTCGGGAACAAGAAGAAAAAAAAAAAATAGGAAAAAAATTTTTTTTTTCCCTTTCCCCTTCGCTCTTTTGCCCCCTCCCTTTTCCCCATTCCGGATCACCTTCGAACAGCCAGGCGGGAAACACAAGAGTCCACTGTTGGGCATTCGAAGAACCAATGGCCCGTTGGGAGTCCATCAACATCACAGGGAGCAAAATAATTCATGCCAAGGCCAGCAGTCGGTGATGCCCAGGATAGCAAGCGAAGGCAGGCCTTTGTGGTACACTCAATTACGAATGCTGAGATAGATGATGGTGAGTCCCGGCGTTTATGATTTGTTTACTAGTATCCATCATCGCCACCATTGTAACCAGCACCACAAGGTAGTAGTAATCATTGACCATACACAGTCGGGTATCTAGACAAGTCTGGTTCCAATTCGAGGGCTGCATCAGAACAATATACACACGGGCTCCATCTTGCCCCGTCCCGTGGCCCGTTGGATGCCATGGTACCCCAAAATTAATATTTGTTTTTGCCTATTACGACCATTTGCATAGCTTGCTTTATATTATTTGACATTTTTTTTTCTCTTTCCGAATTTATTATCACTAATACTCGCCCGTTCTTCGACGACCCTTTACCCCGATCTTCCTGGAAGCCGTTTCGCATAGATCTCCATTACTGATATAAATCTGAGATCCCTCAAATTTACCTCCTTTTCCTCTTAGGTCTCCTCGACGTTCCATCCCATTTTCCCTCCGTGTGATAATTGACCGTTGATCGATCGATTTATCTGCCCTGCACTCCTTTTGTCACTCATTCCTTTTTGCTAGTCAACTGCTACACGCTCTTGCACTTTTGTGTCTCTCTTCGCCCCATCCACCACCCACTTTAGTGGCGCAGCCTAACCTCAGCGCTAGAACCTCAACGGACCCCGGCCGGTGCGCCTAAATACGCTTCCTTTTTTTCGCTCCCCTTGCTGGTGCCGCTGCAAGACAACGGCCTTGCGATCTTGACGTAATTGCCCCGTGGCTTGCGATTGGGGCTATTTTGAATTTTTTTTTAACCCTCCCCTCTGTCTCTCCTTCATTACTATTCATTGTCTCCGGTGCTTTTGACACTTTTTATTGTACTTTTTCCCCTTCCTGCTCCGCTCCGAGACAGCAAGTTTCAGCCCTAGAAAAGCTCCCTTGACGGGATTTATCTTCTTCACTCGAACCACGACTACCAAAAAAAAACATCTACGCATTCCTCAGCTTTTTCCCACAAAAAAAAATCGCCATGTTCTCTTGTGCCAATTATCCTCGCGGTTGCCGCGGTCGCGTCAACATCCAGGGAGGCAAATGCTCTGACTGTGTGGTAAGTCGTCAGCCCTAAACCGGACCTCCGCATTTCACTTGCATTCTACGTGAACCCCAACACTAACATAGCGATTTACAGCAATTGAAGCTGCGTCGGCCTCTTTCAGCATCTCCCTTTGCCCAGCCCCGAGACTACCGGAGAGCCCTTCCATCGGAGATCCTCAACGACTCACCATTCAAGGAGATCGAGCGCTCCCTATGACGACACGGCTACGATCCCATGGCGCTTTAAAATAGGACGGGTGCAGAGATCCCAAAGGATCACTGTACATATTTCCAGGGGTCCTGCCGGCTGGGACCAAACCCAGGGAATTTTTTGAGCCTATCTCGCCAACTCTTCGCTTCGCTTCTCGCTTACCGTATGCGGCTTGATGCTCTCTGACTTGATGCATTGCTGGGAGTTTGATCGATCATCTATTATACCATGGAAGGGCGGCTTTATCGATTTTATTTATCCTGGCGGTCTGGCACTGTTCCACTCTCGTCCGCCATCCTTGCCCGTCTCTTTCGCCAGGCAAAACTGCAGAGCACGGGAAGGGTGGAGGGCGGTCGAGTAGGCTGGTGTACATGTGGGTTTGCTTCTTATTTAATCACAGGAACGGCATTTTGGTTTATCTATATTTTATTAATGGGCTACTGGGTGAATAGTCGGATGGTTATGATCTGGGCCCGGAAGGGGCCATGGCGAGAGAAATAGAGAGGGAGAGAAAGAGAGCTGCTTGGGCTTGACAATCCAGGACTGCCGACAGCAGGAACGCGCACACACCGCTGAGAATCAATCAACAGTGGACGCAGGGGGTGCAGGCTGGATCTCTCTCTCTCTCTCTCTCTTTCTCTTTCTCTCGCCCGGTCATTCTTCTATTCTTCTTTTCCCTCTTCCTTTCTCTCCCCCTTCCTCGCTTTCTATACCGTCTTTGTCTGGTTCCCACACCTCCGTGTACCATTTTCTTTGTCATGTCATGTGTGCTCTGTAATATCGTTGGTCGATTTCCATACCCATTCGGCTAATTGTACGATTTATTATCCTCTTTCTCAAAACCAAAAATCGAATAATGCATTTGCCCTAGGTATCTACTTTCTTTTTCTTTTCATCTTATTCAGTTATAATTTTTTTTTTTCTACTTGGAAGGAAGGAAGGCAGAAGAAGAAAAAAAAAAAAAAAAAAAAGCAACGGGCAATGAAAGAACTACACCTAAATGATAGGGTAAGATGATCGGCTGACAGTCCCGAACCGTCCGTCGACTTTACTCCTCCTTCGCAACTCCGGACTCCGGAAATGTATCTAATGCCTGCAGACCGTTGTCGATCCTTGGTTCTTGCTTTTTCTTTTTTTTCTTTTTCGGTCCCTCCCTTCTCCCCAATCTTCTTCGGTGTGACATCCGGGGAGGAGAAGAAGAAGAAGAAGACGCAGAACGAGAACTTGGGGGCCCAGACCCCTGCAGAGCGCGGATCCCGGATGTTCATCGCTTCGCGGCTTACATGTACATGCCGGGCTGTCATACTTTCATTTTACCACTATTTAGATACATGTTAAGTAGCTTGTCAGTGATTAGTTGCCTTGTTACTTGCCATCATGGTGTCGCTCATCACATCTATCGACCCTGCGACCCGTGTGTATGGGTGTATGTGTGCACGGTCACAGTGGTGATTGACTATCTGACGTATGCCGGCCCCAGTCTTCCCGAGATGAAGCATAACGCGTTCCCCCCCTCTCTTGCCAACTGGGTTTATCGGGATGGGTGGAGTGGGTTTGACTGAGGGTGTGGCGTCGTCATCGTCATCATCATCATCATCATCATCATCATCATCATTGCGCGGGAACTGATTATTGGCGTCTCGGCTATGATAGGTATCCGTGCCGGGATTTGTTGTTTTGATAACTGTAGTGGTGGTGGTGCTACTTTCCTAGTGTATTAGATTGTATATGTACTAGTTAGTGATATCTTACTGCCTGGGTTGATGTAAATATGTGAATGTGTCACTAGGCTATTGTATTCTGGTGTGTGCTCCTACTTAGGTATATATATTTTCACTGCACTTATGCTAAGTAAGGAACATAGTGAGGGTTGCTCACCTAATAATTCATGAACCTATCTGCTTCTCTCGAATAAAAACCACATAAGGTATCGATTTCGATTTACTAAGTAGTATCACTTCTCTGCATGGTTGGATCGATCGGGTCCCACCAATGTCAATTAATTAGTAGTATTCTGCCTTGTACTACTTACTACTGAAGTAATATGCACTGGATGATGAATACTAGTATCTCCTAGTATCTCCAGGCACACTACCTACTTACACCCACTAAGGAATCAACCCTCTCTTTTTTGTTACTATATGTACAGACAGAAAAGAAGATATAAGTAGGGACGGTGCAAGTGCAACCATCATATCCATATTCGGCAGGAACTCGTGCCTTCCCTGTGCACTGCCAACATGGATACCCATCTTCTCTGATAACTGCTCCAGATGAGAGCATTACCTTTAAATCTCTATCATCCATCACTCATACTTCCTCACTGTGTACATTCTTCATTGGTCGTCTATACACACCATGGAACCCCTGCGAAGGTCCCAATCGTCTCGGTCCATGAGAAGAAGCCAACACAGTTCCCAATCCACTGAGCCCTTCGATCCAGAACTCGCTAGGTTCCAGGCTACCACAGCTGCGACTCGAGCGATGCTGCGCTCTAAGTGCTCGTATGATGTTCTCGGTGGTCCAAGTCAAATGGCTGTGCCTCAGAGGCAACATCGACCTGCAGGTGCTGCATTCAATTCTACAAAAGCTTCCGCTGAGAATGAAGATCTTCGTCGGTCTGTGCTCGATAAGGCGAGCGATCGATCTCCACCAGCTGGTCTACCGTCTACCAGGGAGTTTGGAGGACTCGATGCCGGGATCGCTACTTTGCCTTCTTCATATCGGCGACTCCGCAAGACCCGATCGATGTTCACGAATTGGCAACGCTCTTCCCATGTATCTCGTGGACTGGCCTCACCTGGATATCCGAGCAACAATTTTCCGGCAAAGAGAGAGCCTCGAGATAATTTACGCGCTCCTGGCACGCTGAGGCGCTCCATGTCGTTCTTCCGAGGGGATGCCCGAGATTATGATGCTCTCCGATACGCTAAGGGTCAGGAGGCGGCGATTGAACTGGCACGCAATCAATACCAGCGGCCGGAACACTATCAGACTGAACCCCGGAAATCTTCACTAATAGTTCCCAAGTCAAGGCGAGAGCACAAACCCTTCAAGAAAACACTCCGTTCAAGGGTGTCAGACGCGGAGCTAGCAAGCGTGTCGCCGGCAACGCAGCGGTCCACTAACGTTATACCCTACGGCAAGGCTAGATCACTGTCATCGTCACTTAAGAAAGGACTCAAGAAGGTGCTTGGGCTCTCCAGGCCTTCCTCGGCCCGTGTGTCTCTGGGGAAATCTCCCTCAAATGACCAACAACAGACACAGGGGTCGCACTCGTCAATATCCGAAAAGCACTCTGCTCTCTTGAAGTCTAGCATTGAGGAAAGCGTCCTTATCCACTCACCAGGTACCGAGGGAACTGTGATTTATACAGGAGTCAAGAAGTCTGGAAGCTCTGAGAGCCTTGCCACAAGTCGCTCTCGCGTAACAAGCTGGGCGGACTCGACGATAGCCAACACGGTAGTAACACATAGAGCAGACGACCACAGCTCTTTGTCTGTTATAGACGAACAAGACAGCTCCGTCCTCAAGCAGGACTCATCAGAAGATGCTTCACTGGCCACTCGTCGCACTCCAAAGCCTAACTGTACGATAGACAGCCAGCGCTTGTATTCTGCGCTGATGAGACGCATCGATGGAAACAAGACGGAGAATGCAAGCGAGGAAATCGTCCTTGGCCACGTCAAGGAACATCGCGCAATTCCGACACCTGTGTCCTCAATGTACACTCGCCGTAGTAAGAAGACAATTCGTTTGATTGCCAGCGATGAGTCACTTCAGAGCCCCGGGTCCTATACGACAGCTGATGCGGGCACAGTCACGCCCTGCGAGCCAGTCCCATGTCAGGCTCAACGCACCCACGGCCAAAAGCACCTGCAGGACAATCACAATGATTCTTCCAATTTGGCGTCGGCCAAATACACTACCAAGGAGGCTTCTAGAGACGAGACTGGAAACGTGACTATGAGAAGGTCTCCGAGCCCAGAGGAAAGCGAGGATTCCCCAAGTATTTATTCTCGTTCAACAGGTGGAAACTCTCCCAGCACAACGAACCCGAAACAGGGTGAGTGTGACCCTGAATTGGCGAATGAACCGGGTATGGCTACCATATACGCAAGTCAGCGGGCGATCTATAGCTCGCCAAAGCGTATTTCTGGCCAGGGTCCCGATGCGATGCAACGACCGAGTGGTGATTGGCAGCAATGGATGCACACGCAAATGGAGCGAATTGGATGCCTCACACCTACCAGGCGTCACTATCGAGAAGATGCCCAAATTCAAGATGAAAGAGCTGACTTCGCTTACCGAACTCCATCTCGAGACAGACGAGGGTTTTGGAGTGGATCGCCAGACGAAGACCTGTGGACAACCTGCAAAGTGACAGCCAGAAATAACTTCTCGCGTCCGTTTAGTCGGTCATCGAGTATACGCACCACAATCATTGCCCCGAAGGAGCAACCAGATACTCTGGTTCCACCTCCGCCGCCGGCGGACTTGACCCCCAAGGTATCAAGCAGCTCCAGCGGGCATAGCTTGTTTATAAATCAGGTCGAGACACGGCCTGATGGTATGGCCTTGTCACCAGTACCTGCGCTATTGAATTATCGATATCGAGCCCCAGAGTCCCCGACTCCAAGAAGAGATGCAACGGACAAAGCCCGGTGGAGAACAGGGGGTAGAGGATATGGGAGACAGCCTTCCAGATTGGATTCGAAGGCCTCCCAATTCAGGTCTTCACGTGCACCTTACGAGAATAGAAGATTGACTGACGAGAATGTCCGTGTGGAGAGGGGGTATCACGAGGTTACTAGCCAGGACAGTCAATTGCAGAACACGTACTCGCCCATTTCGAGTAAACGCATGGTGGATATGTTTCTGGAAAGTCGCCGACGACGAATGGGCACCGAAATATCCGACGCAGCACCATCCGAGGGTGCGTTTATTTAACCATTGAGCAGGAAGTCTACACTAGCGAACGTCCTATTAGGAATGGGTTATCTGTATCTCTTCGGTTATCCTTTTGGTCATGACTTACGCTTTGAAGATTGAACAAACATCGATTGTGGCAGATGATGAGACAACTCAGTCTAGTAATAGTGTTTATGATAGAACTTATACCAAGTCATTGTCAGGTTGACTTGCTTCCATATGTGTACTTGCCCTCTTAATCGGAGAAGACAATCCATGTACACTGTATACATGTATACATCTTATGATTCACACCCTAACCACTATACCCCCCCAACAAGGGGAATCGATATCGAGATATTAACTACTAAATATGAATAAATATATGGAATACATTTGACTCTGTCATTCTTCCCCTAACCCCTACCCACCACACAACCCATCCTCCCAGCTATGTACTTACTTCAGCCACCACAAAACAATCACTCCACATAGTTCGCCGGAAAACTCCCCTTCACCCCGCGCAACTCCCCCTCCCACCAATCATCCGTACTCTCCGTCTTCTTCAAGACACGGATGCGATCTCCCTCCCGGAAGGCCAAGTCTCCAGCACTTTGACCTCCAAAGTCATACAGGGCCGTCACGTACATGGCATTGTTCGAGTTAGCCCGGGGTGGGGGCGGCGGCGGGGGCTTCTTTTTCCCGGCGACTAAGGCACTAACGCCGGGGGAGGTTGCTCGGATGGCGCTGGATGGGGTGGATGAGGGCTGGATGCGGCTGAAGTAGTCGGCGCGGGCGGCGACGGAGGATGAAGGGCCCGGGGATGGGGTGCGGGCGTGCTCGGTTGCGGAGTAGTAGGATTCGGTGCCTGGGGAGGAGGATGGTTGTGGGGAGAGGTGGTAGGTGGAGGGGATGGTGAGGTTGTTGTTGGATGCTGAGGAGGCTAATCGGGGTTTGGTTTCGAAGACGGGGGATGGTTTGGTGTCGTAGGATGGTTTGGGGGGTGGGGGGAGCTTTTTGTTGTTGATTGCTGTCGCTGTCGCTGTAGCTGCGGCTGTAGCAGAAGGTGAAGTGGGCCGTGGGGGCTTGGGTGGAGGAGTCTCGCTGTTTGCGTTGGAGTTCGAGGGACGACGGGAGAATGAGGACCCGTTGATGGCTGGGAGACGGCTGGTGATGCGGGAGGTTCGCGATTCCTCGGGGACTTGGGACATTTTCACGGTTTTGCCGTTGACGATGCAGCCGAATGCTTCGACTTCTTGTTGGACGGGGAGGTGGTCGCGTTCCCATTCTTGGATGACTTGCTCCATGGGGGGAGCCGGGGAGGGGAATTGCGTCTCCTGGCAGTAGTTGTGGACCACGGTATAGTAGTTGGCGAGCATGGTGTTTTGGATCTCAATCTGCGTGGCGAGCAGACGAGGGAGTAGTGAGAATGCAGCGGCGATCAAAGGTGGTAGGCATTCTCGCAGGTGGTCGTCCGCTGCGTGGTAGTCCTGCGACCGTTAGAGACCAAATATAGATAGATGGATTGATGGCAGGTGGCACGTACCTCGGTCGCTTTGGCAAGGTCACTTTCTGCCTTGGCCAGGGCTGCATTGTCCCGGTCTGATCGCTTCGTCTTTTTGGCATAGCTGTCTACGCGCCCTTGGTAGCGCTCGAAATCCAACTATGAGAATAATATTAGCATGGGACGGTTGCATTGATGGGCGGGTTCCTGAGCGGGAGGCCAGGAACGGGGTTCCAATGGGTCCCCTATGCAAGATGATGCGCACCTTCCGATCATCTCGCTTTTTGATGGTCTTCTTGACTGGACTTATGAACTCCCTAGCTTGCGACGCTGGTCGGATCATGCGATCATCGATGGCAGCCAGGTCCCCTAGTAGATCTTTCCGGAGGTCTTCATAGTGCTCGCGGAGCTTGTTGGTCCGAGCCAGGGTGGAGGCAGGCTGTGGCGCAGAAGAATCGGAGGAGCCGAGGATGGGAGCATAGAGGCCTTCAAACTCGCTCAGCATTCGATTTTGGTGCGTCAAGAGAGACGACCAAGCATCGCGCCATGCGCTGGTGGAATCGATGATCTGTCGGAATGCGGAAGAATTGCTGTCAGTTCCAAGAGACGGAAGGATATCAACAAATCACACCCCGCAGGGGAAGTGCACGCTAAAGCATGGTGCTGGGAAAAGAAAATATAATCTACTACTTACTCGTCCTAAGATCTTGTCTGCTTCTTCAAAATCCTTGAGGAGAATTGCCACCTGGCTGTCATCGGCTGACCGTTTCATCAGTCGGCCAAATTGCCTCTGCATCGACTGCATGATGTGCCAATTGGGCCCCTCAGCGGAGGGGAGAGGGGAGGAGGAGGAGAAAGGGAGAAATGCGGAGATTGGGACAGACAGGCGGGGAATTTGTGATTAGGAAGGAGAGACGGTCATTGGCGAAGAAGGAGATTCAGGGACAAGGAAAGGGATTGAAGATGGCCGCGGAATCAGGAGAAGTTTAGAAACAGGGAGGGGAGAAGAAGAAGAGAGAGAATGAGGAATCGTGGCATTGCTGGGAAAGGACTCATTTGCGCGTGAGAACTAAGCCCAGCCGCGCATGACGCAGCCCCCCTCAGAGGGGCCGTTGCTACTACTTTTGCTGCTGCTGCTGCTTTCCCCAGCAAAAGGGAAAGAAAAAAGAGGGTCTCAAGCGTGTTTCAGCCTTCTGGCTGGATGGGCTGACGCAACGCTATTTTGGTCGCGAATAATGTCTTTCTTTCTGCGGTGGGAAAGTCCCTTGTCGATCAGGTTCAAATGAATGGATTTCTCTGGTGATTTCCAGGGAACGGACCAGTTCCAACTAGTCGATGCACTACCCTGACGCTAAAGGATATGCCAGATATTGCTACGTTGTATGTGGGAATGCTATCTGTTCCTGTATGAAGTGTTAAGACAACCTCCTTAACATACTCTCTATAGCTTGTGCCGCGCGGTCCTCGTAATTAAGGACACATCTCATCTCCAGTAGCCAAGTGGTACCGCCAAGGCAGAGTCTGTTGCAGCCAAATAGAATAATTGATGGACAGGGAATGGCGTGCATTGCTGATATGCACGTCAAACAATCAGTAATGCAGTTTGACTAAAAAGTAATCCATGGCTCCCTGCCTGAGGCAGACATCCCGTCTCCGCGGCTCAGTTCCGCCAATCTTCTCGACTTTCTTCCCCGCAACAACCAATCCCTCCCTCTTTCTCTCTCTCTCTCTTTCTCTCATTAGATGTGATCAGACACAGGGCCACCGATCAAGGGCCCTGTTTCTGTCTCAATCATTCACCATCCACACCAAATGGCCACCCCACGAAGTACCCCCAGTATGAACGTCCCCGCGACCCAAAACACCGCACCGGTGATCCGCTTCCGCTGTCTCTACACCTATGACATGCGACGCAAAGCCAAGCGCTGGCAAGATGGCTTCCTCCGATATCACACCTTCAACAAACGCATCATGGTATACGATGTCGCCGGTAACTTCGTGGGCGACCACCACTGCCGACAGGATGAGGGCATCCAAGAAGGTGACGAACTGGAGCTGGACAACGGCGCCCTGATTGAAGTTTGCGAACCGGTGGAGAGGACGGAGACAGACCTGTCGGGGTTACATAGTAACAAAAGAAAAGGGCAAGGCTCACCGTCTCAACGACCCGGAGGGACACCAACCCCTACAACAGTCGTCTATAACTCCTCTACTCCCGCACGACCTTCTTTGCCCTCCCAGCAGAAACCCACCCGCTCCCTGAATGATCTTCTCGGTATCAAGAAGACTCCGACTCCAACACAGCGCGCAGGTTCGCCTCAGACGGGTCCTACATCAAACCATACATTGCCGGTGAATGGGAACGAGAACGAGCGAGTGGATTACCCTGCGAAACGCAAAAAGACAGAGACCGCGTCCGAGAAGGTCACCCGTCGGCGTGAACCAGCAAACGCCGATTTGACAGGACCAGAACCGCAGACATCAAAAAGACAGACAGAGACAACATCAGTCGCACACTCTAGAACAACTGACCCAAAGAAACACACCACAGCCTCTCCCATCTCTTATATGAAATCCCCGGACCGGTCCAACAATATACCCCAGCGAAAGCAAACCGCTCCCAATCCTCCCAGACCACGAGAACAACCCCAACCAGAACCAGAACCAGAACCACCAAGAAACAATGACCCCCCAGCCAACATTCTCCGCCTCCCTAGCAAAACGAAACCCTCCCGCAAGAAACTCATGTACCATACCATCCTAGCTCAACAGCAGCAACAACAACCACAACCACAATCAGAGTCAGTATATGTACCGAACCCCCCAGAATGCCGAACAAACCAAACTGACCATCACCTCATACTAGAAACGACCATGACAACGACCCCATAGTATTGTCAGATGACGACGATAATGATAATAACCCACCACCTTCGCCCCCTCCACGCCCGCAACACACTACCACCACCACCATACCGACAACAACTACACCAAAACCACCCCTACCCCTAAAAGCCGGAACAGAGCGCAGAACCTCCACCTCCTCCCTCCAAAAAGCACACTCTGACCCTACAGCCTTTACTCGCTTCAACTTGACCACCAATACCACCACCAACAATGCCCGTCGTCCTCCCCCACAACAACATCACAATCATCGCCGTCGAGCATCAGAGAGCGGTAACAGCCCTCTAGATACAACTGACAATGAAAATACCAACGAAGAAGAACCAGAGTCCGATGGTGGTGGCCCATGGACTTGGGAAGCTCAGTACCTGTTCGACTATTGGCCGGCTGGACGGGCGAAGCCGACGACCAGGACTTGTTAGTCATGACTCTTTCAGTTCTTATACTGATGATAGATATGTATGTTTACGGCATTAGTTTATATATGATACCCTTAGATAGTCAGTTCGAGAATAGCATTTATGCGAAAAGTGAAATAATGAGAATTCACGCTTGATGATAATATCTGTTACTTCCGAAGGGTGGGTGCTTGCTTGCTGGTAAGCTACTAAGGTTAGATTCCTTTATCGTTTAGTATGTGTTTTGTTTGTCTGGCTCTCTACGACGGGCTAGCAGAATTCCTCAATCTCACACACGATCTTCGATTATCACAAGGGTAGTTAACCTAATCAATTTCCCCAATGTAAAGAGCACACCAGAAAAACGACATGGATACTAATCTGACCAACCAATCGCATTGGTACATGCGAGGCGAACCAATTGGATGCAATTGGTCGACAAAAGGGACAACCCGCCATCAAAATCACAACCAATTTGAGTTCACAAAAAGGGGGAGGAAATACAGCTTCGATCGTACACAAGTGCAATCCAGCACAGGTAAATGCACAGTATCTGGTTAATATAGAAAAAATGAAAGATGTAGTGGAAAAAAGAACGAAAAATTGGTGGCAGACGGCAATCAAGCCAAGTGGGTAATGAGTGGCCCAAGTTCACAAGGTAGTAAGTATGTTAAGCTCACAATTGAGTAATCAACATAGGAAACATATGGATAGATGGATGGTTTCGTGCGAAAACAGCTCGCAAATGAATGACAACAAAAATGATGGGGGCACAGGAGAGGGGAGATGAGGTCAAGCCCCAGAGATTAAAAGGAACTAAAGTATAGAAACTGGCGGCAGTGAGGAATGTGCCCATCAGGGGGTATGCAAACTCGCGGCTAAGCTGATCCAGACGCTGATTCTGCGCTCATAAACACCAAATGAACATGATGAGGTGCCAAAATATGACTATAGTGATAATGCAAAAGAGGCTCATGCAAAAGTTTAACACCATGGGAAGAAACTAGAGGAAAATCGCCAGGTAGGCCTCAGGGCCACGGCTCAGTAGATTGCTCTCGATGACGGTTTCAGTGATGGGAGTGGATTCGGTTGACACGGGGGCTGTATTTGCTGGTCCTCGACAGCGCGCCGACATCATGCTTGCCTGGTTCAAGCTCATTAGCTTTTTGTTACGATGGTATGGCAACGGAATCGCAAGACCAGGGGGCAAAGAACTTACCATCGCAGCAGGCCCGCACATTCTCGAGCCGATCATCCTGTCTTTCCATCATCTGCCGCAGATCTTCCTCGCTGTCATGTGTATGAAGGCTTCCTTCATGCATGCTCGAAGTAGCATAGTTAGGACCCTTTCGGCCGAAAGAACCCTTGATTGTGGTGTTCAAGATTGTACTAAGACGGGAGGAAGAGCCGTGTCTCTGGTCCGAGTAATGAGACGGCGTACTCAAGGCCGGGGAACTACGACCAGGGGTGGCCGCCCGACGGTTTGACAGGATGGACCCTGCACGCTGCTTAGGCCAGTTCCGGCTTGTACGACTCCGAGAAGACGAGAATGACAGCCGGGAGGTCTGACGCGACCGTGAGCGGAATCCGGGGTTGAACTCATCAATGTCTTCCAGTGAAGCATCACCCTCCTGCTCCTCACCGTTTTCCGTCGAGTTGCGCAACAGCAGATACGAGAGAGCATTGAACCAAGTCTCGTGTCTCTGACTAGTAGTTGCAGTGAACCTGATCCGGCGGCCCGGGCTAACCACTTCGAGACTCTTGCAATGAAGACCGGGAGGGTAAGGATTGTCATCTGGAACAACTCTGACAGCTTCAATCAGAACACTCTTGGTGCGGAGTTCGCTCTTGCCAGCACTCTGTGGATCTTGTTCGCTCCAGTACAACGTGCGCGTGTACGGGTGGAGCCAGAAGTAGCGGCGATGCCTCGAGTTGGAGATTTCCCCGGACACGGTCTTGCGGGTGTACTTCCACAAGAACTCTCCGATCATAGTCTGTGTGATTGCCTGGATCATGCGCGGATCTGTACCGGCAGCATAACCTTGAGGGCCGAGAGCTGGGTTCGGATGGCCATTGAACCGTTCTTCAATCTCAGAAGCGAATGATGACACAGACGATCTCCGCGACACATGGCTCTCGCGCCTCACCTTCATCCGTGACATTGTAGTTGCGGTTCCAGGTTGAAGGTTGGAGTCATTGGGAGTCCGTGGACGCTGAGCTACATTCGTCCTGTAGGCAGACGCTGGGGCAAGAGGCGGGCCCATCAGGCTTGGAGAAGAGGGGCGTTGTTCCAACGATCTCTTCTCCGCTGCCATGATGGCCTCCCTATGATCCACGGGCAAGGGAGGATGGCTCTGGATGCTAGAAGTCTGGCTAAGAGCACTTCCAGGCCTCTTGTGGGACGGGAGAGACGTTGCGGAGGGTTGGTGAGTCGGGCGAGTCCTTGCCTTCGGAGTAGCAAAGGGAGAAGAATTCTGCTCCTTGGCCTTGTCGCTGTCTGGAGGAGACAATGGCCGAGCCACAATACGATCCATCAGAATCTGATCAATTTGCTTCGATGACAGAATCGTCTGGGCACCCTGATCTGCGCGACTGGAGGACGAATGCTTCCGCACGTGACGTGGGACAGCGTTCCCGGAAATGGCACTCAAGGGGAGCGACTCATCCAACTTGATGTTGGCGGCACTGTTGACTGTACTATCGTCCAGAGTATCTTCTGAAACCACAAGCGAAGGCGGTTCCATCATCGAGCTGCTATTAAGCGACTTGTCATTCGACTCTGGAGCGGCGTTCTCGTCAGGGAATTGAAGCACGGGAATTGCAGCTGGCGGGGGAGTGGATTTGACGGGCAGGGTTTCCACGGAGCTGACAGTGGACAGTGACACTTGTGACACCATGGGGACTGGCAATTCAGGCAGCCGTGCGGGCATCGGCTCAGTGCATTGGGAGGCCGTAGAAGAGATGGCAAGGTTAGGGAGCGTTGGCTCGGGTACAACGGCATCGATAGGCTCTGTCTGTTGGGAAGAAATGGAAGAAAACACGAGCTCAGCCTTGGGCGCCATTTGCTCCTCGACGGCGACTACAGGGGTGATCTCCCTCGGTTCTGGGATAGCCGCTGCCGGCTGTGTCTGCTGAGCAAAGATTGAAGACACAGCAATCTCCGGGCACTTCGCTTCCACGTTTGCAAGCGCGACTTCTGGGGTTGACTCCACGGGCTCCACAAGGGCTTCAACAGGTTCTGTGTGCTGCGACAGTATAGTTGACAGAGACACCTCGGGCATCTCAGTACTGGTGCCTTGCCCGGACAACAGAACTGGGGGCGCGGGTTCTGGAAGAGCTGGCGCGACGGGCAGTGTACACTGGAAGTCGATCGCCGAGACGGTCATATCTGCCACGTATGCAGGCTCGGGCTCAGGGAGTTTTGCCTCAGCCGGTGCAGTCAACTCTGAGCAAATGGCTGACAGTGTAACCTCCGGCGATTCGGGAACAGCGAAGGCGACGGGCTCCGTGGTACCTCCAACAGCATATGAGGTGCTCAATTCTGGTAGCCTTGGTGCCACAGGAACAGTCTCCTGGAAAGAAACCGCAGAGACATCCGTTTCCATAACAGGCATTTGTTGGCCGACCGGTTTGACATCTTGAGCATCTACAACGACCTGGTCCTTCTCCATTTCTGCCTCGATGGGAGTCCATTGTGTTCCTGCGTGTGTCAATTGCGGCGGTACCTCTACCTCGGTCGCGGTGCTGGCATCGGACATAACTGTCTTTGTGGGAGTTGTAGGCACGCCACGAGCCTCCTCATCGATCGTATCCTGGAGGCTAGTTGTCGTCACACTTGTGGGGACCCAAGGATCAGTCATCATGCCAGAATCGACCATAACAGGCCTGGGAACCGCGTCGAGTATAGCCTCGGAAGGTCGTCTTGAGTCAGGGGTAGGCAGCATGCGTGGGGTTGAGGACTGCGAGCCAGTAGCGAATTGCATAGAGGGGCCAAAGGCACCCTCATCTTCCTCTCCGTCTAGTTCCGCAAGCTCCATAAAGAGACTCTGACCCTCAGAGGATGGCAATCCTTGAGTGAAGCTTGTCGCGGGGGACTCTCGCGCACTTGACGGTCGGCTACCAGAAGCCATTGGGGCTTCTCCTGAAGGACGAATCTTCCTCATGACGCTCCTCTTCTTCCTCAGGCGGTATCTAGGCGAGGACATTTGGCTAGGCGACGGGAAGCCCTCGTCGTAATCCTCGTCTTCATCGCCCGAGGTAGACGCAGTACTCTGGTAGGAAGTCCTATCGCGGGTTTTCGTCAATGTCAGGGATGACACTCTCCCGCGTGGTGTCCGCTGCAACTCCTCGGTTTCCGTGAGCTCATCGGTATCAGTGCTATCGTCAGCCATGCTTTCAATTCCGGTCTGGAAAGCTTCGCTTTCGGTCGCGGTTTCTCGTTCGTTGGCCGTCTCAAAGTGGTCGTCGGCTTCGGTGGCAGTCTGGTACGCATCACTAGGTTCATCCGACGATTGTCCTCCTACACGACCTTGGTGCAACTTCATGGAAGGCTTGTGAGACGGGCTGGCTTCGGTAGCATTGTCTTCCCAGTCCGAATCCTGGATCTCGATTTCTGCCCTCTTCCGTCCAGCACCCAGCAAGTCGGGCCGAGGAGCTTTCCTGGCAGCCTCAGCCTTGGTCTTCTGGCGCTTGCTTGACGGGTTCGTTGGGGCAGCGGCTTCGCGGCGACGCTGTTCTATCTCATCACGAGCTTCTTGCAGCATACGCTTGAGATCAATCTTTTCGGTCTTCTCGCGATGAATAGTGCTCTTGAGATTCTGGATCATCCGATGGGCATGACCCAGTGAACTCCGCAGCGTCTCGGTTTCCAGATGGTTGTGTCGAGGCGTGAACTTGTTGGGCGACGGGGGAGGGGAGTTCTCTGGCGTGGACTGGTCTTGATCATCCGATTCATGGCCACGAGAAACCTCACGAGTGGATTCTGCTTCGTGTTGACGAATGCGCATTGCCACTGCTCGCGCGAGTTCTTCGTTCTGCGAGTTGAGCTCCTCCACTTTCTTTTGAAGAGCAAGCTTCTCGGCATCTCCAGCATTGAGGTTCCTTCGCAGGAGATGGATCTCGGAATCGTTGGCCTTTTGAGCTGCCGTGTGATCCTCGATCAATTTCGCATTGACTTGCTTCAAGTCCTCCAGCTCTCGTTCGACGGAGCCCTTCTCGGAGGCCAGAATACCTAGGTTGCTGTTGAGTCTACTCTCTCGATCGGCTGCCTCCTTGACTGCCGCCATTAGTTCGTGAGTTTTAGTCTCCAACGCCCAATTCTCGTCCTTGTAGCGCTCTTCGCTCTCGTCCAGGGCACGGATCCGCTGGGTGTACCCCTCCGCCTCTAACTCAAGCCTTGACTTTTCCAGGTTGAGGATCTTCAAAGCCTCTTCGCGCTCAGCAAGCAACGCCTGTAACTGGCGAACCTGGGCCAGGAGGGAGGTCGAGATTTCGGTCGCGAATTCAATGTCATGGACGCGGGTCGAAGATTGGTTGCGCTGTTTGCGAGACGGTACGCTCACTTTACTTGGGGAATTCGTTGCTTGACCGGCGAACAGGGCGGGACTGATGGGTGACTGCGAAGGGATGATTAGCAACCTGCGCACGCTCAGCGGCTTATACAATAGCCTCGGCATACCTTTTCGTATGGGGTGCCCAAGTGACTATCCTCACCACCCGCCATGCGTTTCGGGGCAAGGAAAGCCCGCGCAGTTTCCCGGCCAATTTCATTGTACTCCTTCTCCAAGTCCGCGAGCTTTTGACGAAGGTCGGGCCCAATCTGGCCGGCCTCCTGCTGCTGTTCGACTTCCTTCAACTTCTCCTCGAGCTCCTTCTGCTGCTCAATGAGAGCAGTGCCGAGCTTGCTGGCCTCCTCGAGCCGACGCTCTGTCTCTGCCAGATGCGCCTCGAGGGCTCGTTTGGCCTGCGCCGGGGAAGATGCATCTAGACTGTACAGCTGGGTGTCAAAGGATGAGTACCGGTGCGAATCGCGAGGAACGGCGCCCTCCTGGGAGGCGGAAACGAAAGGGTCTTCGATTGTCGACATGTTGCCAGTTGTCCCTCGTCCACCATCGGCAGTAGCGTTGATCATGCGGCCTGAAGAGACAGCCACTCTTGCGGCTGATCAAACAGCAGGCTGTGCCTAATCCCGTAGGGTGAGGGTACAGCCAACGTCAATAGCCCGCACAGTCGTCGCTTCGTTTCTCGTTTTCTCGTGTTTAATTTTCGGTCATCCTCCGGTTATGCGACGATCTCTTTGCCGGCCTGCTTGCTTATTCTTAGTTTTCCTCTCCAATGCGAATGGCGATTCGGTGAGCCGACCTGCGACCCGATCTTCGCAACACCTCGGGGCTGGAAGAGTTCGCGACCGTCAAACAATAGGGGATGCGCGTTGGTGACCGATGATTCGCTGCGGTGGCCGCGTCGATTGCCGACCGAAGAAGACAACAAAAACACTTTGGTATCGGCGGATTACGATACCGGGAGCCGAAGGTGGGCGGTTAGGCCTCGTCTGTGACGAAGAGACTTGGGGCAAGGAGGTGAAAACCTGCTCCAAGAGAAGCTTCGGACAACAAACGCGTGCCTGTCCAGTCAACGCAGAGTAACCTTGTGCGTGTGCGACCAGATGTGCGCCTTCGGGACGAGGCAGCGGCGTGCGGGCGAAACAAGGGAGTCGCCGAGAAGCGGGCGCAGAATGAGAACCAAGGACGGAGGGAAGGAGGATCCAGGAAATTACGGGTACAGGCAGATGCAATGAAGCGTCCACACTATACAATAGATAAGATCAAAAAGATATAAGTAAGGATTATTAAGAGTGAAAATGGAGGTGGTAGAAGAAAAGGAAGGACCAAGGGTCAATGCGAAAGGAAGGGTACGTAGGGAAAGGAAAGTAAGGCAAAGAAAGAAGTTGGTTTAAGTCCGAAGGGGAAGTAGACACAAGGAAAATGGGAAAAGGGCAATTGGATGAAGGGGGGAAGTTGGAAATGGTGGAAGGGGAGATGGGGGGAAAGGAAGAGAAGGGAAGGGGGGAAATGAGGGAGTGATTCAAGGCAGAGAGTGCCAGTTGTTGATGTTGTTGTTGTTGGTCAACGAGACGAGAGCGACTCGTTCGTTGGGCGGGGGAAGGAGAGGAGGGAGGGAGGGAGGAGGGAGAGAGGGACGGATGGACGAGAGTCAGTCACCCTAACCAGTAGTAACCTAACTACCTCACTTAACTCACTCACTACTCTTCCTCACTACTAATCTTGGGGTACCCTGAGTTAGTGTAGTTAGTACTAAGAGTCGTGAGGAACGAGGGAGACACCAGAAAGGAACTAACTAGCTAAAGAAAAGGGAGCCCACCTCGGCAGGGGAATTAATTATTCTTCGGGGCACCGTTTGCCTCAGGTTCCCCCTCCGGCCAGCACCGACCGTCAAACAACAGTACCTCTCTCTGTCCTCTGTCTCTGTATCTCTTCTCTCTTGTCTCTTCTTAAACTACTAAACAGTCGCAGCTGTGCCTGTGCCAGGATGGTAAAGTTCCCCAAAACTAACAGCAAATAATTCCAAGAATTATTGTGGGCAGCAGAGCCAAAACAAATGGTGCCTGAAGCATTAATTGATCGGATACGTAATGGCAATGCTGGCCGATTGGGAGAGGGGGAGCCGATCTTGGGATCTGGCATTTATTGATTGTTTGACTTGACACCACCATACATATACATACATACATACAAAGAGAAGCCCATATCGGAATAGGGATATGGGACAAGTCACGATCTACCGGACCAGGGATCTGTCATCAGCTAGCTTCCCTTGGAACCAGACAAGCAACATTGAAGGTTATTCAGATGTCCACAAAGTACAAAGTAAACCAACTACTGGAGAGGGAACTAAGTAAGCCCTCCCGCACACGCGTAGCGAACAACAACCCATTTTAAGTTGCAAGGGTGTGACCTGCCCGATGATCACCACCACCATCGCATTCCCGCTCACTGCTTAAACCAGTCGGGCGGGTTCCCCTCCCCAAAAACCATCCCATCCACGGTACCCGGCATCAACAAGAAGAGGTACCCGTACCACAACTTTTGCAGATTCGGTAATACTACCTCGAGATAGCCTTTCAGCAGGGTGAGGCTGGCCTGTTTGCTAGGTTTGCATGGATGCCTTTTTTTTTCTCCCCTTCCCAGTCACCTGATGCCGATCGGGACTTATTTAAGGTCATGTGATCTGTAAGCCGAGCAGAACACTACTCTGTACTCAGCTGTAGTTGCTCGCGCGTCTTTACAAAGTACATTGGGAAAGAAGAAAAGCAAAATAGACAGACTTAGTTTCAGCTGAATGCACAGCCCCAATGCTCAAATGCTGTGTCTATTGTCACCTCGATCTGTCAATCTGCAGGTCCTGCAATGTCGCACGTAGGGGATGAACCACGTGTCAATCACATCGGATGACGCATCATTCCAGAAACCCTCTCTCTCACCGAGAAAGGGTGAGCTGTTCATTAGGTACCGGCTGTGAGGCGCTAGTTAAGATGTCAGATGGACGAAAGGACGAGAAGGAATAATAAAAAGAAAGTTTGACTCGGCTGAGTTTGTGCAACTTCGATAGCATTGAATCTTATTGTGTGCCCCTTGCTCCCTTTGTACTCGGTTGCCAAGACCGTTGGAGAATCCAATCCTAAGATTCGAGTACGATTTATTGATCTTCCACTCGAGTACTTAACTTCATGAATGTAATGCTACTTGGGCATAAGTTCATGCAGCGGTGCCCATGTAGTTTTGCTATGTGTCACGGTACTATGCAGTACTTGCATTATCCAGTTCGTTAAGTGGTACGCAAATCCATGGATTCTGCGTAGGGAACTAAAGCAAGGCAATCCGAGAGAAGATACAAGGATTTGAAAGTGCAATGATATTGCTATGTATCATGTCTTGTACCAAAGTTGTACTTGCCTTTGATATTATATATTATGTTAGCAGTTTCGACATTGGTCTTCTGAAGGCCCAGGATTACTGTTCCGCACTATATAAAATAGTACGTGGGTCAAGTTATTCCGTAGTATCAAAACAGATTCAAGAATTTCAAGCGATAAGCCTTGGCTGATCAAAAGCCGTAGATAATTATGATGAAATCTACTGGACACAGATTTAGGGAATCGCGCAGGGTAATGTCTCTGGGGAATCGAGCCAGGCAACAATGTAATGAACCATGGTAATACTTATCTTTGTCCACAGCGAAGCCGAAGGAGTCCGACGGTTTTATTTTCTCTGCCATCACAGCTTGTGAGACCTCTGGTATATGGATCCACACACCCTCTCTCTCGAGTGGAGCTGATCTTATTCACTATATTCTCTTCCCCAGACCACAGTTGTAATCTGCTCCGCCTCTTCTATCGCGGTCTAAGTCTGTGCGTGTGGGTATTGGGTTGTGTAGAACTTCGGTTGGAAATGAGTGTTCAAGGGTGCTGGTAGAGTTGATGCCAAGCACAGTATAGCAGTCGTGAGTCGTTCTCTAGGCTAAAGTATGGATAAAGGAAAAATTATCGGTCACTTAATACTTGGTTGGGGCTGTGTGCGCTGACCGTGGAGTAAGTCCAGGCGTTCTTTATACGAAATGGCAAGGTTCATGGAGGAGCTCAAGCTCCCATATTCCAAGAGATGAAGCTCATATCGGTCTTGTTATTCTTGCTTCTGTGATTCAAACTGGCGAGCATGGGTTCCTGGTCATTCTCTCTAGGTTTGATACGTAGTAATAATACCATTGGCCGATACTGACGGCTGCGCCTGGGTATTGCCTGATATATCTTTCTAATGTAGTCATATGAATCCTTCATCCTGCCCCTCTCCCCCGCACTACTATTCGCTGTCCTAAGTTACTGATTTAGCTACTGATAATATCCACTACTAATCCTGGGGGCCATTATCTTTCCTTATAAGGTCAGCCTTGCTAAGCCTTGCTGGGCGCCACATTGACTGTTAAGGCTATTTTGGGGTTTTCTGAAACCGGAATAGGACTGAGTAAGCTTAGTATATCTCAAAGATAACCTGATAAAGATTAAGCGACACAAGAGCCACGAATTCGAAGGGGCAGGAAAGCCGAAAAGAGTCAAGACACAGAATGGGCGGGGCGGCGAGATGAAGCCGGATGGATAAAAAAAAAAGAAATTAGATCCGAATGTGGGTTGAAGTCTGACTTTGAGTCCTTATCAGTGGATAAATCCCCGAGGCACTTGTCATCTGGCGGGCAAATCATATATCCATTCCCCAGCTGACCACGTACGTATCTAGATTGGTACGCAGTGGGCCATGGTTCTTCGTGTTCGTTCGCCTGCCCACTGGTGCATGTCTGTTTCAAATGTCTCATGGCCATTCTCTTATCCACCGTGTTCGGGACGTGCGAGACAATGTGGCCGATCCGGGGTGACAGTTTTTGGCAATCCAACCGAATAAACTTGGAAACCGTCGAACGTTGGGTTTCGAAAGAAGGCTGTGACATGCGAACCATGGCGGACTAGCGTCGCAGCTGCGTGGGCATATTTGGCCAGAGATATTAGTGGTGCCCACGTACGCGCAATGGCCCCCGCGACGTCATCCCGTCAAGGGGCAAAAGTTGACCGCCACCAATGGTCCATGGTTTATGCACAGCCAAGTTGAGGCATGGAAGGGCGGGCGATCTCACCTTCTTTATACGAGGGGGAGAACGAGACGGGGACAAGGGATGAGGAAAGATACCGAGAGTGCTATAAGCGGTAAGTTGTAATTAATTATGGTATGTCTCAAAGTAACCTAAAGAGTAAAGACAAGATGTCGTGCTTCCAGTCTAAACTTGGCGGCTGCCAAGCTTCCCCGCTAAGAGCCCGCTAAGGAAGAAAGTGGTTCCCTTAAGGTTTGCGATTGTCTGAGGGGACTCTCCATTCACCAACAGCCTATGACAGCCTCTTCCATTCCATCCCCCCCTTAGTAGTCTTCATCTTTGGGGAGCCAAACGATAGCAACAATTTTAACGCGTGGCCGCTCAGTGGGGGTTACGGTTACGCCCCACTCCCTCCATTGCCGCGCCACAACAAAAGACTGACTGACTGAAAGATTCGCTGTGCCTGAGCGGGCGAAACAGAAGCTGGCAGATGGGGGCTGGAATTGGAAACATTCGATGGACCTTCCTCCCACGCCTACTAAGTCTAAGTCTAAGTCTACCACTACTCGTCTTAGTGACTATTTTAGTCCCAAAGTCACTAAAAAGTACCTACTTAATTCTACTTACTACTGCACCTACCGCCTTGGTAGTAGGCAGACGAATAGGTTAATCAATGCTCCTCCAGTCTCCTTTCCTGATTACCTCGCCTTGACCCCTCTCGTCCGTCTTCTCTCTCTCCTTCTCTCTCGTCCTCTATCTTTCGCAATATGCTTCACATATAGCCCCTCCAATACCCTCCTTTTTTTCCCTACTTAATTCCTCCCCCCTCTTTTCCTTCCTTTGGATTCTTCCTCATCGGATTGACCCTCCTTTTAATGCTTGAAAATTATCCTCTCCGTCTTGCATCTTTATCGGTCTTTCCCGACTCAAGTCATTCCTTACACCAAGCTGTATTGTGACAACATCTACCTTCATCAACCTCCAATTCTGTCACCCCCATAAGAGAATAACGGCGTTCAAGCTGTATTACATTGATTACGGCCTTACGATAATATACCTCGTTGGCTTTTCAACCAAATTCTTTGGATAAAGTCCCGAGTCGTGCACAGAAGCTACCGACTTTCAGCTATCCACCATGAGATGGGGCGCTCGCATAGCACTATGTGCTAGTTTAGCACTCATCTTGCCCTTATATCTCTTAAAGATCCACCTGGAGGACCTCTGCGATCAGTATCGCGCGGGCGCATACCTGATCAATTGGCTGGATTTGCGCCCGCCGATGAACAGACTAAATGGCTCCCGTCCTGTCACACCAGGGGATAAAGTGATTGTGATGGCCAAGCTACAGGAAGAACACACTGAATGGGTCGAGGAGGAGCTACCCGAGTGAGTGTCATTGTCCTCCTATATGACCCATATGTTTCAGCGCACTGACAGCTTCTCTCCTCCAAAGCTGGCAACGAGCCATATACATCGTGAATCCCTCCAAAAAGGTCGCAGCTGACGACACGACACTTACAACCCCGCTGAACAAGGGTCACGAGTCCATGGCTTATCTCACCTATCTAATTGATCATTACGACAACCTACCATCTACAATCGCTTTTCTTCATTCTCATCGATCGGGTTTCCTGATGGCCTGGCATGTAGATGCGCCCTTACACGATAATGTCATTGCGATGAAATCCTTACGTCTCAATTTCGTTCAAGATAATGGCTACGTCAACCTCCGCTGCAACTGGAACCCAGGGTGCAAGCAGGGCCATCGCACCAACCAGCACGTGACAGAAGAAGTCTTTGCAGAGATCTTCGAGGGCACAAGCACCCCGCCATTAAACTCCACCGGAGGCCTCACGATGCAAGATGAATACGATGAGGCTAAATACCAGAAGTTCCTGCAAATGCCGAAACAGATTGGCGCGGCGTGTTGTGCGCAATTCGCCGTGTCACGGGAGCAGGTCCACCAACGACCACGAGATGACTACATCAAGATCCGCCAGTGGATCATTGATACAGACAAGAATGATGCCAGTAGCGGTCGTGTCATGGAATTCCTCTGGCACGTCATATTCGGCAAAGAATCAATATAGTACGTTGCCTTTGCATCGCTTCCCCCCCTGAATGCATCTTGACCACTAACATTCCGCTACTCACAGCTGTCCCGACGAAGAAGTCTGCTACTGTCAAGTTTATGGACAATGTTGATCATTGTACGCATACCGTTAACGTTTCTGCTTTTCACCAAAAATACCCACGGCTTCTACTTGTATATATTACGATAGCTTCCTTCTTTCGGCGCTCTCTTGCTTGGTTCTCTCTTTCTATCTTCTTTCGACATATTATCCCATTTGGAGATTTATTTTTTACCGTTCGTTTTTCAAAACCAGTTCTTGTGGATAATTACCGGCGACAATATGTTCTACAGGGATATTACAAACAGCGTGGCGTTGTTTACAGGGACTGCTCGGTTCAAGTTGACTTAAGTTGACGCACTCGTCCCCTCCATTTCTTTTCGGCGAAGAAGCCTGGACTCCTATCGTTAACGGCGAATCTGGTTGGATATTTTACGATCGTTTCAATACTATTAATCCGAACTTGGAAATACGTGCACCTGCTGCACTAGTGAAATCTTTTCTGGGGATTGAAAGACCTCGGTAACCGAATTCTAAGCGGCTTGTTCTTGGAAAAGTGCTCGGACCAGATATGGTTCATATGATTATGTCTCTACTGTTACTCTGCGATTTGATGGCATCCCGGAAGTCCTATACTTTAAATGGGACAAAACAGTTACATCGCCTAGGAAGCGTTTCCATTCATGTTCTCGTTGAAGGATTCCTATCTCGACATCCAACCGACTATTAATTACAAGCTCATGCTATCACATAACGACAGCCACCATTAGGGGGTGTTGAATAGCGGATCAAACAAGTGCATACCATTGCTACTGCTCCAAAAACTCCTCTACCCGCTCAATAAGATCCGCTTTCTTACCGGCATTTGAGCGTCCATTGGAGGCCAAGAAATCTTTCAGGATGGCGACCGTAAGCTAGAAAACCCGCTGGTTAGTATAATGTCATAGATATCATCATGGGACCATGTAGGACGCTTGTGCTGGCTTACCTTAGATAGCGTCCCCTTCTCGTGATGCTTGCGGACCTCTTCCTCCAGGTTTCCGGAGCCCTCCTCGACCTTGACTTTCTTCGATGGTTTGGAGTCTTCGGTTTCGCTTGCTCGGTCTTTCGATCCTCTTTTCACGAGGGTGCTTGTTGGGTGAGGGGCCGCTGTTGAGGTTTTGGCGTGTTGTTTTTCGAGTTCCTCGGCCCAGGATAAGACGTAGTCGCCGGCGCGCTGGAGTTGAGTTGTTAGTTAGGTGAACGTTGGAAGAGTATTTCCTTGTGTTGGGTATGGTGGATGTACCTTGTCGATTTGGCGGTATTTGGGGATGGTTTTGTCTTCTGGCTTTTCAGGGAGGTCTTCGTCTAATGCGAGAGCTTGTAGGATGCGGTAATGCCATTGAAGGGCTGATCACGGGTTGTCAGCTTCTCTTTGATACTATACGAGCAGTGGATGGTAGAGTTGACTTACATGGATTGGGGTATCTGAGAGGCTCGTACACCCCCTTCGGCAGCTGCAATTGTTGAACGACCACGCGCATCTGATCAATCAATGGCTCCGGCGCGACATTCAACGTAGTTTCAGGGTTTTGCCGGATATCGTCTGCGAACGGGAGAGGAAGAATCCACATGCCGGGAGGATATTTTTGTACGCCATTCTCATCCAGCTTTTCTTCGCCTGCGATCATCGCGGCGAGGACGGGGCCAGCACCCTTGCGGGCAATGAACCAGACCAGTGCCATCTTCTTGTTACGCAAAAGCGTCTGGTGCAATGCAGAAAATACTCGCGAGGAGCCTACATAGTCTTCCTCGGATGGATAGATAAAGTATGGGTGTTTGACGTTCGCCCAAAATGGAAGCGCAGTGATAGGCTTGAACCCTATAACTCTGATCACTGGCTCACCAAAGTCCCTGAGCGCCTTCTGTTCATCAGGCGAAAAGGTTACTTGGTCTCCACCGAATTTGTATGCCTTTCTAATCTCCCATTTCTCGACATTACGGCCGGTATCATCTGCTGAGTGGGTAGTCACTCCTTTCGCGACCACAGGCTTCTCGCCATTCAGCCAGATGAAGGAATTTCTAGCGGGCGCTTGCCTTCGTAAGAGTATATAGCCCGATACCGAGATCTTGAAGTCTGGTCCGAGTTCTAAAGGCATGTTCGAGAAATGAGTGCGACGCGGGACCGTTCTTGAGTTGATACTAGATAGAAGCGTATTGAGAAGTGAAATCCCGTCCCCGGTCGCTGTCGCCGCCTTTGCATCCGTTTGTAGATACGCAGGCGCCTCTGGATCGTTGGGTGATGACTTGTAGATGATATCCTTTGCATATGGAGTGAGTATGAGCTCTGCCAAATCGTCATAAGGTTATGATGGCTTACGTCATAGAACTTGCTGTTCTTGAACTCGTGTTCAGGACGTGAGATCGGAAACAGCTCAATGGTGACACCAAGATCGTAAAGATCCTTAGCACGTACGGTCGCGGCCGACCGTAGGGTTTTATCATCACCATGGGGGTTGTCATTGTCGGTTATGATGAACAAGCGCCGGGAGAGGAAATTTGGCGCTCTGGATGTGAATATCTGGTTGGCGCAGAATAGGACGTTTGCCATAGAGACTTGCTCTTTCGCCGGAGCTAGAATATCCCTTGAGTCTCCATCATCATCCACCAGCGCTCGAAGTTCTTTGACCTCCTGGGCCGAAGGAACATCCAGGTCAGTGAAGAGGTAGCAGTTGGGGTAGGAGAGGTCTCCGCGACTGTCTTCATCTTCTTCGAAGAACTTGGATGCCTGCGTCCCAAACAGCAAAACCCCCATCATGTCTTGTGGATTGGATATGATTCGTTGTTGCATAAAGTGATAAGCGCATTTGAGCGCTGCCGTAGTGGGTGATTCTTGGGTGTGTTTCTTAGGGTCTGCTGAGGGACGAGGCGTCAACATGGAATCGCTGACATCGATTGCGAAGAGGACCGCATCTTTGACTGATCTATAGCTCTAGTCTCATCGTCAGTTGCAGACTTTCAGTCCAGGCTCATGGGTAGGATGTGCGTACAGTCTCATCAATCTCCTCCTCTTCCTCAGCCGCTTCATCTTCGCGATGTGGGTTACCGTCCGCCATACTGATTGTGGTAGGGTGGGTTGAAGGTATTCAAAGTAGTATTGAAATGAAGAAAGAGAAGTATAAATGTTGAACATAAGTTGCATTCGAAATCAGGAACAAGTGGGGCTGTTGTGTCTGCCTGTTTGGCCTCTGCTGCCTGCAGCCGAGGGGAGATCTAGTAGTCGTATCTATATCGTCACTGGATCCCGTCGCGACGGACGCGATAAAACTGGTGGGCAGAAAGACGCGGGGAGACACGAACATCATGTGATGCCTGCCCGGTAATTGATGACGCTAGGTGGCCGGTCATTGGCTGTCGGGGGTCGGAGTTAGTGCTGGTATCGATGCTCCGTCATCAAGCCGTTCTGGACTTTTCAGCTTTCAGAAGGCCTTGCGCTGTTGTATACACCCACTACCCCTTCTTGCCACTCGTCTATCAATTGATTATTTGATGCAGGCCTGAATTGTTCATCCACTTGCGCGATACGAACGGTTTTTCCTTGTACCTCCTTTGACTAGCTTACCCGATCCTACAATTACCTGTCATGGCTCTCCGCCGCCCGTTTACTCTTCCCCGGCAATTGCTGCGACCGGCATCTCGCACCCTGTTCGGATACAGGCAGGAACAAAGATGTGGACTGGCGACAACGGTACCTCCAGTTACCCAGGATGCAACAGGCTCTAAGGGCCCTACGGCCATGGTCTTCCTCAACATGGGAGGGCCCTCGACGACAGACGAAGTAGAGGATTTCCTCAGCCGGCTCTTTGTACGTCTCCGACCATGGCAAGCTGTCATTTTGGCTGCAACATTTCTAACAATCTACTTTTAATAAAGGCCGACGGCGATTTGATTCCTCTAGGCAGGTTCCAGAATTACCTCGGGCCTCTCATTTCGAAGCGACGCACACCAAAGATCCAAAAACAGTACGCGGACATCGGCGGAGGCTCACCCATCAGAAAATGGTCGGAATACCAATGCGAAGAAATGTGCAAGCTGTTGGACAAGATCAACCCGGAGACTGCGCCTCACAAGCCGTATGTCGCCTTCCGTTACGCCAACCCGCTGACGGAACAAATGTACACACAATTGCTGGAAGATGGTTTCGGCAATGGCAAGGGCGGTCGTGCGGTCGCATTTTCGCAATACCCCCAATATTCCTGCTCTACTACGGGTAGCTCTCTGAATGAGCTGTGGAAATGGAGGAATCGGCTGGAGGGCAAGCGAGCAAACGGAAACGTGGACACTTCCGGAGCCATCCAGTGGAGCGTTATCGACAGATGGCCTACGCACCCTGGCCTTGTGGAGGCGTTTGCGAGAAACATTGAGGACCAACTCAAAACCTATCCGGAAGATAAGAGGAATGGAGTGGTTCTCTTGTTCTCGGCCCACAGTTTGCCCATGAGTGTTGTGAACAGAGGTGAGTCCTTGAGGAACCTGTCACGAAGTCCCGGTGGCTAACCGAGTATTTTCTCTTTTAGGTGATCCCTACCCAGCTGAGGTCGCTGCAACTGTGCATGCGGTCATGCAAAGACTCAATTTCAGCAACCCTTACCGCCTCTGTTGGCAGTCTCAGGTTGGACCAAAGGCTTGGCTGGGGGCGCAGACTAGCGATACCGTTCAAGAGTATGTGAAGCGTGGACAGACTGACATTGTCCTCGTACCAATCGCCTTCACCAGCGACCACATCGAGACTCTGTATGAGCTGGATCTCGAAGTCATGGAAGAGGCGAACCACCCGGGTGTCAAGCGGGCCGAAAGTCTGAACGGCAGCCCTGTATTCATCCAAGCCCTTGCAGATCTTGCTCAAGAGCACTTGCACAAGGGAGAGAAATGCTCGCTGCAAATGACGCTGCGTTGTCAAGGCTGCAAGAGTGAGAGGTGCTTGGAGCAAAAGAAGTTTTTCGCTGGTGAACAGGGAGCGTCCTTGGTAGTATAACAACCAGGCACTAGAGTTTCATTTCTTTTTACAAGGGTTTTGTTCTTTGATGTGTGTATGTGAAGGCGTTCTCTGTACGATAGTCTGTGTGTCTATACAAGCAATAAGCAACGAGCTACAACCATTTAGTTTACGATTTCGGCAAATTCCTCATATGGGCGAATAGGCTTTCCTCAGTGGCAGGATCACCGTCGCACCAGTGTCTTGACTCCTGGCAGTTCCTATGGGGAGTTTCTGGAACTGGGAAGGGGTACACTTTGAACCTAAGTACTACTTGTAGTCGACAGCGTGGAGTGATGTAAGTGGCCCGAGGCGGCGGGTAGTCCAGGGCGTTATCGCCGAGCTGACTTGCCTTGCTTCTGAGATTTCTGAGACTTGCATACCCGGGGCTGATCCCCAAGAAATGGGCCTGAACCGTGAAACATCTCCCACGATCACCACCCACCACCAGTCATGGCCATCCTAGGCTGGAATTCTAGAATCACGTCACCACTACCTATTTCTTAAGATACTAACATGCGCTGGCATGTGTTGAATCCCATGCTGACCTGTCGTGTGTTTCATGCCGATTGATAAGCGAACTGCTCGGAGTTTAACTTAGTAAACGGACTACCGTTTATCTCGTCTCCTTGCCGGCTTTCCCCCCGCCCGGTTTTCTCAAATGTTTTGAGCCCACCTCAGGTGTTGTACTGTTTCAACCCCAGAGCAAGCAAATGTAGGCACCAGCCTAGTTGCTCTACCCATTATTCTGCTGCTAAGGTGCGAAACCGCTCGCACCATGTCCACAATCAGGCGCGGCGCATCGCCGACTGCGCATACCGAGGTTGGTCCGGGATTGCAAGCCGGACTGGACGCTTCTGCGCCAATTGATACCGGACTGGAGAACGAGCGAACCCCTCTATTGGAACAAGACAACGAAGAGTCGCTACCGGAGCATGACCATCGGGCTGACCCATCAAATGATGATCCCGTCGGCCAGGGAGGTTTCTGGCAGACATGGAGACGGCCAAGCGTGAGTCTCCATCAACAATGGACAATGGTCGTGCCCGCGACGTCTGACACGTAACAGATCCTTTGGATTCTTCCATTTCTTGTCTTCTATATGCTAGGTATCGGCGGCACTGCAGTGCCCAAAATCAACCTGATGATGTCTCTCATTTGCAGGGACTATATGGCGAACAAGGCGACCCAGGACCCGGGTTTCACGTATCTGCCTGTCATCATTGGAAATAAGAATTCGCAGTGTCAGACACCCGAAGTCCAGTCGTTGCTTGCTCAGTTCCAGTTGTATTTCAATCTCCTGGCCGGGATACTATCGGCGCTGGCATGCCCCAGACTCGGTCACCTATCAGATCGCTACGGTAGGACAAAGATACTGGCCCTCAACGCACTGGGGACCATTTTGGCGGAGGCTATCTTTGTCTTTGTCTCAGCCAAGCCAGATCTTGTGTCTGTGCATGTGCTTCTACTGGCTGCCATCGTGGATGGCGTCTGTGGTTCTTTCACCACCATTATGGCGCTGACAATGTCGTATGCCTCCGACTGCACCATCCCATCGAAGCGGAGTGCAGCATTCGGGTATGTATACGGCTCTCTTTTCGCTGGGACCGCAGCTGGGCCTCTGCTGGCGGCTATCTTGATTAAGAAAACAGGCCAGGCACTGAGTACCTTTGAGGCCTCGTTGGCCCTGAATGTTCTCTACCTCATTGCAGTCATGACCATCATCCCGGAATCATTATCGACAGACCAGCAGCGGCAAGCGCGGGACAGTCATCGAAGAAAAGTCATCGACGAAGGGGAGGCAGGCTGGCTGAGCCTGGAGAACCTCAACCCCAAACGGCTAATTACACCTTTGGCTGTTTTGCTACCGCCAGTAGGACGTCCCAGCACGCTTTTCCCCAATCGTCACGGCGCGACCCCGGCTTTGCGCAGAAATATCATTCTTCTTACAGCGATGGATACCATTGCATTCGGGGTAGCGTTGGGAACCGCTCAAGTGATCATCATTTATGCCGAGTACAAATTTGACTGGGGCAATGTGGAATCAAGCCTCTTCATATCGATTATAAGCATCGCCCGGGTCGTCAACCTTTTCGTTGTATATCCGATCATCATCGCAATCTTCCGTGAACCACAGAAACCAGATCACATCGTTCCCGGCGCCAGCACCTGCGAGATTGTTCTTATACGACTTTCGCTTTTCCTAGACATGATTGGCTATGTGGGTTTTGCAATGTCATATCACGGCTCCATCATGGTATTCTCGGGAATCGTCATGGCACTTGGCGGCATGGGGATACCGACGATGCAATCATCTCTTACGAAACATGTCCCTCGAGAACGGTTAGGTCAGATCCTTGGCACGAAAGGACTCTTGCATGCTCTGGCTCGAGTAATCTCTCCAACGGCTTGCAGCCTCCTTTACAGCCTGACAGTTGGAAAGTTCACCCCAGCGGTATTTGTTGTCCTTGGGGGCTTGTTCTTCCTCACCTTCTGTACCAGTTTTTTCATCAAACCACATGGTACGTGACCCACCTTTCTCATTGTCCATGAATGTCTGCTAACGACTCTGTACCTGACAGTTACTCTTGACGACTCTTACCCAAGTAGTCCTCGAGATGAGGCTAACGACGAAGGCTTCGTGGCGGATTCTATCCTCTAGTGATGCTAGAAGTGGAGCCTAGCAGTTACTATACTGCACGAGACCGCTGATCTGGATCACGTTTATACTGATCTTCGTGACAATTGGCGTATAGAATTGTTCAATAATATACGTAGTCATTGGGTACCAATTTAGACATTCGATAGAATTCGTCAAAGGACCATCGTAGCATGATTCCATGGAGTAGTTGTCACAGTACGGGATAGTATGAGAAAAGGCCGGGTACCTAAAGGATGTTAGTAAGACGAGTGGGCACACCGGGAAAAGACCGGATGCGGTACGGCGGGCGGTAGCGACCAACTCGACCAAGCTGGTGCAAACTTTCCGACCGACAAGCTCCGAATCCCTCCTACTCCATCATAGAACTCCAATTGTCTCAATTGACCAGCCGGCGCGGGGTTCCTGACGGTTCCTCTGTCATTGAATCCTCGTAGCCTTCTTTTTCACTTAATGATTTAGTGGTGATCCGACCCAGCCCGCTGTCAGCGGTGCGCAAGGCTAACCACCATGGTCTCCAAACCCACCAGCGGCACACCAGCTGTGCCATCACGAAATGCCCTACGAGTCCTTCGTCGATTGGCTCTTGCAGGATCGACTGTGGGAAGCTTTTGCACGGTTGCAGCCATTACCTACGACGTCCATCGTCGGGTGCGCGTTGCGGAACGAATTGTCGAAAACAAGCGGGCCTTGCAAACCTCAGCCCCGAACTACGATGCAACATCTGCAGCAAGGAGACTAGCACGTATGATGGAGGCGGCTGAGGCAGGAGAGTTTATGGGCTTGGAATCACTAAAGGAGCAAGATCGGAAGTTCAGAGAAGCGCAAGCTGTCCCAGCTGGGGTGGACGTTCGTGGTGACGACTTGAGCTGGGATGTCCAGCTGCAAGACCAACAACCTTCTGCCCCTGCGGAGACTTATATGGATACTGCACGCTCAAAATTGATTGACACCTTTACTCCCGGACAAGCACCAGCCAATTCGACCTCAGCTCCCAATCTCCCTCCGAACCTAACCCGATCAACCGATGCACTGGACCGAGCAAAACCCGCCCTCGCCAATGCGAAACAAAGAACAACCGAAGGTCATGAGAAACAAACAGAAGATGTAGCTCAATGGCATGATTCAGTCACAGAAGAAATGCAAAAGTTTCTTGACCACGGTCGCCCTATTGATGCCGCCCACTTGTTTTTGGACGCCCACCCCGCGACGTTGAACGGCATATCTACAGATAGACGGGAGGTTACGGTAAAGACATTTTATGCAAATTGCAGAGAAGAAAACGTCATGGTTGCTAGGAATATTTTTGAACGCCTAGAAGACGTGGACAAAGTGTCTCCTGGCATGTGGAAAGTTTTGATGTTTGCGCTAGCGAGAAAGGGGAGCATCGAATCCGTCGCCACTATTTTTACTCGATACATGCACAAATTCAAAGTGCCCCCGGAAATGGTCGATATCGTGCTCCGATGTTTACTAGAGTCTCATCGACTTACCACGGCGAAATGGTTTCTTCTGCGAAACCTCGAGGTTGATCGTGGCTGCGGCTTATGCGGCGCCTATCTCGCCGGGCTTTGGAAGAAGACAAGGAGTATCGAGCTTTTGAACGGGCAATTGAAGAAAATCCTAACCATCCTTCCTCGCTTGGGAAAGGAACCCACCGACAAGCTCTTTAACCCCGTGATCAAAGCATACGTGGAATTCGGTCGGTTGGCTGATGCGGAAGCACTGGTTAAAGACATGACGACTAGATACGGCATTCCACTTCGCTGCCGAACAAAGGGTCTTTTGGTATTTGGAAGGGCTCTGGCCTGTGACTGGGAGGGAGTGGACGCTGGGTTACAGCAGATGCATGAGCTTAAGTTGACCTCGAGGAAGTATGACTTTACGCCGATATTTGACCGCATCTTCCTGGAATACTGGGTATCACATTCCGGTGAAGAGATCCGCGAGTTTGTCTACCGTTATATCGAGAAGTTCCAGATGGTTCCCGACAAAATTCTTTACAAGCACATTCTGGAGGCATTCGTGGAAAAGGGTAATAAAGAAATGGTTGATGAATTTGTGCGGTTCGCACGTGAGCGCCGTTGGCCGAACTTCATCAATGAGCAGGAATTCTTGGAAATGCTCCGAAAACGTCGACACGCTCTTGAGGAAGCACCAGTGGGATTCTGGCAGATGCTGCAGGCAGCTCGGGCGAAGTATGGACAAGCTGCCACATCGCAACAAGTGCTTGGATATGATCAGCGGTCGTTCCCACTTGCCGAAGTCAACCTGATGCCGTACACGCAGGACCCGTTACCGTGGTACCAACGAACGCTGCAACACATGACTCCCTCGAGGCCAGTTGACCAATACCAAAAGCTCCACAAGCAGATGTCTCATTACATGCATGTCGGTAAGCTGACGGAGGCGTTAAAATGCTTTGAAAATGCCAAAAACGCGCGGTTCCAATTCAAGCAGTTGCATGTTGAACTCGCAGTCATCTGCACTCTGCTTGAAGAGGGTGTCGGTGCTGCTCGTGCTTTGATCGATTCCGAGTGGAAGAATATTCGCCACTTGGTTCGCTTCTTCCCTCAGTTCTTCCGCCAGATCATGGAGGTCGACTCTGAGGCTGAAGGCCAGCTGATCAATATGGCCGTGCTTCGCTTCTATGAGCTGTGCTGGTCAAACAAGAAGATGACAGTTAAGCACCACATCACGGTAGCGACCAGCAGAAGGTTGATCGCAGTGAAGAAGCCTGAGTTGGCCGTGGATCTGCTGGCTACTGTCTACATGTCCCGCTTCCGGCACTCGTTGGCATATGATGGTGTCTGCATGAAAATGTTCATACGTGCGTTTGCCGCGACTGGTAATCTGCATGGCATGCGGTGGTGCATCTTGACCGCTCTGGCCCGAGGAAGCGCACTTAACCGTGACTTTGTCATCGAAGCCCGCCGGGTCACTGGAAACCTGCAACGTCAGCTAAGCTCGGCCGAAGGATCTAAGGATGCGTCACGGGACATGGAAAAGATCGAGTATCTGACGCATGCCGTTGAACTGCTGGAGAAGAAGAGCCAGGGCGATCCCCAGCTGTGGCAGCTCAAGACCAACCCGACGGTGAAAAAGGCCGGTCGCCGGCTACTCAAGCGCCCTCTCGATGAACGGCGTCTGTACAAGAAGGCCCATCTTCAGGAAACGATTGAGGGCTGGGATGAGGAATATGAGTTGGAGGCCGTGCTGGGCCGTATTGACATTGACCCGAAGTCGATTGCGCTTCGATGGAGCGAGAAGCACTGTCTGGGGCAAATTCGTGAAATTGATGATCTGCTGTGAGTTCGGGTTAGCATTTGTTCTATATCACTTCCACTATTGTTGTTATTATGTTTGTATTTCCGGCTGTGTGCTTGTGTATATATCCCATGCTGCCATATTCAATACTGTGTATAACTACTTGTTATCTTATCCTGCAATTGGATTTATATGTATTATCCTGCAACACTCAAGTGCAGTTTGCATTTAAGAGCATCTCAAATGTATACCCTTGCAATCAATCATCATTCCTACGGTAATATATTCTCAAAGACACTGTCTGCGCAGACTCATCAAGACCGTCAGGAACAGTCAACGCGCGTGGTTCAGTAATAATCACCATTGTGTGTGGACTAATTATAGATAAGCCCTGTTTCACTTTCTCTTGGCTTCGTATTCGACATGAGTTGCTGTCCACCATCCCAGGATAAAAATAGCTTCAGAATTATGCTAGTATGGACCCTAGTGGGTCAAAGCTGGGTACAAAGCATTCTGGCTCTGAAGCATCCTCTAGTATCTGTGATTCCCGAACCACGCCCTTCCAGTGACACGCTGAACTTCCGATAATAAAAGCCCGAAAGCTGTTTATTCTGTTCGCCACAACCACCCCCTCCCCCAACCCTCATCATGGCTCAGAACAACTTGACTGGCGCCTGTCTTTGCAGGAACATCACATATCGCATTACCCTGCCAGATCCAGAGACATACCCAAAGGTACTATTCCCCAAATCAACTATTCACAATCACATAATCTACTAAGTCCATCACTAACAAATACCAGCTAATCATCTGCCACTGCACCCACTGCAAACGCTACACGGGCTCGAGCTTCTCCGCCAATATTATCATCCCACAGGCTAGTTTCGAGTACACGAAGGGTACACCCAAGCTGTATACGGACAGCAGCAAAAGGGGTGTACAGGTACTACGCGAGTTCTGTCCTGATTGCGGAACACCGTTCACGTCACGGTCGAGTGATGATGAGGAAGTTGTTGCGGTGAAGTCGGGGACGCTTGATGAGGAGTATCGGGTTAAGTGCTCGGAGTTGGAAATGGAGATATATTATCATCGGAAGGATGGGTGGGTGGATGGGTTGGGAGGTGAGGAGGTGAAGAGGGTGGATGGGAGTATGGGGGATTCATAGAGAGGATGCCATTGTAGTCATCGCGATACTGATCGGTGATCTCGCCTTCCAGCAGTATCAGAAAACAGGACTAGAGATATGAGATAAGGCACTAATGCACGCGGAAAGCAACGGGCTTGCTGTTTGGAGAGCTTGTCTTTCAATGTTCTCATCTACAATATATTATGCTAATGCAGGCCATTGGTTACCAGCCTCTGGCTAGTCACTATCCTTAGCACTAGCGCTGTTATCAACCCATATACCCATGTCTATGGCGCGAACACAAGGGGGTCAATGGGACTATATCAACAAATGATGCTGCCTAGCACCTCACACCCTCTCGGCTAGCCATTTGCTCCTCCCATCATTGCATCATGGCTGCATCCGAGCTCAAGCAATGGATAGCCGCAGCTGCCCCAACCGAAAGCAGACTTGAGCAGCTTCAACATCAATATGCTGGATACTGTCATGCACTTATGCCACACCTGACCGATACAAAGAAAATCCCAGTGACCCTCTATGAGTTTCTTGCAGCGAAACCCAATATGTCCGAGTACATCCGACTTGTGGACCAAGTCCCTCAGATCAAACAATTATTGCAAAACAAGGATTATTCATCCACTGTCTGGGTCCCAAGCAACACTGCACTGCAGCAACTGAGCAATGAAGTCTCAGATGAAGATGTTCTGGCTCTCCTTCAAAGACACATTTCGCCATCATTTCTTCCAATATATTTCCTTCTAACAGCCCCAACAATCGACACACTATTCTACCCTGACCGATTAAATGGTACCCAGAGGAAAACAGTCCGTCCTTCACTCAACGGCTTTCGCGTGAACTCCCAAGCAACTGTGATCGAACAGGATCATCTGGTGGCAAACGGTCTGGTCCATGTAATCGACCAGGTTCTCCCACCGCGACCCACCATTGTAGCTTTTCTTGCTGCTCTCCCACCATCCGATTTTGACCTGTTCCAGTCTGCATTGAAGCAGTCTGAAGCTATTCAGAATATTCTCCAGGATGAATCTCGTCGCGGCGGAACCGTGTTCATCCCTACCAACGAAGCTTTCCGCAAGCTGCCCGAGGATGTCCTGACATACCTATTTAGCGATGAAGGGGCTGCATCTCTTCAGACTTTGCTGAGATATCATGTCATTGTGAATCAATCATTGTACTCGAACCGTCTCTACGATCAGGACTCTGCGCCAGAGCATTTCATACAGACGCCAGAAGCTACACCCGATCATACGATTCCTACGCCTGAGAATCAGGGGGATCGCTTGTGGCGTGTGCTCAAGGGAGTTCGTCGCTTTCCCTTGCCTACGTGCTTGGATGGGCAACATCTAACGGTTGCTGTGACCCGATGTGGGGGCTTGATTTCAATGATGGTCAATAGAATTGCAAATGTGACCGTACAGGATGGTTTGGCTAGTGATGGAGTATGTCATGTTGTGGATTCGGTTCTGTTTCCACCGCTGCAGGACGAGGATGCAGAAGTCCAGCCGGTACTTTCTGTCGAAGATGTGAAGTCGAGACTGGCATAGTTTGGCTTTCCATGGCAGCTGCGTCTGATACTGTTATAAATGTGACTTTGTCCTGAGTGTGCCCTAGGTTGTTTCAATCGCATTAATACTTATAACTCTCGAACGCTTACTGCCTTCTTCCTACGTTCATCTAAAGTGAATGGCTCATTTATATACTGTGCGTGCCGCTAGTATTTTCTTTGGCAATTGCTACATAACATATCCAGGTCTACAGCCCTCCATCTTGAATGTCTATTCCGTAATACTACACGAACCCTGATCTATATTTCTACGCCATTCCACCAAGCAAAACACCCTCTAATCCCATCACTCCGCAACCTCAATAATCAACTTAGTACAACTCACCCCTCGACTCAACTCATCCAACCCATCACTAACAGCCTGCAACCCCCTCCCAACAACCCTCAGCTCCGGACTCGGCCTGATATTCCCATTAGCCAGATTCTCCCTCGCCCACGTCCCCATCCAATACCAAAACTGATCCAACCTCTTCTCCTCATCATCCATCGCCGGCATCACAAAGATAACTTTCACCCCATCCAGCACCTCCACATCAGAAGGAACAACAGGCGCGGACGCAATCTTCGCCATCACATTCTCATCCCCTTCAACATTCCCCACAAAAGCCCCCAGCACAGCCTGACACATCCGCACATCCCCTACCGCAAGAAAACAATACCGAATCACACAATCAGCCTCTCTAGCATTCTTAACAATTTCATCCACAACATTCGGGTCCCTATGATCAAATACACGATCCGCACCCAACGACCGCACATACTCATGATTCGTCGCCCCAGCAGTAGCATACACAGCAGCAATCGAAGACCCGGGCTGATCCCGAAGCACTCGGGCAACTTGCACACCCATTGAACCAACGCTAGAGGATGCGCCCCAGACCAACAGTACCTCCCTCTTCTTCCCAGTCTGACCATTAATGCCATCATTGGTCTGCGTGTCACACACCAGCTGCAAACCGATACTCTCCCACGCATTAAGCGCTACCTGTACAGCAACAGGCAACACAGCCGCCTCATTCCACGAGATCATCACCTCTTTATCCGGAAGCGGCACAATATGCTGCCACGGAACAAGACACTTCTTCTGAAAAGCGCCATAGTCCGGATCGGAGCCCTTCCAGACGGAGGCGGAGTAGGCGGCGATGCGGGTGATTCCTGGATGGAAATGTTTGGGGACGTTGGTGCCGACTTCCAGGACTAGACCTGATAGGTCGAAGCCAGTGACGGTAGGGTAAGAAGGGATGAAGAGGCCTGTGTCGCGCATGATGGCGTCTGCGGGGTTGAGGGCGACGGATTTGACGGCGATGAGGAGGTCGTTGGGGCCTGGGGTGGGGGTTGGGCGGGTGGTTAGGGTGAGGGTGGAGGATTTGGAGGGGAGAAGGGCAGCGAGGTGGGTGGGCATTTTCTTTTTATGTAGTCGTAGTAGTGTATGACTGCTTTGGTGGTGAAGTATAAAGCCTTTAAAGGGGTAGAAGTTGTAGAGTGAATGGTCTGGATGGCAGGTTTCTTGGTGTCTCGAACGGATTCCAAGTTGTATGTCTGTGAAGGAGTTAGAAATATAATTATTGGGAGAAATCCTGAGCAACACTCCCCTTTTATATCAGAAAATATGTATCATGGCATGTCAATCGTCTCTAGATGCATACTATAGTTGATCCTGTGGAGGCAAGCGGCAGCCAATCAGCGGTGTCTGCATCCGAGTGCGGGTTTAGCGTTGAGATGCAAGATCCGAGACACGGTTAGCTTATGACTAAATGCAGGTATTGGGGGCCATGACCACCACTCGCCCCAAATCCTTCCAGCATTCAATTCCCTTCAATTACAATGACCTTGACCTTGACTGACTCCCGAGAATCACGGGAAGGTCCAGAAAAGACACGGCGAAGATCACGATTCGGGTGCCGCAATTGCAAGCTGCGGAAACTGAAGGTGGGTGCCCCTAGCACCTCGTAGATAAACCATCCCTACTGATCCATATCATGTAGTGCGACGAAAGCAAACCACAATGCAAGCGATGTAATTCATTTGGGGTAGTTTGCAACTTCCTATCATCTACCACCCCCTACCTCCACCCCATTTCCGCTGACTCGCAACGGTCATGGATGGTTCGAGGTACAGCATCAGCAGCGGGACTGCAGCCTCCTCTCAGCAATGCGATTTGGACCTCAGACGCATCGACCTTGTTTCAACTAAACACCAGATGCCAAGACTTCATCACCCGGTATCTAGGGCGCAGCCTCATCACCCCCAATGATCCCAACATGGGACAAGTAAATCGCAAGCTCCTTGAACTAGCCTTCACCGTAAGTCGACCCATCCATCACAAGTCTAGTTTAAGATACTAATGACCAAATTCTAGCATCCCTACCTAATGCACGCCTCACTAGCAGTATCACTCACCTACGACCGCCACCTAAACAGCCCCTCCGACAGCCACCGCACTCTAGAAGAATGCTACCACTGGTCACAAAGCACCATCCTCTTCAATAAGAAGCTTCGCGAATCCATAGAACCCAACGACAGAGATCCCATCTGGGGCACAGCAGCCGCGCTAGTAATTCTGACCTTTTCATCACCTAACGCACGCACCCCGGAAGAATCATGGCCTCTGAACCCCTCCCCTTCCTCCTATCTGGACTGGGTGCATATGAACAAAGGGAAAATGTCCTTTTGGAATATAGTCAATCCGCTGCGATCAGATAGTATCTTTCATGTTATGGCGGGGACGTTTGCCTATGTGCATTCGCCGTTACCGGAAGGGGGTACAGAGGGCATACCTCCTGCTTTAGCGGCGCTGTGTGGTATCACGGATGATTCTACGGCGGAAACAAATCCGTATTTCCACGCTGCTCATGCGGTAGCGCAGATCTTGGAGGTTGAGGATAGTGAGGTGACGATGGGTCCGGTGCAGATGTTTATGCGGTGTATTCAGGGTGGGTTTGAGGGGTTGTTGAGGGATAGGGATCCTGTTGCGTTGGTGTTGCTGTACCTATGGTATAGAAAAGCTGGACGTTGTATTTGGTGGATTGGGCTGAGGACGAGGGTGGAGTGTCCTGCTATTTGGATGTATTTGCGGCGGTATCATGGGAGAGATGAGGCTGTGATGGAGTTGCTTCCAGAGGGTGGAAAACTCCTTGTGGACTAGATCTGTACTATAGCTATCTCGCACCCTCTATATCAACTAACCCACCAACAGCACAACCTCACTCAGTCATTCATCTCATCCCCCAACCTCCCTCCCCTCCCACCCTCCAAATCCCTACAAAGATACCAATACTCCAACCAAAACTCCCGCGCAGCACTATAATCCGGCAAATACCGTCTCAACAACCCCTTCCACTCCCTATCCTCCTCACCATCAGGAACCGAAGTGGCGACATATTCCCACCAAACAGGAAAATACCCAGCCGTCTCCCAACCAATAATCCCAGTGAGTTCACCATCCTCCACCATAATATTCCCCATCGTCAGATCCCCATGCGTAAACGTATACGGCATAGCAGTCGGCATGCGCTGTCGCAGCCGTACCCTCGCAGCCTCCGGAATCCTCTCATCCAACCCACGCTCCATCTCAGCCCAAAGCTCGTCATCAGATGCAAAGAGACCACGGGGAATCTCAATCTCACCAGAGGAGCTACTAGAATCATTCTTGAACAGGAAGTTGGAATATACCGGACGGCCACCGAGACATTGGATTTTATCGGACTGGAGAGATCGGAGTTGGTGGAGATACGAGGCCACTTGCTTTGCTATGGTTTCTTTTTCGTTGGGGGGTTAGTTCTGACCAGACGTTGCTTAAGGGTTCGCCGGGGGTGCGTTGCATTGAGGTGAGGGTGTGTTTATCTTCTTCACCCTCCTCCCAGGATTCGATGATAGTGGGGACGGGGATACAGGTCCGGTCTTGCACGAAGTGGATGTTTGGGACCTCGGAGGTTGGATGGTTGGGACCGCGGTCTTCCAGGATTACCTTTGAGCCGAGGGAGCAGATGCCTCGGTCGCCTGATTCGTAGAAGGGTTTGAGGTGGCTTTTGTAGTTGCAGTGGTTTTGGCGTTCGGGGGTCCAGCTGCATGCTGTGCAGGGGGTGGAGGTGGAGCTCATGGTGGGTGGTGAGAATAACAGTTTGATCAGAGTTAGCATGACAATCTCGATGAGAGGAAGGGAACTTGCTTATTATATATAGATCCATGTCACCGATTAGGGACTAAACTTCAACTTCTTGTCTTCTTTTCTCCCCAATTTCTCGTATGAAAGAAAATAGAATAAATCCTTGACTATGGAGTGACAAGCTTTCGGTCCAAGTGGATTCATTCAGGAAATCCGGGAATAACCTTAAGCAGAAGAAGAAATGATTGTTAGGATTGAAGCTATGTCGTAACAGTAGTTGAGCAGTGTCTGATTGGAGCAGTATTAACCTTAGACGTGTCCAATTGATGGATACAGCCGCATATGAAGATATTAGCGCAGATATATCAATTCACAATGATACAATAATAACCTCGCACGCTACATATTTCGCTCTGGTTATTGGTCCTGCGAAATTAACACATCCATACTGTAATTCACCGGATTAGTATAGCTCCAGAATTGTTCTCTGGGCATTTATTTGTATTTGAGGCGATATAAAGTTGGAAGTCGAGATGTATCAGTGTGTTCACCAGACGGGGGTTGCAAAGCTATGATAGGTGGGTTTAGTTGTGATGGTAATGGCGTATGAGGGAATATGGCACTAGTGAAGAGCAGTGCATTTAGGTGACAATGAATGCTAGCGCCTAGTCTATTAGTTATTCCTTGATAAGAAAGACACTCCTAATAACAGAAATTAACTGGGGAAACATATGGCCTTTTTATTCCCACTGAACCAACCCCCTGAGGTAGTATAACACCAATTCAACGAACATCTAGCCCGACCACTTTACCTACTCCCAGCAACACTGTCTCTACACCCATATCCCACAAAATCATCAACAATAGTATCCAAAATGACCACCTTTCCAACCTCCCCCTTCCACCTCCGCCCCGCCAAACCCACTCCCACCGACCACGCCTTCATCCTGTCCGCCTTCGACTCCTCCCTCCCCTTCCTGGCCTCCATCGGCAGTCTCGACCAATGGGGCAAGACCCCCTTCTCCCAGCGAGGGGACTTCGCCGAAGCAACCCTAAAAGAACTGAATTACTCCGAAGAGCTCCGCCTCACAGGGACTAGCGGCTTGGATAGTAACCTCCGTATGTTCATCGCCGAGCGAGAATTACACCAGCAGCAGCACGATGATGGACAGCTTCAAGCTGAGTTCGTTCGAGTGACACCCGATGGACGACGCTTCTTACCCGTTGGAGTTGCGTATGTGCGCGAAAACTGGGTGCCGAATTATGTGAAGACGCAGACTCATCTTCCGATGCCAGATGTTAACCATGGTGGTGGAGGGTTTCTTTACCTTGAGGTTATGGTGACGGATAATCGGGAAGATCGGAGGGAACTGTCTCGCGGGGCCGGAGCGGCGCTTATCAGGGGGATTCGGGAGTATGGAGAGGCCAGAGGGATGAGGGCGTTGTGGGTGGATGGATGGGCGGGGAATGAGAGGATATTGATCAGGTTCGTTTATCTCTATTTTCTATATCATTCTTTTCATCATTTTGTGCAGTTTATCAGAATTGGGGGTGTTAACATGGATGTCTTTGATAGGTACTATGAACAGCAAGGGTTCCGGGCTGTCGGGGAGTGGAGCCATATGAGGTCGAACAATGTGCCGTGGCTGGGAACGTTGATGTGCATGGAGATCTAGCTGTAGTTAAGATGGTTGTCTCTCTTCGTTAAGCTAACCATAATATCTTATCTGAACCAATGATTACAACTAGTATCTAACAGCACTGATTGTCTTGTTAACCCCGCACAGCTGCATCTGGTTCTCTCCCCGCCTCGCATCCACGGTCGGAAAGCTTGCAGGTCATGCGATGATGACCACGGATACTATCTACTTGTCTTTCAATGCGAGCCAACTGCAAGAGACGTGGCCCAAGCTTCCAGGCCAGCTTAGCACCGCCTTGCCCCATTAGGGCAATGTTTCCATGGCCCAAGCAGCACCACTGCATGAATCCGGGTGGAGACGGTTCCCTGGCCCGATCCCCGCCTTCCATCCGATCTGCTTGACGGTCTTATCATTCCTGCACCTCAACGGTTGTGTTGGCCTGTTTGAGTATCCATCATCCATGATCGGCTCGGCCACGGATTTGTTGCCGTTGCTGGTCCGGCCAGTCTGGCCGGCCACTGCCCTCACCAGCTGTCAATAATAGCTGGACCTTCCGCCAGGGACTGCTCACAATATGTATGACAGATTATCTGTTCAACTTCAACGGATGAACCTGCAATTTACAACAAAATAGAGAAGATGGCAGCGACACAACAACGTGTGGTCATCATAGGAGCAGGGATTGTGGGCGCCAATCTCGCCGATGAATTGGTCACTCGGGGATGGCAGGACATCACTGTCGTCGAGCAGGGCCCGTTGAACCTGCCGGGCGGCTCAACCTCCCACGCCCCCGGACTGGTGTTCCAGACCAATGGTTCGAAGACGATGACTCGTCTTGCGCAATATACGGTCGACAAACTGCGATCACTAAGTGATGAGAATGGCATGCCGTGCTTCAATTCAATAGGAGGTCTCGAGGTGGCCACGACACCGGCCCGAGTTGAAGAACTGAAGCGCAAGTTCGGCTATGCGAAGTCCTGGGGTGTTGAAGCGCGTCTTCTGACAAAGGAAGAGTGTTTGGAGAAGTATCCCCTGCTTAACAAGGATCTCGTACTCGCTGGTCTTCACACTCCGACCGATGGTCTCGCGTTAGCTGCCCGCGCAACCCAGCTGCTCATCGCCCGGACCCAGCAGGCCGGGGTCCGCTACCGAGGCTCAACGCTTGTTACAGGCATTGAACAGACAGGATCTCGTGTGACGGGAGTGAAAACCTCCCAGGGTGTTATTCCCGCTGATATCGTCATCTCCTGCGCCGGCTTTTGGGGCGTCGAAATCGGTGCCATGGCCGGCGTCTCCATCCCTCTCCTACCACTTGCCCACCAGTATGCGAAGACAACCACAGTCCCCGCTCTAGCGAACCGCGACGTCAACAACCGTCCAAATGGAATGAACGCGAGTATGCCCATCTTGCGGCATCAAGATCAAGATCTATACTACCGGGAGCATGGAGACCAGGTGGGAATTGGATACTATGGACACCGTCCAATGCCGGTGGTGGCTGCGAGCTTGGGTCAGACTCCGGAGCACGTTGACGAGAAGCATATGCCCTCGCGGCTTGAGTTCACGGCACAAGACTTTGCGCCCGCATGGACAGCCTCACAGGAGCTTCTGCCTGTTCTCCGTGATACGCAGTTGCAGGACGGATTCAACGGCATCTTCTCCTTCACCCCAGACGGAGGACCCCTCGTCGGACAAGCATCAAGCCTCGACGGTTTCTACGTAGCAGAAGCCGTCTGGGTCACTCACTCCGCAGGAGTCGCGCGAAGTATGGCGGAGATGCTTACAGACGGAGCATCCACCATCGACCTCACAGAGTGCGAGCTGTCTCGTTTTGAGGAAGTACAGCTGAGCCGCGACTACGTCAATGAGACCTCGCAACAGAACTTCGTCGAGATCTACGACATTCTCCATCCCCTACAACCGAGAGAGTCCCCCCGCCAACTCCGAGTAAGCCCCTTCTATGAGAAACAGCGGGCACTCGGTGCCTTCTTCCTCGAACTTGGCGGCTGGGAACGCCCATTCTGGTACGAAGCAAACGCACAGCTCCTCCACGCCCTCCCAGCACAATGGCAACCACCTCCCCGAGACACCTGGTCATCTCGATACACTTCCCCCATTACCGCCGTGGAAGCGTGGAAGACCCGGAACGCCGTCGCCATGTACGATTTAACCTCCTTCCACCGCGTACAAGTATCTGGACCCGGCGCAGCCACTTTCCTGCAGCGCCTAACCACAAGCGACATCACTGCCCCTCCCGGCGCCATCACACACACCCTTCTTCTCAACTCCCAGGGCAAAATCCGCAGCGACATCTTCGTCGCTCGCCTTGAACCCGACCTCTTCCAAATCGGCGCCAACACCGCAACCGATGTCGCCTACCTATCCGTCGAAGCCCGTCGTCAAGGACAACACACCACAGCCCAATGGGTCCAGGTCTCCGACATCACCGGCAACACCTGCTGCATCGGCCTCTGGGGTCCTCGCTCACGGGCCGTAATCCGCGCCGTATCCAACGACGACTTCTCCACCACCGCACTCCCCTACATGTCCGTCAAACGCGCCACTGTAGCCGGCATCCCCATAGCCGCTCTCCGCAAATCCTACGTCGGCGAACTCGGCTGGGAAATCCAAACAAGCGCCGAATACGGTTCCCGTCTGTGGGATATACTCTGGCAAGCTGGCAAACCACACGGTCTTATCGCCGCAGGCCGTAGCGCCATGAACTCCTTGCGGCTCGAGAAAGGAATCCGGACATACGGAGTAGACATGACGACGGAGCATGATCCGCTCGAAGCGGGAGTTGCACATCTTGTTGACCTCGAAAAGGAAGAAGAGTTTGTGGGCAAGGCCGCGCTTCAGAGTGCGGCGCAGCGGAAACAGCCTCCATTGAGACGGCTGCGGTGCTTGACTGTGGATGATGGTCATTCTATGGTTATGGGCAAGGAGCCTGTTCATTATGAGGGTAGGCCCGTGGGATATGTTACCACTGCGGTGTTTAGCTATACGACGAAGAAGCCCGCTGCGTATGCATGGCTGCCCGGGAGGGTTCGCGAGGGGGATGCAGTTGTTATTGAATATTTTGGGAGACAGATCAAGGCGACGGTGTCGGCGGACCCGTTGGTTGATCCGAGGGGCAGTAGGTTTCATCGGGAGGATACGGGTGAGGATGCGTTTGAGACGCCGTTGAAGAATCGTCTGTAGAGTTTGGGGATTAGCGATGCGCTATATTTGGCATAATGTGATGATGATAATGAAGTAAAGGAAGAGATAAAGGGTTGAATAAGTTATCATCTGTATATAATTCGTTCGTCTGCAGTAGATCAAGCCACCACTGGGTTTTGTCCGCAAAGTTGTCATTCTTCTATGTAGACTCCAGCAAGACAACCTACGAACCGCCTATCCAACGACAAGCAGCAACAGACAGAACCCGCCGACCCTATAACAGATTTTTCACACCATATTAACCAGCCTTCGACCAACCGTTCATCCTACACAATTCACACACCATTGACCACCTCGCCCCAACACATTCCTACCTGCATGTTTCTACTACCGACCGATCCTCAGATTCACCCCCTAAAGCTTTTCTATAGTACTTCAAATGCCCGAGAATGCTCGTTAAACGTGAATTATCCACACAGACGGTACAAGGTAAATCTATGATATCAAGACTTATACTAGTAGATCATTGGTAGAAAGATACCAATATTTCTGAGCATCAACAATATGTCACTTAATACTTAACAACTCATTATCATCATCACTATCATAATCGTCCAAATTACTGCTCACGGCATTGAATGCCTTCAATCCTATCGACCACCCCAAGCTCATTGAGATCGGGGTAATCGCCATGCATATGAAGTAGAATAGAATATTCGCAAGTCCAACCCCTTAGGAAATCATATCAGTACGCTTTTCGGCGGTTTGTAGAAAGAGAGGTGTTGGACGAAGAACGAATAGCTCCGATTCTATCTTCAGAAAGTCTACACGGACAATTTATAACAGTAGCAGTCGTGAATTGAACAAGTATTAAGGAACATTGCGGGATATGTCGTTACTGCCTCTCATACTAATGGTGTATTTCTTGGGTACTAGACCCGCACCCAACGCGGAGGCACTCGGTCTACCGTTTGGGATGACTAGGAGTAGATAGATAACATCTAATTGATAATGAATTAGCTACGGCCCTTCCCCTCCAATTTCAGAAGAACACTCTATCTACAAAGTAAAGCGGTGATCATCCTTGGGATGAAAAATTCCAATGCGGCACAAATGTTGTGTAACTCCAACATGCATTCTCATTCTTCACTTCCCCCACCCCTTTCCCCGGATTCCCCTGTGACTTTCTACCCGTCAAATACCCTCTTCCTGGGGATACATTCGCTCGTGCCCACCAGAGACATTGGATAGTCCAGGGCACAACCTGTCTTGGAAAAAATACCAGCCTGAGCGGCGGATAGGCAGTTGAATAGATTGGATGTACAGTTCGATGGATGAATTTACAGAACAGTGCCTCAGCTACGCCACAAGTGATATACTTATCCACATGCCTCATTCGAGAGTTATCCGCATTGACTGAATCATTTGAATCACAAGTCAGCCAGCCATCCGCTCTCCGCTCAGATGTGGAAGGTAAGGGCATCATATTTCCTGGACATATGCTACTGTCAAGGGCCAACTCCTTGCTGATACCCGCGGGACCTTATCGCTGATGATCACAACCAAACATGGCATATCATCTCCAATTGATCACCACGGGCGTCGGCCGCCTCCGTTTTTCCCCATATATACTAGTCTTCTTTCCTTGTGACTGGACTATACGCTCTTCTATCTGTACTGATACAGGATAGGTCACTCCACTATAACAACCACGAATGGCATCCATTTCTGAGAGTTCTATAACACTGAACGTAGACACATGAGACATCAGCAACAAAACGAGCGGAACCCGCTTCTGGCCGGCCGAGCTTAAACTCCACACCTACTTAGTACATATAGAGAACTCCATACAACGGCCAAAGCTACCAATTTCCCCCTTGACAATACCACTGATTGTAGTGAAACCTATGCTATTGGCTACTGATACCTAGGAATTCTGATGCACCCCGCATGATGCATAATGTTGGGGAAGTGTCTCCTGTCCTGTTGTGTCTAGCCATAGTGACGGTTTGCGTGGCGAAATGCCCAGCTATCCTCAAACTACCAAGCCCTTAGTTATCGAAAGGATTGCTTTCCTGCTCTTCTTTACGATCGTGATCAGCACGCAGAGTAAGCGCAAGGAGGGGAACAGCAAGCTCAGCCATATGTGACTCTTTGAGAGTATCCCAAGGACCATATTCATGCATCGTGAGAAATGATCGAGGACGTTCTGTATCTCGAAAGCCATGCTCAATGTATCTGAGGTATTCATCGTCATACTCGGCAAAGCTGAGCCAGATTTGATGTCTATCTTGCGAGACGTGAAAACGCCTGGAAATCCGAGTCAGTTTGAAAACACAATACAACATCATCATTAATGGCTGGCTTACCGGAATGGGAACTTCCCTGGTGCTTGGGGATGATTTTTGAGCCAAGCGACCATCTGCGCACCCTCCTGCATACAGATCTCAAATCGAGCATGTTTCCGAAGGGCTGCTTTTACTTCGATCAAAGCACGTACCTCACCATCGACTTTACCTCGAAGATATCCGTCCGTCCTTGCCTCATACTCAGCATCGTCGAACTTGGCTTTGAGCGGCTTCCGATGGATGGTCCAGGAGCTTCCAAGCGAAGGAAAATGGTCCGTGATAGCTTGAAGAAGGTTCACTAGAGCCATATTTACAATTTGCTCATCATCAACTGGGGGGTACATTTCGTTCATTATCTCCTCCGGCCCCAGAGAGCCTCCCGTTGAGGCGGACGCCGGCTCAGAGAAGACATCGTGGTTTCCCTCATTTCCTGGGGTTGCTGGTGCTGTTGCAGTAGTGTCATCATCGATAGTGAGCTTCTCAAAGGAAGGCGGGTTCAATCTACTCAGCGTCCTGTGAGGCTGTTCGCGTTGTTCGCGTCTTTCGCGAGTGCTTTGGCGCGTGCGCTTAGCAACCGGGGAGAAGATGACTTTGACGGAAACTTCGTCACTTTTGACCTTTGCTGCCTCAGCCTGCGAGTTCTTAACTAAGAAGAAGTTCCCTTCCTTAAGATTGCCCCTGAAGCTCTCGCGATAGGTGTCCCAGGAGGGATAAGAGCGAAGCATGTCCTCAGCCCGGTCCATCCACGGTTCTAAGCCAAGCCGCTTGGGATCCAGTTTAGTCCTGTATGACCCCTTGCGAAGAACACGAAGAAGCAAATACTGGCGCAATGTTATCTTCGAAGCACAAAACAACTCTTCCTCGTAAATGGATTGGTTAAGAACACCCTTCTTTTTCGCCATCTCAACCCACTGGGCGGCTGTTGCGGGGACATCTTGACGTTGTCTACTCATGACTTACAATATCAAACGCTATGGCTATTTGGCTAGATTATAGCGATGAATGTTGAGGTGTTTGTCGCCACGTCTGCTTCGAGTAGCCAGCAAAATATCGTTTGCGGCCTACCTATAAATATAAGAAATCGAGTAAAGTAGAGGAGGGATGAGAAGGAAGGCGCCTACAGGGACTGCTACTATTCCATGAGAGTTCCGATTTAAAGGAAACCACCAAGGCTGGCAGCTTTCACTACTAGCTGAGGTAATTGCCAGTGAAGGTCCTGCGCCGCAGCAGGGATCTAGTGAAGCAATCATAGCGGAATACTCCTTATCCGCCAGTGACAGGAAGAAGGCTGAAGCGACTCTCCGGGGGTCTGGAGACGATAGTTTGGAACCTCCCGGCTTAAATTGCGGGCGGTAGAAGGCCCCGGAACCGCCCTTTATCTGATCGACTTCCTCCTCCGTCATATCTGTTTTCTACCTACTTTACTCTTCTCCTTGCATCCATCCTTACTGCCTCCATGCCCCTTCTTCCCAAGCATCCTACATCGCCTCACCTACCGCCCACGCTCAATATTCTCAACTCCGCTAAAATGTTGGAGAGTAATGACCACCAAGTTCGTCGACACGCCATCAAGACCGTCGCGCGTGCCATCTGCGAACGTCGGGAAAATCGATACCAGCACAAAGACTTGGATAACCTCCACATTGAAATCCTACCTATGCCTCTGTCCGCTGATGGAGGCCCATTATTCGAGCCTGAATTTTTCTGGCCCTACGATAAGTCCCTCCCGGACCCGGATGAGGAGATAGTTCTCGCCCTCCAGTCCGCAGGATGTCTTGGATCCGATGGACGAGGCACACATTCTGAGCGACTATTTTGGGGAATATATTTCCTGCGCTACACTTTTCCACAAGTTTGACTGGCAACATAATCCTAGACAGTATGATCGATCCTCGTCTACTGGCAATGTCAATCTTACGACGTACAATTGACTGATTTTTCTCCAGGCCCAGTGACTTTCCATGTTCCCTCTGCGAGCTTGATATAGATAATCCCATTGAATGGTGCGTTGGTGGTATAACTGGCATTCCGGGTGGGCCTCGGATGAAGTGCTTCCTACTCGAGAGTGTTAACGCAGATGACGAACAGATTACCCGAGGGGAAATCCTATGTATGTGTCGAATTATGATCACTTGCCTCCGTTCCAGAAAGTATAGTGCCAATAAAGTCAGTCCGGTGAGTCTGTCATTCATTTCTTTCGTCTCATTTGAATAACTGTGGCTAACTTGCCCAAAAGGTGCTACTCATTTCCTTCGTGGGTCCAAGACATGCTCGCATTCTCCTGGGCCATCATGATGGCTCCAACCTGGTGATCCGTCAATCTTAACGCTTTGCATTCTGGGAACAGAACATCCCTGAGTTGAAGATTTTGCTGCGATGGTGGTGCTCGTCTGCGGTTGGGGATACCATCAATGGGTAGGAGAGGCTTAATACTCCCGGGATTCTGCCTCTCCTTGAAACCAGTTTTCTTCGTCGTATATGCGTTCATATGATCGGGTCGGTGTTTTTTTGGTCTGGGTTGGCGTAGCCAAGGAATTGGGCGGGCTTATGGCGTTTTAAGATGAGCAGTGTCTTGGTCGCCTTTCACATACAATAATGGCAACATATCACGATCTTATGCCTCTCGCGATGGTTTGGGGTTGGTGAGTACTGAAGAAGCCATGGCTTTAGAGGACGGTCCTGTTATCATTTGTCAATAGTGTTGAGACTACTATCTTACAATCACTCGAATAAACATATTCATGACATTGCGCTGCTTTCATCCTACTACAGTGGGATGTTCAAATATTTGCGTTAATCTGAATTATATACAAGCCATATTTGGTTCCGCATTCCGAATCTGGCTAGATTGAATCTATTCTGCCTACCAAAACAACGCGTATGAAGTCCCAGATTATGGAAACTTTATCAAAATATATAGATAGTAATATTATTTCTCTGTAATAACTGATATTTATATAAGCATCCATACAAAGTATCATGATAAAGGGCTTTATACGCGTTGTTTTGGTAGGCAGAATAAATTTAATCTAACCTGATTTGGAATGCGGAACCAAATATGGCTAGCGTATAATTCAGATTAACGCAAATATTTGACATCCCACTGTACCTTAGATGCCTGAGCTGATAAGAGTAGTGGCCGTTCTCCTGCTTCAGTTGTCACCTATGCGAAGACCTGATGAACACCACCCCGTATCATTCGTTGGGATATTGGAAGGTATCATTGTCAGGTATGGAAATGACCATGTAGAGTTGGATAATAGAGTAAACGAACCGACATAGACTTATCTTGGAATATATGGTATAGAGATCAGATGATGCCCCCATGAGTTGGTTTGTTACATACTATAATGATACCTCTTTATGGAGCGAGCATAGAAGAGAATAAACGTAGGGAACGTGGGCCTCATATGTGTCGCTGCTTTCCTTCCTTGCACTATACTTAAGAATATGATTGGTACATGCCGTACAAAACGTACTTCTATGATTGAAGCTATATTTTTCTGTACGAAGCAGTACTTTGTCCTTGGGGACTTCCACGTCTGGCGCATAAGCCCCGGATATATCAGTCAGCCCATTGGGGAACTCAGGTCACTGTTTGATTAGCTGTGAACCTCGAAACAACAAGAGGACGTTTTCAACTAGACCTATGACAGATTGAAACACTTTGATGTTGTCTTTTCAATTCAGGTCAAAGCTGTCGAATTTAAGTGTGGCTAGTCATATATCTCACTGGGCGCTTTCATTGTTACCACAAAGCACAGTCATAGTGCTACCAATAAAAGAGAACTTTTAGAAAAATTAATAAGGGGTAGAAATTCTTCGACGAGCTTCGAACAACATATATGTGGGGATCTCGAAATTAAAGGAAATAATACAATTCGGATGATCAATTAGAGACATCGAGTGACCTATGCAGGGAATTGTGGCGGTTAATCGTCCTAGGATATGAATGGAAGCTGAGAAAGGAAAAGTTGTAGAATAAGACCGGTGAAAATTGAGACGGTGACACAAATCATCTGCGGGACTAGATGGAATCAATGATGACAGGCCGGAAACTTTCACTCAGTCTGAAAATTCACTGGTCGTGTTCTACAGTGACTTGGGCTGTCACCACCACTATCCCTTGAATACATACGTTGTGTGTTCATTCACTCATGTAGTATGGTGGTTGGGGAGGGATAATTGACAAGGGATAGAAAGAGAAGAGAAGTGACGTCAAGGCGGAAGTTACTAGTTGAATGCGCAGTATACACCTATCGCAGTGGTCGTCTCCTAGTATTCCTACCTTAGCCCTAACATGAGAAGTCGCGGTACAAGGACGAATAAAGGTTCGTTCTATTTCATGTGTCGTCTACCAGTGTTGTGGGGCGTCTGCCCCGTGCACAAACAAGCAATGTCACCGAATGACTTTGACAGGAAATCAGATGCTCCGATCCATAGTGCCTTACTGCTGAACATGCCAGGGGCTTCTTTGAATGCGACGCCTGATACATATTTCCCCTACCAAAGTACCCACATATTTATTCCGCGGGGCATTTCCATAGGACCTGATAGGCCGACAGGCAACATCATCCACAAAGTAAATCCGGGCCGATGATCTTCTCCCAACCGAAAAGCTTCATTCATCTATCCAGGAATCGAATTTCCACCGCTTCTTTTTCCCCTCTTTCGTCACCGCAGCGATGTATATCCTATAGCACGAACCTTCCCGAAAAAATTTAACCAAATAATAGAAAAAGAAATACACGGGAATAAACAAAGAGAAAAAGAAATGGACATCTCTCAACTCTCCACCCAGCTCACCGAAGCACCAACCCACTTCCCAAATTGTTGTCTATCTATCTCCAGCACCCTGATAGCCCACTTAGCATGGCTCCTTCCTGAAAGGCCCGCGTTTGCCCTATCAATAGGCTGTGGATCCGGTCTCCTTGAAGCTCTAATACTACATAACCACCCCAGCGTCCACATCACCGGAATAGAAGTCTCCACGTCAGTCAACCGCTACCTTGCAGAAGAGGACTTCGACGTGGTCAGCGGGACTTGGGATCTGTATGCGCGTGCGCCGCAGGCGGCAGCATGGATGTTTGTTTACCCGCGTGAACCGAAGCTGGTTAGCAAGTATATCGAGCTGTATGGCGATGGACCTGAGTCGTCAGTGCAGATGATTCTGTGGTTAGGACCTCGCGCGGATTGGGCTGATTATGAGCCGTGCTTTCGCAATTCGTCTTTCTCGGACGTGTGTATCCCTGAGAATGTGGGGATGATGGAGTTCGAGATGTTGGCTGTTATGCGCAGGAGGTAGCGGTGTGTTTGATGTTCGAAGGAGAATCATTATCCAGCACCAGGGTATACATATGTTTAAGTCATCAGACAGGGCCGCGAGATAATCAAATTCCTGGCTGCTAGCAGATGGGTTAGGCGACAGGATCTGCGCAAGATGCAAGAGGTTCGCTGATCGCTACTACTACTACTACTACTACTACTACTACTACTACTACTCCTGCTGCTGCTGCTACCATCTGCTGTCCGGTCGGTCGTCCGAGGAATCTTAGCGACGTCATCATATTTCCAAGCCTTGATATACTATATGTCATTATCATATTCGGGACATGAAAGGCTTAAAAATCATGGCAATAGAAATAAGACTTCAGCAAGGCGATTCCAATTATTTTAGACTTCTTTCCTTAAGTATTTCAGCAAGTCATGAAAGGCTAGTAGCTATAATTTACATTCTATGTGGTTTTCTATTAGTAAAAGCCCCGATCACGCCGTTTCTCACGGTTTATACATGGATCTCTCCTACCATTCCCTTCTCCCTATCATGCATGATGCGGGATGTCCACGTCACTCGGCACACAATGCTACAACGACAGGCGGTGGCTTGCGTGAACCTTGCATGGGGTGTAGAGAGAGCTATGCAATGAGCGACTTCCGGTAGCCAATGAAAAGCAAGAGGTATATCGATCATCCTAGAGCTGAATTGTGGTGGGGGATGAAAGCAAGTGGTAATACGCACGATTATAAAGCAGAATAGAAGTAGGTATACCCCTTGGAAGTTCATCCTCAATTCCGCAACTATATTCCGTGGATCAAGGGAGGGTTTCAGATGTCCTCTGTAGTGGCCTTAGCGTCTACAATTGATAGTAGCCCCAATAAATTCGCATAACGTCATTTCTAGTCTTGGAATGCTTGCGTAACTTCGCTTCCTGCTTATACTACAATCGGTTCTATTTTCCCTCGATGATCATCCTAAGTTGATCACTATAGACCATGGATGAGATAGGCTTCCTACCTTGACGCAACCCATCACCATGGTGCCATTTTTATTGCAGATAGAAGAAGATACTACCTAGTCACTTATCGGCCTCAGCGAGGGAGATGTGGGACTGTCTGTCACACTACATTGCGGTCAATCCCAGCCTTGCGTAGCATAGGCAAGATCTGCAAAATACAGATTGTCTCGGAACTACAGCTTACATACTATTTTCCTAAGTATCTTGCCCTGCCCATAGGCTATAAGAGAGCTCAAACTCCCTGAGGGTAAGAAAAAATTCACCAAGCTCACCTTTCCATCTCATAATCTCTCGTCCTACTACATCACTCGTCTCCTCTCCATCAGACAACTCCGTCTACCGAATACCATCCGCCCATTATGAAGGTTTCCATCGTCCTTGTGCCCCTCCTTGCCGGGCTCGGAATGGCAGGCCCCATGCGCAAGAGAGACGAGCATGTTGCTGGTGTTACAGATGTTGCGAACAGCATCAATGGCGCTAAGAGCATCGACAGCATTGACAGCATCAATGTTGCTCGCAGTATTGATGCTACGGACAGCATCAACAGTATTGACAGCATCGACAGCATTAAGCGCAGGAGTATCGACAGCATTGACAGCATCAACGGAGCAAAGGTTACCGACAGCATCAATGGTGCCAAGAGCATCGACAGTATTGACAGCATCAATCGTGCTCGCAGTATCGACGTTGCGGACAGCATTGATAGCATCAACAGTATCAATGGAAGAAGTATTGACAGTATCAACGCTGCCAACAGTATTGATAGCATTGACAGTATCAACGGAAGAAGTATTGACAGTATCAATGCTGCCAACAGTATCGATAGCATTGACAGCATCAACGGAGTAAAGGTTACCGACAGCATCAATGGTGCCAAGAGCATCAACAGCATCGACAGCATCAATCGTGCTCGCAGTATCGACGTTACGGACAGCATTGATAGCATCAACAGTATCAATGGAAGAAGCATCGACAGTATCAACGCTGCCAACAGTATTGATAGTATTGATAGCATCGACAGCATCAACAGTATCAATGGAAGAAGCATCGACAGTATCAACGCTGCCAACAGTATCGATAGCATTGATAGCATCGACAGCATCAACGGTGCTAAGGTTGCTGACGCTGCCGACGGTGCCAACTAAGAGCATGAACGAGGCAAAATTCCTCTCTAATATGGCGGCCAGTCAATGCTATTCTCGTGGTAAGCTCCCACGGCCGAGATCAAATCCAGTGTCTACATACTTGACAATAGCATGCTAACAAAATTGACAGCAAAGGAAGGCCGCACTGACGGAGTCAGTGCATCTCAGCCAAGGCGCCAAATGATGGATGGATTTATTCAGAAGTGACAATTTTGGTCCTTACAGAGCCTTAGTTCCGACTGATCAAAATTGGTTCCTCTCGTTTTGATGAAATGATGATCTCCTTCAGGATACGGCTAGCCATCTACCAAATAATATGCAGTGATTAATGAAGATGAGCTAGTTCTATTGCTATATCCAGAGGCTCTAGCTTTTCTACTGAAGCTAACGAAGAAACCATCGACAGAGTTCTTGATATTAGATACTATATCTCACAAACGGACCGGGTCGTACTGTTGAGCTATATCCACGATCTGCTGTTCTAGGTACATGTAGATATGTCATGTAAATGCTCTATGTAACGACCATATGGATAATTGGGGCATAGGAAATGCATGATTTTGGGCCGACATATATTAGTTGATTGGCTGTGATCATGCTGGCATCCTCCCATTCTCAAAATTTCTATTAACTGCACTATTACAGTAACTAGCTTAGCGATTAAACGGACTAGCCAATTAGCTAGCCTGCTATTCACACACTAAAATACGAACAACCCACACCACTTCGAGCGTGAGCACTATCTACTGCTTCGTACTGGCTACCTGTGCGCCTTGGAATAAGCACTATACAGTAAGCAACAATGAGTTGGCCAGCCACGAAACGTTGCTTACACTATAAAATCCCACTCCCCATTCATGTTCTATTGCATTCGAGAAACTATTCTTCGTTTGATTCCATATGTGAAGCCTGAGTTGCAACCATGAGCACATCTCACTTTCGAGTTATCGAGCACAACGTTCGATGTCCCTCTCGCCGGGAATATCACCATGGAGTCAAAAGTGGTCAAAATCTACAATTAGCAATTAAACAATATGTTCCTCTCAATAATCCCCATCCTGCACCGGATGATATTACAATTATCGCGGGACATGCAAATGGGATTCCCAAGGTCAGGAGGCGTGCTATCAAAATACTAGACCGAAATCTACATGCTGGACAAAGCATACTAATACTCTTACAGGAGTGCTACGAGCCTCTATGGGATGACCTTCTTGCAACGAGCAAGGTAAAGATCAAGGCCATTTGGTTCGCAGACTGCGCAAATCAAGGCGCCAGTGGAGTCTTGAATGAAGATAAACTGGGCGATGACCGTGAGTCACTGGCACTGTTCTCGAAACTTTTAACCAGTCTGATGATTCTCTCCTAGCAAATTGGTTCGACCATTCCCGAGACCTCCTCTCAATGGTCACTCATCTTCAAGACCAAACCCAACCTCCAATTGTAGGAGTAGCACACAGTTTCAGCTGCTCGTCATTGTACGCATCCCACCCACTACCTCCAGCACCTTTCCTTTTACTTCCCTACTACCAAAGAATGACCGTCTGACCAACCATCCAGCGTCCACTTATCCCTCATTCACCCCCGTCTCTTCCACACCCTCATCTTCCTCGAGCCCATGATCCAAACCGAAAGCCCCAGCAAGCCAGGTGGCCGCAGCCCTGCCCTCTGGGCCAGCACCCGCCCCGACCTCTGGCCATCCCAGTCCGAAGCTGAAAAGCACATCCGGAGTAACCCATTCTGGCGCAGATGGGATTCCCGTGCGGTCGCAAAATACATTGAACATGGTCTCCGGCCTGTTCCGACGGCTTTGTACCCGTTTGATCCTCAGTCCTCTAACGGAGAGATGTCAAGCGCAAAGGTGACACCAAACTCAGTGACATTGACGACAACCAAAGCTCAAGAAGCATGGACATATCTGCGCTTTAACGTCACGCCATATGAAGGTACTACTAATAAGGATATGAGTAGTGATAGTGCTGAGCGCTTCCTCAGCCCTGACCTAGCTGCATCAGCCAAAGAAGGCTCCAACAACCACCCCAGCTATGTAGCGACCTGTCCGTGGACAAGTATCGCGTTCGAGTTCTTGCCTTATATTCGGCCATCAGTTCTATTTGTTTGGGGCGAGAAGAGTCATATCAATACCCCCGGTGCACGCAGAGATGATAAACTGTTACGTGTTGGCACTGGGCTTGGAGGTAGTGGGGGTGTTCGGGCAGGGATGGTTCGGGATGAGGTTGTGAAAGGGGCATCGCATACGGCTCCCCTTGAAGAGGTGGGTGAGACGGCAAGAGTGGTTTCAGACTGGTTGGTAGAGCAGGGGAAAAGGTATATGGAGGAGAAGAAGTTTTGGGAGGAGTATGATAGCCAGAAGTCGGAGAGGGGTGGGTTGGCATTGTCGGAAAAATGGATGGAGCATATCAAGTTGCCGGTTGATACGAAGCGAGAGAGGAAGGGGAGTCGACTGTAGATACTCAGTGGTGCTACTGGTAGGTGTATGCCATGTCGAAGATATATTATTCCATCATACTGTTCGGAGCGAAGCGATTTCGAAGTATCTCCGTAGGAGTGATATGCTAGTCAAGGACATATTTATTGATATGCGCTTGTATTGGGTCACAATAACACGGTTTGAAGAGTTATACCAAAGACCCATTACCGCCATATTTACATTGGCCTTAGTAGCAGAAAGACCAGCTTAACACCATAGTAATATAGGCTGTGTGATGATAGCAGCATTCTACGGAGTACTCCGAGAACACTCCGATATAGTGTGATACGGAAAGATAAAGCCGCCACTTACGCATAAGTGGTCGGTGCGCATCACGTGCATCCCCGCGGATGGGGCTAGACTAGCGGGAATCCTCCGATCACGGCGTCCGTTAAGCGGATGTTTTTCTCCAGCCAGCAGGAACTCTCTTTCTTACATCCCCTTTAGCAAGGTATTCACAATGGCTGCTGCTGCTAGGACGCTTCGCATAGGTCAATTGCTCCTCTATGTCTCTTAATATTTCTCTGCGCCCGTCTAGTTGCTGACATCTTCCCTCATGCAGGTCTCATCCCCGGTGACGGCATCGGCCGAGAGGTCATTCCGGTGAGTCACCCCAGCAAATAGCTCACTTTAGAAACACCAATTCTAATGAAACTTTCTTCATCAGGCCGGCCGGAAGGTTCTGGAGTCTCTCCCCTCTTCCTTGAACCTCAAGTTCAGCTTCGTCGACCTCGATGCGGGTTTCGACACCTTCAAGCGCACCGGTAGCGCTCTCCCCGATAAGACGGTCGAGATCCTCAAGAAGGAGTGTGATGGTGCTCTGTTCGGAGCTGTCAGGTGAGTGCTACATCGTTGTCCTCGTCATCGTCTACCACTCAATCACCTTCTAACCAATTCCTCCACAGCTCCCCCAGCACCAAGGTCGCCGGCTACTCCTCCCCCATCGTCGCCCTCCGCAAGAAGCTCGACCTGTACGCCAACGTCCGCCCCGTCAAGACCACCGCCGGCAGCACCGACGGCAAGCCCATTGACCTGGTGATCGTGCGCGAGAACACTGAGGATCTCTACGTCAAGGAGGAGCAGACCAAGGACACCCCCAATGGCAAGGTTGCCGAGGCTATCAAGCGTATCTCCGAGAACGCTTCTTCCCGCATCTCCACCATTGCCGGTGAAATCGCCCTCCGCCGCCAGAAGATCCGCAGTGTTGCTGGTATCGCTGGTCTCCGCACCGAGCCCATGGTGACCATCACCCACAAGTCCAACGTTCTTTCCCAGACCGACGGTCTCTTCCGTGAGACCGCCCGCAAGGCCCTCTCCGCCGACCGCTTCTCCTCCGTCCAAGTTGAGGAGCAGATTGTCGACTCCATGGTTTACAAGCTCTTCCGTCAGCCCGAGTACTACGATGTTATTGTCGCCCCCAACTTGTACGGTGACATTCTGTCGGATGGTGCCGCTGCCCTGGTTGGCAGTCTGGGACTGGTTCCTAGCGCTAACGTTGGTGATGGCTTCGCTATCGGTGAGCCCTGCCACGGCAGTGCCCCCGACATTGAGGGCAAGGGTATTGCCAACCCCATTGCCACTCTGCGCAGTGTTGCCCTGATGCTGGAGTTCTTGGGCGAGGAGACCGCCGCTGCCAAGATCTACACTGCTGTTGATGCCAACCTCGATGAGGCCAAGTTCCTTTCTCCTGACATGGGTGGTAAGGCTACTACCCAGGAGGTTCTGGATGATGTCCTGAAGAGGCTGTAAAGGGTTCTTGGAAATGACTCTTGATGTATAAATAGCGAGATAAAACAAAATAAGCTTCTAGAGGGAATATGTTGTCAACTTCCTGCTAAAAATGGAGGGGTATGTGGTAGTAGATTACTATGATGCGTATCTCACTAAACTACGGGAGGCTTAAGACGGTAAGATGCCATTGTCTAACATCTCTGATTCCGTGAGCAGGTAATAGACAAGAGGCAGTCTAGATTTAGGATTCCCAACACAAGAAACACAGCAAGGTGAACAAAGGTGGACAAATACCAAAGCGACACATATTTGACTGGCTGATCGCAGATGCAGTGACACGTATTGAGCCATTTGTCTGAAGGAATCTGACAGATCGTTAATTGTCATCACAGCCGATGGAGTACTCCAAAAGGAGGATTTTTACATACGATGTACTACTAAAGGCTTCGGGGAATTCTTTACCTCCTAACAAATCACTCTGTCCTACAAAGATACGCTCAGCTTCAGCCACCGCGACCAATATTTCAAGTTCCCAATCGGGTATGGGCGGTCGCGGCTCGTCAGCTGAACTCCTGGACAAACACTCCTTTGCTTTTTAGTCTAGTCTACCTCCTGGTTCGTTTCACCCGGCTCATCCTCGTGTCTCGTGCTGAACACTCCCCAGCCTCACGCTTGTGGATGTGGGTCAGCGGAGATCGAACATCAAGTCTGTTGTTCCTGGCAGCGTTTGCCCACCAGATCTACCTGCTAAGACCGATCTAAAATAACTAGTTAATCAGTCAGTTGGTTCCTATCATGCGGCCAGTTGCCGCCAGAGCCCCATGATCATATATACCCACCAAGAATCCGATCCAGACATCATAAGCTAGGGAGATACCGACTTTGAGACAGAGAAATCTCACGGCACACAAAGCAGTGACTCACCGAGGAGTAGATACGAACTTGCACGGCATCTTCCAAGACATAAACAACTGGCCCAGTCAAGGAGGAACTCTCCTAGCGTGAGGCGGTGCCCGGGCGGGAACCGTATAAGAGTGGAGGACGTCCTGCTGCGAGGGACGGCAAGGCCGACTATTTAATTGGAGCGCGTTCCACTCCCATCCACAATGCCAACACCAACATCACCTCAGCAAACTGTGCGGCCTCCTCGCAATAATAGATTGTCACAATTCTCATCGCCACTACCATTCCTAGCGCGCCTCATCGTCAGGCTTCGCAATATCTGCAGCACAAATATGGCATCCTATACATCGTTGGAAGAAGTGATCAACAGGGGAAAGTTCGAATCACTTAGTGACGAACAACTTGTTGATCTCCTGTATCATCAGTTTAAACCGGTGATCAACAGACTCAAGAATGTGGAACAAAATATTGAGGGAGACGATGCGCATCCCCAAGGATTACTAACCCGGGCAGGCGTTGGGGGAAAACGCAATAAGAATGATTATAATCTCACCCCCTCCCGATATCTTTTCAACGGCGAAGATTACTCAGAGGTGAATCGAACCTTGACTAATGTTCTTGCGGTGCGATGGCTGCTCGTCGGGGATTACCACACCTTTACTTGCCATCAGAAGGGACCTATAAAGTTAAAGATCGAAACTTTTAATAAATTCCACGATTTTATTGACCAGTTCCGAAAAGAGCCGGGTTGGCTGATGGCCTTGATTGTGGCTCTGGTCATAGGTGACGTGGGTAAAGACGATGAGCTAGCTAAGAAGGTGCGAGCTCAAGTCAAGACTCCATCAGACGAGGAAATGAATCACGATACAGTTCTCGAAAGGGCCCTTGAAATGAACATCATCGAGTCTCCCTCTCCATTAGATTTACTATTGGCTCCTCGACGAGATGATGTAATTCAAGGAGTGAGGCTGGGTGCCAAGCTCAATATCCCACAGCTAGCCCAAGGTGAGAATGTTCCAGGAAGCCTGCAATGTCTTCAAGATCTTCGAGGCCAGGAAAGCGCCTTTGATTTGAAATATCTTGAAATCATGTTCGATGTGGCTGGCGCAGGGGCGCATGTTGATGCTTGTGGTTCAGTCCGGATGATTGAACCGGTCTGCCAATCATTCCTACTTACTTATAAGATCCTGAAGCGCGTCATATCCAAAGAGATCACTATCCAGGAAGCCTACAATGAAGTCTTGCAAAATAGAGGCCGTATCTTATCCGACAAGGGTTATCCAGAGTTATCAACAGATGACAAGCAAGACCGGGCCCTCTTGCGCCTGTATGCAATGGGCAGGGTAGCCGATATCGACTTGGCAGAACGCTTCCGGAAGGCCCTTCTCGGCCTCCCAGATGATCATAGAGCTGAACTTATCCAAGAGCTTAATCAGAGTGGTCTGGAAGGGGAACAAGCTGTAATTCTCTATTACATGCCCGCACTGTTTGCAGAATTACTCCGGCACACCAAGCAGGCTTCCGAGGAAACGCAAATAAAGGCGCTCACATCGTTGATGGGCTTTATGAGACGCACATATATCGGGGCAAAGAATGTACCCGGTGAAACGGGTCTCATTATCGAGTGTGATGTATCTGGAGCAAAGAGCAAGATTCAGGCACCGGAATTCCCGGAAGACCTTACTGGGCTGAACGACTATAATCTCCCATCATTGGGCTCTAAGGATTCCCAATTCTGGTAGCCTAATTACCTCGCTCCTACCTCATGGAATATTGAGCGTTGCCTTCGTTCTCGGCCGTTGTCGCGGCTTGACAATACTCGAACCTTCCTTCTGTCCACACCATCTCACCTCATGACACGACTTCCTCTATGCCTGCTTGCTTCTTCGCTCCAATCTGCCTTTCCATAGAAAGCTGCCTTTTTTTCCTTTCTGGGTGGAAGGGCTGATACCTTTACGATTGCTACGACGCTCATGACACGACAAACCTTTGCGTCCCAATATAAGGATCCTAGAAAAAACGAGAATTTCTGGGTAGTAGTATTGATTTACATGCTCTGAAAGATACCACTAGAATGCATTGGCCATACACAGTGGGACAGTCTCGCGCTCAGCTAGCTCTTTGGCCGATAATCTACTTGCTTCTCTCCGATTTCGTAATTCGCCTCTTAATAACAAGAAAGGCATCACGGTAATCTCCAGCCCTGCTATCATTTACTGCTACATAAACTCTCCAAATACAAACCCCAAACTAGCCAGTCAGCGCTCACCTGGCGTGCAAACCCTACGTTCTGACGAGGCCCTCTAACTCATGAAGCGCGCCCTCAAACTAGGTGCCGATATTTAAGACACATGAAATACATTTGACAGTGCCTTCTTAAAGTATCCTTTAATTAAATTAAATTCCTAGGTCAAACTCTTCACACACAGCCTCCGCAAACAACCTCACCCCCTCCTTCAGATCTCCCTCCTCCGCAGCGGCGAACGTCATCCGAAAATGCAGATGGCCATTCCTTTCCTGATTTGAAGCGAACAGCGACCCCTTAGTCACAAGCACTCCCTTCTCCAAAGCCCTAGCTGCAACCCTCTCCTCCAGCCCAATTATCTGCGCACCAACCTCCTCCAGCGACAATCCAGACAAGCTCTTAAGCCGAGGATGCCGTGTCCAGTCAACTTTAACCCACAAAAACATGCCGAACTCCGGTGTATTCCACTGCACAGCCTCCCTGGGCAAATACTTGTTGCAAGCATCAAGAAGCACATCCCGCCGCCAGCGATACTCTCGCGAGAGGTGAACAAGCCACGTGGTGAACCCATCATGCCCCCAGTTCTCATCAAGCAGATGCCACAGCATTAGCTGGGAGGGGCCGCTAACAGCTACAGTGCTTACTTCCTGGTATGCGGTGAACTTATCGATGATTTGCCTGGATGCAGTGACCCAGCCGGCGCGCAACCCGGGAGCGAGGATCTTGGATGCTGAATCAAGGCGTACCACGCGGCCGGATGTGTCGAGGGTGAGGTAGGAGGGGATGGACTCGAAATGGTAGATCTGAGCGGCTTCGTCGTCTTCTGAGGCAGATTGGTTGGTATCAGTACCATTTGTTCCGTGATTGTCTTGGTAAGGACCCATCCTCAGGAAATAGTACGGATCATCCTCGATGATTATGATATCATGTTTCTCAGCAATATCATAGATAGCTCTGCGCCTTTCCAGCGATTGGGTAACCCCCGTCGGATTCTGACCCGTCGGGATGGTATACAGCACGTGCGGCCTGGGAGACTGAGCATCATCCCAAGAGGAAAGTACCTCATCCAGGGCATCAGCCCGCAAGCCATCCTCATCCATTTCAATTCCCTGGACGTTAATCCCATTCAACGCAGCACTTTCTAGTGTTCCGGGGTATGTATATTGCTCCGCGAGAATGGTGTCCCCGCGATTACAGAAGATTCTAAATGCCAACTCTGTCGCGGCAGTCGCTCCACAAGAGAGGAATGTTGCCCAGTCTGCATAAGGGGGATTGTGAATGAGCTCAACGTGCTCGGTGATGAATCGGAGCAAGTGTGCTGATCCGTGTGCGAAGCCGTAGTTCATTGCGATTGAGAGGTTGTATGTTAAACCGTATTTGGTTATGGTGTTCGCTGAGTGGCATTTTTCCGGTTCTTTGGGTGATTGTAGATTGGGTTTTGGTGTAGATTTACTTGTCGGTTCTGGAGAAGCCTCATTCAAGCCTATAGATTCCCAAGGATAATAGTCCGCAGTTGGTCGTCCCGTTCCCAGGGGGACGATCTTGCGCGGACCGTTTGGGCTGGACCCCTTTTTCAACGCTGAGCCGGTAAAGCTCCGGCTTTCGAGGCTGAAGTGGTGGTCGAGGTGATTTGCTGGTGGTTTTGTACGGTTGTATGGTGATTTGTACTCATCAGAGGAGACGGGTGGGGCAGGAATGAGAGGGAGAGGAGGCGCCGCAGCACGAAGGGCTTTGATCTCGGTGGATTGCAGGCGGGTCATTGTGGGAGATGAGATATTGGGTTTGGTTTACGAAGAATCAGAAGATCTACTTCGCGATTATGGATTTTGGTATTCTCTTATATTTTGGGGCAGGACAAGACATCACTTATCTTGATGCCGGAGAGATCGGAATGATGTACTCGAACACTCCGAATACCCCGCTTCTTGGTGGCTTTCGCTTATCGCGCGTTTTCCTTTTCCTTACCTCTGACCTTCACTTGGAATAAAGAGGGTGCTATATGTATTGAGCATGCGTATATCCACTCGCGAACTTTTCCCAGGGCCTGTCGTCGTCGAAACGCAGCGATATCACCTGTGAGCGGAAAACCCGCGTCTCTGATGTGTACACGGTGAGGTGTGAAGAGCTCCTTTCCACTCACCTTCCATTGCTCTAGTTCGCAGTTTGCATCTGCTTTCGGGGTCTTAGTCCTCTAAGAGTCTGTATAAGCCTTCGTTCATTTAGCTCAGCTGATCCAGCACATATTGAGTAGGGGGTTGGAGGGCCTGGGAATGTATTAGTTTGAGGTTAACAGTAGAGGTCTCTGTTGTTGCGTATGTAGCAAATATTCGAATCCAAGATCGCTCACAACGCTATTTCAACTATATACATGTGTACATGATTTCCCGATCGTACTACTAATTTAGAGTGTCTTTCTGCCCAGAATATTGTTCTGTATATTCAGTATCATCCGACCAAGCCTGCCATAGAAGCACTAGTATCAATCGTAGAATGCCAGGGATCCACTTACGTAGCGACCAAAATATTCACGCGAACAAGACCAGCTTGAGCTTTTTGATTCTTTCTTCTGTCTGAGAGTAGTATGATATAAGTGGTACTGGTGCCGATTGTCTCATCTCGGCATAGTCATTTACCCCGCTCCGAGACTCCGATAACGCTACCCACGTCTCTCCGTACTCGCCGATCCATCCTCGAGGGCGTCAACGCACCATTATATCTGCGATTGACCATGTCAACTAGATTAGCCGCATGTGAACCTTGCAGGAGGTCCAAGCTTGCGTGCGATCATCAACAGCCGGTCTGCAACCGGTGTAGGGATGGCAACCGACCGGGTCTTTGTATCTACAGAAGTGCGCCGTTCAAAAGACGAAAGACTAGCAATGCGGTGACAGAGCATATATCTTCTCGTCAGTACGATTTCCCTAATTCTTAGTGTCATTCGAATATACATCGGCTAAGACCATGCCACTTCATTCGGCGTCACCACTTTTAGCTCTCCAGACCCATCACCCCCAGCATCATCTCCACCTCATGCAGGAGGAAATAGATATCCCAACCCAGGATATCTTGGGTCGTCCAGCCATGTCGCCATATTCAAACATATTACTTCATCAGATAGTCAAAGTGCTACATCTCATTTGAGCCCTAACACCGCTTCGTGGACAGCATCTCTCTTCCCGCCTGACGATGATCTCGTCGTCCAGCGATGTGCAGATGCCCTCAAAATGCTCCTGACGAGGTTTTCCTTGCCTGCTATGAAAGAGCTAGTAAAGCTGTGGCGGGCAAAGGGAACGAATCTTGCGATCATGGGTGCTATGGTTGATCAATGTATTGATAACATTCCCCTACCACCCTCATCGACGAACGAAGATTGGCATCTGCTATATGCGAAATCTCTTCTCACTAACTCTTCCCAGCCGCTCAGATACTCTCAGTACTCTACCTTTTCCGAGTTCTGTGCTCAGTTTATCAATCAGAATATGCGATGGGAAACACTCGCAATCTTTCTCTCAGCTGTGGTCCGTGCCACTATGGATATTCAGTTCTTCCCGTCGCTGTATATGACCGAGGAGAAGAAGTATAGCCTTAGGAAGCTATGCACGAGATTAGCGGACTATGCTCTGGAGATTACCATCTCTCTCGACTGTTTGAATGACCTTCAGATCTGCTTACAGTATGAGAACTTCATCGTGCATTCCCATGTAGACGGGGACCATAGTACGTTTCGCAGGTGAATGCGCCTCATTGATGAAGAGCTAATATCGTCCAGGCTACTATTCATGGCGGAAGCTCGGAGACGTTATATCCTCAATATATGCTCTAGGATACCATGAGAACCTCGATGAAAAACCCGATACACCTCGCTTCTTGACCGAGCTACGTAAGGCTGTCTTTGCCCGCGTCTATTCGGCGGACAAGAATGTTGCCATCTTTGTCGGTCGACCACCTCGCATGAATAGACAGTTCTGTTACTTTCAGATTCCCTCAAGTCCGCTTCCCGATGACGTTTGGTTTACCTCCTCTGAAAAGCTGGATATTAAAAACAATGATCCTCTTAGCTGGGACCCGTCGACTAAAGCGAGCTATATGGCTGAGACTCGATGGACTGCATTGTGTGCTGGGGTTAAAGAGGATATACTCAACTTGCAGAGAAGCCGGCCAAGTGACATGGAACTTTTCTATCAACGGGTTACGTAGGTTTACTTTGCAGAAAAGAGAACTTATGTGTATGTTGACGATATCAGTGACATCAAAGCTCAGGCTGAAAAGAACTACTCTGCACTGCCTCCGCATTTTCAGTTCCGCAACAATCTCAGAGACAGTACACTGAGCACCTTTGAACGCGACTTTATCGGCTCAGTGCAGCTGAATCACTTGCACGCGCTCTTTCTGCTGAATCTCCTCCTGCTAAGTACCCCTACTGAGCCAGATCCCACCCTTGTGGACATCGCCGAACAGATACTCTCAGTCACAGTGGACATGGTTCTCTTGCGTGACCAACTTACAAACTCGGGAACGTGTCTCCTGTGGAAGGTATGTGTCTAACCCCCTGCCCAGCTCGTACCGTAGCCTTGAGGTAACTGTAAGTTGAGCAGGTCGCCTATCATAGTCTTCCTGCTGCAGGAATTCTCCTCCTCGCTCTTCTCAACGAGCGGGCCACTCCTAGTATGCCCCGTATAACACGGCCTCGAACACTCCAGCATCTGACAATCCTCTCTGCGGAGATTCAAGCCGGATCGATCATTCGGCCCCAAGAACCCAACTATGAGCTTATGTCCAAGGCCATGCAAACGATTCAAAGCTTCCTGGATTCGGTCACTTCTGAACCCATGCACCCTGTATCAGACTTGACACCCCGCAGTCCGAACCTTATTGAATGGTCTAGCTTTCCTTACCAGGAATCCTTAGACTTTGAGATTGGGTTCTGGGAGAGTCTGGCTGACCACCCGCTACTGAGCTTTCAATCTGGGCTGATGGCGCCCGAGTAAATACTTCGTCCATGAAAGTCTCTTCAAGCTCATAATTATTGAATCCACAAGAGTGAACTGAAAATGGCCACTCCCTATGAGACAATGTATAATTGTATATACCTCATGATCACGTGCCCGTGGGGCGCCGGGGTCGGGAAAACTCTAATTTTACAACACATGACGGAGGCCCGTGGGTATCCATTTAGATATCAGTAGAAACACGATTAAAATATCGTCTGGATTGCAGTGGACACATATTAGTGTTACCCATATCCCTGCATCTTCTCGAGCCCTGTATCTGCACGGAGTTGGCACCTTTCGCCACCATCCCAGCGACAAGTGTCCCAACCCGGGTCCATTTCCCCCCGCTCAATCCAGTGTGATCCACGCTCAGCTGTCCACAATGGAGTCGGAACTCCAAGCACAGATCCCCGGTCTCGATCGCGTGGTATCAGAGTACTCCGTGGGGTACCTGACCCATGCCTCCAAGGCCTATGTGGAAGATGCCAACGCTCCGTCGCCACTGGCCGAAGCGGCCGATATGGTCACCGAGCTCCTCGTCTCCGCATCGGGTGACTTCACCTCCGAGAATGAACAGGCCATCCGCAACTTGGTCGAGAAGTTCATCTCCTCGTTGAGTGCCGCTGATGGAGTCGACGCCGAGCGTCGCCAGATGCCCTTTGCCGCCAAGAAGCTCGACCAGGCCATCAATGTCGGCTCCCAACGCAACATGTCTTCTACTCTGGGTCTTGCCGGAGGTAACGTCGATCTGGAGTCGGCTAATGCCAGAAAGGTCGAGTCTAAGGTCGACCGCAAGAAGCTCGAGAAGGCCGAACGCAAGATTCGTGCCAAGCAGGAGAAGAAGCAGATGAAGACGGTGCAATACGAATCATCCCGTCTCCTCAACCAGCCCGACAGTACCATGTCCTACGAAGAGTTCTTCATGGCTGTCAACCCTCTGCAGCTGGGCTCGGACTCCCAGTCCAAGAGCAAGGACATCAAGGTGGACAGCATCGACATCTCCGTCGGCGGTCACCGTATCTTGACAGACGCTTCCCTTACCCTGGCATATGGTCGTCGCTACGGTCTTGTCGGTCAGAACGGTATCGGAAAGTCTACGCTGTTGCGTGCACTCAGTCGCAGAGAAGTCGCCATTCCCAGCCACATCTCCATTCTTCACGTCGAGCAAGAAATCACAGGAGACGACACACCCGCTCTCCAGGCCGTCCTTGACGCCGACGTATGGCGCAAGCGCCTCCTTGCCGACCTGGAGAAGATCACCAAGCAGCTGGCAGACATTGAAGCAGAGCGATCCTCCATGGCAGACACCTCCAAGGATGCCGCCCGTCTGGACCACGAGCGCGAGGGTCTCGACATCACACTGAACGACATCCACTCCAAACTCGCCGAGATGGAATCCGACAAGGCCGAGTCCCGCGCCGCCAGTATCCTGGCCGGTCTCGGTTTTTCGCCCGAGAGACAGCAATTCGCGACCAAGACCTTCTCCGGAGGTTGGCGTATGAGATTGGCTCTTGCCCGAGCCCTATTCTGCGAACCCGATCTCCTCCTGCTGGACGAACCGTCCAACATGTTGGACGTGCCATCCATTACCTTCCTTTCCAACTACCTCCAAACATACCCCAGTTCCATCCTGGTCGTTTCTCACGATCGAGCATTCCTCAACGAAGTCGCCACCGACATCATCCACCAACACTCCGAGCGTCTCGACTACTACAAGGGCGCCAACTTCGACTCCTTCTACGCCACCAAGGAAGAGCGCAAGAAGAACGCCAAGCGCGAATACGAAAAACAAATGGCCGAGCGCGCCCATCTCCAAGCCTTCATCGACAAGTTCCGCTACAACGCCGCAAAGTCCTCCGAAGCCCAATCCCGTATCAAGAAACTCGAGAGAATGCCCATCCTGGAAGCTCCCGAGAGCGACTACGTCGTGCACTTCAAGTTCCCCGAGGTCGAGAAACTCTCTCCCCCGATCGTCCAAATGTCCGACATCGCCTTCGGATACACTCCCGACCGTCCCCTCCTCCGCAACGTGGACCTCGACGTACAACTCGATTCGCGTATTGGTATCGTTGGTCCCAACGGTGCCGGTAAGACTACTGTGCTGAAGCTCCTCACCGGCCAACTCCAACCGACAAAGGGTCTCCTCTCGCAACACGCCCGCCTGCGCGTCGGTTTCTTCGCCCAACATCACGTCGACGCTCTGGACCTGACCACCAGCGCCGTCAGCTTCATGGCCAAGACCTACCCCGGAAAGACAGACGAAGAATACCGCAGACACCTCGGTGCCTTCGGTATCACCGGTATGACGGGTCTGCAGCGCATGGAGCTTCTGTCCGGAGGTCAGAAGTCCCGTGTCGCCTTCGCTTGTCTGTCGTTGACGAACCCCCACATCCTGGTTCTGGACGAACCGTCTAACCATCTGGATATTGAGGGTATGGATGCGCTGTCCGAGGCGCTGCAGAACTTCGAGGGTGGTGTGGTGATGGTCTCTCACGATGTTACGATGCTGCAGAACGTTTGCACTAGTCTCTGGGTTTGTGATAACGGTACGGTGCATAAGTTTGATGGCTCTGTCAATGCTTATAAGAAGTTGATTAGCTCTCAGGCTAATGAGGCGGGTGTTGTTGCTGCTCATTAAGGGGAGTGTAATGGGCTCGCTAGTAATGATAAAATTATGGATAATTCTCAACGATGCATGGTTTCTTCTTTTAAGTAGTAGCGGTTAATGTTTGCTGAGTCGTAGATTTCTGTACCTGGTCTCATATGCTACAAAATAGTTACTTCGTTCTACCGTGGACTAGTGGTCGGAAGGCATAGCTGACCGCTGCATGCTCTACTCCGAGTCATTGAACTAGCCACTCCGAAACAGAAAGAAGAGCATACTACATCTTGCTTGACGTGATTCTTGAGATAAGTAATGGTTTCAGTAATTACTACCCCTCTGACAGATTATCTTGTAACCCTATTGAATTGAACTTAAACATTCAAGCAATGAAACTGCTCCGCTCGGATATATACTTCCGCTGTACCCCTACAATGATACTAGTACTAGGGTGGTATCAGCAATCTGGACCAACACTCTCACCAGAAAAGTATTAACTATAGAAGTAGTTATATGAGCCAAAGGAGGGAAAAAAAAAAAAAAAAAAAAAAAAAAAAAAAAAAAAAAAAGTGGTGTTGAATAATTCCCTTCTTGGTTGGTCATAAGAGATCTCGGGGAACGAGAAAAAGCGGCAAAAAAAAAAAGAAAAAGAAAGGGCCGAACGCGATTTGAACGCGTGACCTTAAGATCTGCAGTCCCACGCTCTACCCCTGAGCTACCGGCCCTTCTTGTTGTTTGGTTTGCTATTTTGTTTGGTTCTTATACTAAAGGATGGCTTGAATGCCATGCTTGTTCTTTGTCTCCTAGCATGAGGTTCAGATTACATGCAGAAGGGATGTCTTTTCTATCCTCACCAATGGTAGTTGTAATGTCCATGATTAAGCGCATTTTTATTTCCTGGTAATTTTCTCCAGTTGCATCATTACCAATATTTCTAGTAGCTGGGTGTTTTTTAGATCAATTGTAGCCATCTCTTCTACATTAGATTCGTTTACAGACCAGCATCCGAAAGACTCGTCATCTCATCTATTTGAAGACATAATGCAGTAGGATCATATATACTATGCTGATAAGTATTTACTCATATAATATACAATCCAGCTAATCTAGAACCCCTCATCATCACCGCTATCGCCTTCTCCATCAATATCCATATCATCATCCTCGTCGTCGAGTCCCTCGAAGCTCATGAACTGCTCGTTCTTAGCATCGGTCTCTTCCTCAACCACGACGCCATCTTGGATTTCACAGTCCTGTAAAAGGAGTTAGTAAGGGATCTATAATATATGGTTTAGCAGAACTCAGACGCACCTTGAGTACGGAATCTTTTCCGATCTGACTGTATCTGCCGACTATGTAATTGTCAATCATGGTCCTTATTCCCTTGAGTCATTTTTATCGTAGAAGACTTACCGATACATCCTGTAAGGACACACTTGGGTCCGATGACTGCGTTGTCCATGATGACACACCTAATTAATGTTAGAGACTAAGAAATAAATACAAAATCGTGGAGCTTACCTCGTGAGACGTGCGCCACTGCAGATCTTGGCGTTGGCCGAAATGCAGGACTCCTTGATGACACACTTTTCCTCGACCTTTGCTTTGGTTAGTGCTGAAATATATGACTCTTGAAGGTTCAGAATGCTTACCGTTACATTGGACCCCAACAAGCAATCGCCCTTCGTGACGATAGACTTCGAAGCGACTGCCTCCGGAGTAGCAATCTTGGCGGCGTGACTGAATGGCGAGGCAGCAGCGCGGCCAACCTCTTCAACTGACTCGAGCTTGGCAAGACGCAGAGACATGGCCAACACCAGGGCAGCACTGTCTACGCGCCGAATGAGTTGCTTGGACGACTTGGTCGTGTATGCGAGGATGGGCGGAACTTCCACAGAGGACTCGGTAGATTTCGTGCCGCGGGACTCGGAACCCTGAGCGTGTGTAGTGGTCATGCTGCGAAGGTCGATTTCCTCCTCCAAAGAGTCACCATCATTGCTTCCATGATCATCTTGAGTCTCCTTCTGTCCGCCCACGATCTCATCGATGCCGAGCTTGGCGCTCAGTCCACGCTGCCACCCCGCTTTCGCCCAGTAGCCGATCAAGTCCTCACTTACGGATTCGAAGCGCTCCTGGTGCTGTGCGAGCGATCGAACCCACTTAGGCAGAATGTACAGGTGTGCATCGCGGTAGCTGGTCAACATCTTGACCGAGGCATGCTTCTCCACCAGGGTATGACGAAGCAGAAGCCCCTTATCATTCTCTACCTGCTCTTTCAAGGTATCCATGGGCATTGACAGGACGAGTTTTGAGAGCTCATGACGCGAGACAGAAGGCACCTCATCCTGGTCGAGGGAAGTAATCGCCACAAAATCGGTAGGCTCTTTCTTGATCTCGTCTTGGATGCCTTTCGCGGGATAGAACACGGACAGACCTCCTTGGGCAGCGGGGCCCAATTCACTTTGCGAGGCGAGCCATGCCTCAAGCAAATGCTCGCCAGGGATATCGCACAGCAGATCACAACTCAACAGCAAGAAATTGGATTGGATGCAAGCTTGTACTTCGGGTAGACGCAGTAGTTCCGCGGTTCCTGTCGTCATCTTGAGGTCCTTCGGGGCAATGATCGTGGGGGAGGGCGAAGAGAGTGACGTGAGGTAGGGGTTCTGTTGTAGAGCGGCCTTGAGGGGAGCCAGAGCGGAGGGAGGTGTGATCAAGACGATATCTGAGCCGTTAGTCTTTCACTTCAGCAAGGACCGCAAGACCCAACGGCCTCAGAGGGCGCGTTGTCGTCGCTCACCATGTATCCCTGCGCGCTTGCACCAATCCAGCGGGTAGTATACCATCGGCCTGAGCTGCGCATCCATTGGTATTAGTGACTGCTTGATGTGGAGTCCCGCGCGGAGAATTTGCCAATACATACAGCGATGGGGATTAAGCATTTTGGGTTTTCTTCAGGATTAGAGGAGATGGTGTTCAAGCTCTCACCAGGACCACAGAGGATCAAGGCTTGGAAGCCACTGCTCGGTACTGGCGTGGCGTGGACCATGTTGGTTTGCGATTCCGAATTTCTGAATGACTATGACAGAACCCCGCGGACAATGGTGGTGGGGTTGAAGACAGGGATTGGGAGCACTTGAAGCTGCAGGGGCTTGAGACAAGTGCTTTGAAATTATCCTCAAATACTGTCAGACAATTCGAATGAGCGACTGAAGGATGCAATCTTGCAATGATTGTCAAATGCCTTCCGCAAGAGGAATGAGTGTGAAGCGCAAGAATGGATTGTGATAATAATTCATCTCCGCCCGAAATTTTGCCCTCGGTCACCGCTGTCATGCCGACAAACAGAACAAAAGCCTCACCGCCTAGACTATTTATACTACTATAGTCAATCATCCTGTGAGAGTGTAGGCACTGCAGTCTAGCCCTGATTTTACCCCCTTCCTGCAAGTCATGCATCCGGACTGTTCCTGTCCAACAATTGGCGCCGGCACCAGAACTACTACTTACGTATGGCGCAGATTTGGCTTTTGGAGTACTTGTTCTGGCCAACTCAGCAGACTGAGCGTGGGATGCGAGTGCGCCATTTACTGACCGTTTCCTATCCACTGTTCAGGAGAATAGTATGTGTGTTATGATGCAGTTTTCCCACAGAAAATGCTAGTTTACTGTTATGCCTAGCACTGTGAACCGAGAAAGAATGGAAAGAATCGCTTGTTCTGATATTCGCTATCTTTGATGTTGCACATAAAACGTCTCTCTAGCAAGTTGAAACAGCGCTGCATCTTGTCCCCAATCCTTCCGGTTTACTTGGGTCCGTAGTGCTTGATGAAGTACTTGATCATGGAAATGACCGGCTCCGGCTCAAGACCCTTATCCCGGCGGGCCTCGTCCTTGAGTGACTGGCAGGTTGCGAAGTCGTCGGGGTTGCCGAAGAACCAGCCATTGTTGTTCTGGGTGTATTTGAAGACGTCCTGCAATTCGATGAGGACAGTGTTACCATGGGTTGGGAGGTCATCCGCCGAGGCCATGGGAACGTAGCGAGCTTTCTTCCCCGTGACTGCGACACCAGTCAGCAACTCCCAGAATAAGTCGAATCGGAAACTTACCCTCGGTGAACGTCTTCACCATATCCTCATATGTGAACGCATCACTCACGCACTGAATGGTCTTATTTTTCCACTTCAGCGGGTTTAAAAACATTCCGTGCACCATCTCACCAAAATCGTCCTCAATGGAGACCGTTTGAACCTTGCCTTCGCCGCCTACCAAGGGAGCGTGCCAGGTCAGGTAGCCCTCGTTGTCTGGGAACATAGGGAAGCCACCGAAGGCCTGCGCATACTCTGGAGTGACATAGTTCTCAAAGTACCACCCGGGGAAAGCGCCAATGACGGCGTCGAATTCCTTGAAGGTTCGGGCATACAGCTCACATCGGTGTTTGGCTGTAGGGAGCAAAAGTCAGACGTGGATGCGAAGTAATTCCAAGACGAACATACCATCCATGCCCGGAACGGGCGCGACGCCTTTGGTAAATATCGCAGGAGACTCGCAGGTACTGTAAATGAAGACCTTCACGCCTGCCTTGGCTGCAATCTCGATGAGGCGGTTGCCGAGATCTTCGTCAGTCGGGCCACCGGGTTGCGTTACCGCCTGGAAACTGGCGATCAGCGTGTGGTTCACGGTGTGTGGTATCTTCGTAATCATGAACGCCACTTACTGGGTCATGGTGGTGGGTGTTGAGCCAGAATCCCCAGGCGCCAGACAGGGCATTCTGCATGTCGTTATCGTTGAATCCATCAGCCTTGACCACCTCAGCCCCTAGGCGGGCCAATTCCTTCGCCTTTTCCGACTGGGGGTTGCGAGTTAGTGCCCGGACGGCGAAGTTCTGCTGGCTCTTGAGGAGGGAGAGGGCGACGGACCGCCCCTGGACACCTGGGCGGTGTTAGACTTGTACACATGGCAACTGACGCAGCCAGCCTGACTTACCAGTAGCACCGTAAACCACGATCACTTTTTGCAGAGGAGCCATACTTATAGTCTAACAATGCGAGACAAGGAGGCTGAGATGAAGTAGAATGAGAAATGCTTCGAGATAGACAACCGAAGAGACTTGGCAATGTTGTCAGACGAATTCCTGAGGGGAGGTAGGTATATTTGTATTCATCAAGGGCGCCACCTCGCCAGAACGTCTACCCCTGCGGTGAGACAACTTCGCAAGCCATGGAACTAAATGGGCTGAGCAAGGTAGAGAGGGACTGGCTGCTCGGCTGACCGCGGACGTTCAAGCCAACAGGGCGAATGGTTTCTGCATGTCGCATATGCATCTATGGCAGCGATGCAGCTGCAGCTTTTCCAGTATTCGGCCTCGTCGAGGAGGAAGGATGGTGGGGAGAGTTCGTCTGCATGGTGAGACACTGAGAACTTCGATCAATGGACAGACAATGCCGTGGACATGGTTTGAAAAACCTGTTTTCGAGTCACAATTGATGCGCTTCAGTTCTTGGGAAGACGACGCTCGCAGGCGGATGCAGAGCGAGATTTCCTGTCCACTGGTTCGCTTTTGTAGGTACCGACTTCCTTGAAAGCTTACTGTACGTGTTCAACCATCTGGCCCGGCCGGATAGCATATAATAAGGCATAGTCCTCTGTGTTAAGCTGAAACAAAGTCGAATGTATGCGCCGATTTATGATATGCGAGTTGTACTACTACTCTACCACTGGAGGCGGGGGGGGGGGTCTCAGACACGCTCGATGAGATCATACATCTATTGCTTGTTCCACTAGCCCCTCTGATGCAGTCATTGTATCTTAATGTCCTGCTGTCTGTATTTAGATTGGTACTGATCGGATAGTCATGACCCATGTGTGTGGACAGTGTATATATATAGTCGGAAACCATCTGTTAACCGCTCGGGCCATCAAGCGTTGGGCGCAAGCCGCAGGTATGCCTTATCTAGGTGGTTGAAGCAGGATCAGTCTGGACAGTGGTGGGGACGAGGGGGCAACTAATGAACGTTAACAATGTTCTGGTCCGGTCTACTGATGCCAGTGATGTTCGTCCCCTACATGATACATTCGAATATGGATCGGTCCAGCCGAAAGGGCGCCGGTGTGTCGTAGCATGCTAGTCCTCCGCGTCAGTGCTCAATAAATAGCGGAGGAGAGTAGATAATTGCGAGCTCTCAAGATAGGACTGGGGCCACAGGCGCTTTACTGAGCTAAATAAAAGTGAATTGATAGTTTAAGTAGTCCATAGATAACTGCTATTCCATACTATACCACGTGACTGCATCTATCATCACGTGTAGATACCCGCTCACGTCACTGGCAACCAGGCACCATCAACAACAGATCGCCAAACCCACCAACACTAACCGGCACAGCAACAATATCCGTCTTTTTGACGGATTCACCCGAACGACCCTACGGTGACCACATTAATCACAAAACCATATATCATTCTCGAAAGTCTGCGACACTGAGCCATGGACTAATCCCTTGTTGCATCATCATCTTCACACCATTCTTGCTTTCAACACTAGCAACAAACCCGAGATCTTTGCAGCAATGGACGAGGTCAGCCCCATTGCCGAGCTTCTGGGCCAGGCCATATATCACTTCACACAGATCAAACCTTTGCTACCAACTTACGGTCATTTGCTTGTCTCCGCCCTCTTCCCCATCTACATTGGCGCCCATGCATCCCTGTCGAGACCGTCATCGGCCGCAAAACCCGAGAAGTCAGACGAAGATGGAGACGAATCAGAAGAGGAAGCTGGTGGTATTCAGAAGATGGAGGGACTTGCACCAAGTGACGCATTGATGTTTCCCCTGACAGCTGGTTTAACCCTCGGAGGCTTGTATCTGGTCATCAAGCACATGGGCGCTGAACTTCTGAATAAGATACTTGGCTACTATTTCTCCCAGATGGGTATGCTCTTTGCTATAGCTTTCCTGAAAGACTCCTTCGCTGTCGTGAGATCATTTGTCTTTCCCCGCGAGTACAGCAGCTCTGGCAAAGTTTGGAAGACTAAGTCCACCCAACGCATTTTTGAAAACGCTTCGGAGGATGCCTCTAAATCGGAGTCTTCGGAGGTGGAGATCCGGAACTCTCCCCTTCCTGGGTTCTGGGGGTCAATTCCATTGCCACATACTGCTCGCGCAGCACTTTGGACTTGCCGTGAAATAGTATATTGGCGCGCTAAGCTTAGGATCCATATACATCGCGTTTTCCGCACTGAATGTTGGCTTAGTATCTTGGACATTATCAGCATAGCTGTATCATTCCCTACGATTGGTTACTTCACTTTCGTGTCTAAGCCATGGTGGTTGACTAATTTCCTGGGATTCAGTTTCTGCTATGGTACCCTGCAATTCATGTCGCCATCTACTTTCATCACCGGATCGCTGATCCTAGGATCTCTGTTCTTTTATGACATTTACTTTGTCTATTTCACGCCACTGATGGTAACGGTTGCAAAGACCTTAGACGTCCCGATCAAGCTTCTGTTTCCGCGCCCTGCAGCGCCTGGGGAGGCTCCTGATACTATCTCCCTTGCTATGTTAGGTTTGGGCGACATCATCATTCCCGGCATGATGGTGGGTCTGGCTCTTCGGTTCGATCTTTACTTATACTACAAGCGCAAGGGCCAGCAAAAGGCGCTAGCAGAGGGCAAGGGCTCGGAAATTGTCAAGCCTGTATATCAGTCCGCGCTAGGAGGATGGGGAGAACGTTTCTGGACCCGTTCCGTGGCGCCAAGCAAGCCGCAGCTGGGCCCTCCCTACCACGATGCCCGATCTTTCCCTAAGCCTTATTTCACCGCCAGTCTAGTTGGCTATGTCCTGGGTATGCTTGCGACGTTGATCGTAATGCAGTTATTCGATCATCCTCAGCCTGCGCTCCTGTACCTGGTACCTGGGGTCCTGATCTCTCTGTGGGGGACTGCATTGGTGAGAAAGGAAATCCACGAGATGTGGGAGTTCAGCGATGCGGAAGAAGACGAGGAAGAGGAGCCAACTGCGGATAATAAGGAAGCAAAGGATCCGGCTGAGAGTAGCGGACAAGCATCCATCTTCTCCCGTATCTTCTCCAAGCCCCAAGATGGCCCCTCCACCAATGCTTCCAAGGAGGCTGCGGAGAAACAGGGGTCTGAGGATTCCGCCAAAGATGAGGGCGATACCACGAAGAACTTCGAACTGTTCACTATTTCCTTGTACCATCCTCGGAAGCAACAGCGGCAGTCAGATGAGACCCAGAAATCCACGGAACGTGTTTCGTCCCCGGAGGACGATGAAAATTGGGCCATTGTTGGTGCTGACCGGGATACTGAACCTCCCGCAAAGCGACTGCGTCGGAGTCCCAGATACGCAGCCGACAAGCATTAAGAGGCTAGCCACGACAAATTCATGATCTAGATAAAGTTAGAGTGCAATTTAACTGTTAGATTGTCCCACTATCCATATCTTCAAAGTAGAACTACATAGTAAGTCATTGGTAGACGCACGTGTGACCCCCACGTGACTTCCCCGGACCTGGCAGTGCGGAGTACATCTGAAGTAGTTCGGGAGTCTTAAATCCCCGACAGCTTCACCTCAATTCCAGTCCCAACCCACTCCAGTCACTCCTACATCTCACTCTAATCGGGCATACGCCCCAATCTCACAGCCCAAGCGGCGCGGGCTATAACCCTCCTCTCCTACACCCAACATACAAGACAACAATGGACTTCTACACCTCCCCTCATAACCACACCAAGAACCCCGGATCGGCCGTCTCCCCAACCGCATCCGCAACCACATCGACCCGCGAACCCAAGCTGCAACTCCCCTCGACCACCGACCCCCCGGGGCCCTCGAACCCCCCGAAGCCCCTCGTATGGCTCATCTTCGGCGCAACAGGCCATATGGGCCGGTCACTCGTCAAAACCGCGCTATCGCGAAATGACCTCGTCAGCGCCGTAGGCCGCACCTTCGAAACCACTCCGGCAGCCATGTCGAAGCTCGAAGAAGAACACCCCAACAAATGCCTCGGACTACTCTGCGACGTGCGCGCGCGCCCCACCGTCCAACGCGTCATCGACGCCACGATCGCGCGCTTCGGGCGCATAGACATCATCGCCAATTGCTCCGGGTACGGTGTAATCGGGGCGTGCGAGGACCAAGATGAATACGATATCCGGGATCAGTTCGAGACGAATTTTACAGGCACGCTGAATATGATTCAGTTGTCGTTGCCGCACTTTCGGGAGCGCGGGGCCGGGCGGTACTTGATCTTCAGTTCTACGTCGGGGGCTCTGGGAGTGCCGGGATTGGGGCCGTACTGTGCGAGCAAGTATGCGGTTGAGGGGTTGATGGAGAGTATGCTTTATGAGGTGGATCAGTTTAATATTAAGACGACGCTGGTGGAACCGGGGCATATGAGACGCGATGATGTGGGGGATTTGGTGGGTGGAGAAGAGAGTATCTTTGGCGGTGGTGGGTACGGCGTGGAAGACGAGCAGGATAGTGCTAATAAGTTGGCGCTGGGGTCGCCATTACCGCTCTATGGCCATTTCTTGGTCAAGCCGCCGAGTGAGCCGTATAATACACCTACGGCGCCGGCGGCGCATGCGAAGCGCATGCTCATGTGGTTGGGGGATAAGCAGCCGGCAAGTGCGGTTAAGGCTGCGCATTTGGTATGGCAGTTGGGGCATTGTTCGTATCCACCGTTGAGGTTGATCTTGGGAACATATGCCGTGGAGAGTATTCGGGATCGCTTGAAGTGTATTATCGAGGAGATTGAGGATTGGAAGTATCTCAGTTTTCCGACGGGGGAGCAGCAGGGGCAGCAGCAAGGGCAGGGGAAGGATAAGGGCCCTGCTTCTGTGTCGGGGGGCCGAGAGGGCGATGAGATGGATGTGAAGTGATGATACACATTCAACTGACTACGATCACAATAGCTGATTGAGCAGCGAATCCCGCGATATCAACGCTGCAGGAATAGGGCCACTGCATATCAAGCGCCGCTGGAGTACGGGAACCGGAACTGGATATTGCATTGCAGTCACTCCGCAGCCCTGAAGAGGGACCTGCTCGGATACCCCATGGCGATGCACAGGAACCGCCATCTACAACGATCTCGATGCCCCGGACAGGCAGGCAAACCAGCGCGTGCTGGTAAGGCATAAAGAAGTAGCGCTACACTGGAATGACTCCATGAGTAATGAAACCAAAGACATACTATACATTACACATATATCATCTACACTATACTATATACTATACTATACTACATCATACCATATTATATACATTATTACTACAACCTACATCTACACATCTAACCACAAACCGGCCCATCAAACCCCCTCGTCCACCCCAACGAACCCACAATAACAACCACAAACCCCAACGCAACACCCACACTAACCACCCCATAGACATACGCCGCCCATCTCTTCCTCCCCCCGCCAGCCCCAAGGGCACTCAACTCCGCGACCCAAGTACTAATCGTCGTCGCCGACCCACAAAACCCATCCATAACCCCCTGCAAGACCTGACACGCAGTCAACACACTCCCACCAATCCCCGCGACATGCTGCAAATCAAAACACATAGCCAACACCACCGTTCCAAAGACGTTCACCGCAAAAGTGCCCAACGGAAAACTCGGCACCCTCGCATTGAGCAACAAAGACACATAAAACCGCAGAAAACACCCCAACGGGGCAAACACAATGGCAAACACCGCCCGACCACGCCATACCTCCATCCCACTCCCATCATGTCGATCCGGCGGCCAAATGGCCAGAAACACCGCGCCAAGCCAACATCCCCAACCCAGCACCGCCATAACGGGATCCAAAACCCGTCTCGTGAACCGAAACGGAACCGTAGGAGTGACCCCATCCAACGCGGCAGCAAGATGCGTCCCGAACAACAAAGCACATAGACTCAGCGAAACCGTACTAAGAATAACAGCCACCAGAGCCATGAAACTATACCCCCCATTCCTCGACACAACATTCCCCTCAGAGGAAGGATTGGGCAAATCATTCGTCAACGCGAGGAACACATCGCGAATAAACGACGAGAAGGAGGTAAAACACCCGCAGAAGCCCGTCGTCAGACCGATATACAGCGGGATGGTTTTCTTGACGGTTTTATGTTGCTTTGCCTGCTCGGCGGCATCACTCGTGTTATTATTATTATTATTATTATTACTGGGCTTGCCCCATTCCTCGCGAAACAGTCTCCGATCCTCCTGGAAAAACCCCATCAGCAGGGAGCCGCCGACATTGGCCCAGAGGACGCCGGTGACTATGGGGGCACCCGGGTAGAAGGTTAGGGCTTGCAGGCCGAGACGGGCGAGAGTGCCGAAGATGGCGAAGAAGATTAGGTAGGAGATGGTGTAGAATTGGGTGAGTTTGTGAGAGATGGGGTGGAGGATGGGTTCGGAGGGTTGCGCTTGGGGAGCGGATTCGAGTGGTGGTGAGGGGGGTTTCTCGTCCATGTTGGTGGTGTTGGTCGCGGCGGCGTTTGATGATGCGCTTGGGTCTGAGGGCGCGGGGGCGCCATTGGGGTTAGTGGATGTGGGCAGTGACATGGTAGTGAGGACTGCGATTGTTGTTGGGGTGTTAGCGCATTGCGATGGTGTGGTGTGGTGTAGTGGATTGGTGGTGGTTAGATGGTGTAGAAGTTCTTGTTCTAGTCGAGGGATGAAATGATGGTGTTTATCGGAGATAAAAAGTTGGTTGGTGGATCCCGCTCGGCATTCTTTCCGATGTAACTTGGTACTTTGTGCAGACTATCACTTAGTGTACACTGTGGCCTAGTCAGGGTACTCTACGAGATTCAATTGAATTCGCAATAAGCATGCATACTCGACATCAACTATTCACTAGCACAAACGCGCTCACACTGGGAGTCAGCCGATTCCCGGACCGTTACATCCAACCAAGGGGGCATCGGAGAGCTCCAATTCAAGTCGGTGTATGAGAGGAATAAAGCAGATTTCAAGTCATGAACTTTTCATCACTGGAGCCATCATTGTACTGTGTAGGTTCATAGAAAAAAAGGTGGTATCACAGGGAAGAGAGATGCACCAGGTTGGATTCAGCAAACAATCCAGGTATCCAATTCCAGCCCAACCGCCAGCCAGAGTCAAACAAGAGAAACGCCATACATCCGCCGCACAAGAAAAAGGAAAATAGTGACATGAAGGAGCGGTCAAGCTGCAGATTGCAGAACTAAATGCGATACAGTGACCAATAAGAACAAAGAAACAAATTGTAAAGAAGGGAACCGATCCTGATTTAATAAGTGAAGGACTGTCATTCGTCAGACTGGCTAAATAGCACCAGGTAGTGACCTGCTCGCACGGCGCCGAGCGCTGATAGCAAGCACCACTAAGCCTTCTCCATTCCTGTCATAGAGACATCTTGAGGGGATGGCTCCTGAATTGGGGCCTTGATGTCCGCCGGGTACGGCTCATCCTGCTCTCGGGGTGGAGCCTCGATCGGCGCTTTGCCCTCTGAGCGCTTCCGACCCAATTTCTCACACCAGTGCTCAGCGCTGACCAGTGTGTCATTGACTACACCGCTAACCTGCGACATCATGTCTAAGCCCTCCTGGGCCAAGACGAGGATCCGATGGGCGCTAACGGTGGCGTCGGATGCTGCCGCCATAGAGTCCGGCGGCGGGTTGGAGGTCGACGCGATCTGAAACCGATGCGGCAGTGAGGTCAGATGCCGACGCACCAAGTTCCGCGCATTCTCTGGGAGCGCTCCCCCGGCATATTTGGAGACAATATCCACCACGCGTTTCAGCGTCGCGAGCACATCCGCCTTGACGGCTTGGATCCGATTTGAGAGGAGGGTAGTGCTGGAAGCGTCCTGCTCTGCAGTAGAGTCACCATTCTGCTGTCTCGAGCTATCCCATTCTTTCAGGGCGGCCTTGAGAGCCTCGATCGCTTTGTCCAGCCGTCCGTTCGCCCAGCGTAGCCAGGTCAGACAATATTGCAGGCTCCGGAGCGATTCCTCACTCATGGCCACACCCAGGCCGGATGTCGAGATCATCAGTCGGCTCTGCCATGTGGACGGAGTCTGCCGCGATGGACTGTCTCGATTGATGTCGTCATAATTGGGGGACCTCTGATCATCGTAGGGTGGAGGACCCTCTCCCGGCGACAGCCTCATCGCCAGTTCTGGACCCTTCTCTACGTCGACCTCCGTAGACTGTTGCTCGTTGCTCACCTTACGGCGTTTAGAGCGACTAGACTGGGCGGACGAGGATACCCGACGCTGTAAAGCCCACCGAAGGCCACTTTCCACGCCAGTCTTCCGACCTACAGTGCCAACGGTGTTGGCGACGGGAGAGCCGATGTTGCGCTCGAGGAATTCGGCGCTTGACTTGAAACGAGGGGAATAGGATTTAGAATTGGTATATGCCGACACAGAGCCGTTGATAGCGGACGAGATGAGGGGATGGGTGGAGGTGAGTAGAGATAGCAACGGCTCTGGTTGCTGCTTGGATTCGGGACGATTCATTTGCGACGTTCGCGGCGATTGACCGTAGTCTAATACCATCAACTGTTAAAAACTCAACCGGGACAGGCCAAGGGCAAGGAACGAAAAGGACATACCAGTGCGAAGGCCCTCCAGGGCTTGGGCGGCTTCGATATCATCCATGGATAGTACACTGGTGGCTCGACGTGAACGGTCGTCCGCTACGGTAGAGTGATCGACGTCCATCATGGGGGGAGGAACATGATGAAAAGGGGGATAGGCAGTGGGAGGGGCGGAGTCAGATGAGGAGTCGGTTGTTGAGGGTGAGGCCGTAGATAGCGCTGAAGTATGAGGAGAGCCAGTGGGCGCAGAGACGGCGTCTGGGCGCGCAGAGAGGGAGGTTTTCGGGACCGACCTGCCGTTGGAGCGGTGGTCCATGGCTGCCGGAGGCCCGAAAAAGGAAAGAGGGTAATGGATGGATGGATGGAGCCTGAAATTGGCTCTAGTGGGAGTAAAGGGGGAATGAGAATTGAGGAGTAAGACCGGATGGCAATGGGCGTGGGAGGAGGGACGAAGATCCCTTGTCGGAAGTTGTTCTGGGTTGCGATGGGATAATTGCTTTGCTTTCTGGCTGAGGTTGGGGCACTTTCACGTGCAATCAATCCCGCACTGGGAAATTCTTCCCCCGCGCAGTTTGCTTAGTACTTTTCTTTCTTTCTTTCCTCCACTTACTTACTCCGTCACCAAGTAGTAACATTAGTTGTTGGTCCTGAGGGTTTCAATGATTTATTCCATTCCTTACTGACTACCAGGGTATTACAACATTGTCATACTGTCTTCACATCCACATGTACCTCTTACGATCGATGTCTGTCCGGCACTTGCCAGAGGTTTTTCTCGTCACATGCGCGCGACTCGGGTGTCGGCCGTGGATTTTCACGTTCAGCCCATGAATCATGACTCGTCTCACCATCTGATCGTGGAAACTACTGAATCCAATCCTGCTCGGCGCCTAATTACTCCATTGTCCCAAGCAGCATAAATCAACTAATAACTTTTAACTCTTTTCCGCCTTCACAACCCAATTCGATCGCTTTGACATGTGATGCCGCGTCATATTGCGCCGCCCCACCGCCTGCCTTCCTGGCGCCTTCCACATGACTCCTGCAAGATTTAGTTGACCACTTATCCTGACTCTTTCCATTTCTTGTCCTTGGATTACTCAGCCCTTACCATACACCTGTCGACCATAAGTATTACGGCTGTTATGTCGGCAAGTGATTGATCATTCAAGTGCCAGCCACTGATATGGATCATTACAATTGTCCAACAGTCTCACTCATTCCCTTTTCAGAGTGCTGCATCGCCAACGTCTTGGCACGTGACCACAGACCGTCTTCCGGCCGAGTGAACTCTTAGCCGCGTGATATCATGTGCACAAGTCGCTACGATTATGCTTTGCGTCCGACGTGTATCCCACGCTGAAGCTGGGGGTGCTTTAGATACTGATGCTATGACTGACACATGGAAAGCAGTGATTTCCAGACTTCCCAGGTTTCATCTTCCAGCCAATAATCAGTTATTGATAGAGGTTACAAATTACACATCAGCCCCAGTCCCTAGCCGAATGGAGGACGGGAAAACAGATGGCTTGATCAATAAGATAATCCAGGTTATTAATATCAGATGTTTGGTACTTTTGCAACAGTAGTCCCAGCGGGCCGTGCATCATGTTGAAGACGAAACCAAATTCTTGCCTGAGTGCCAGAGGTCTGGATTGGTGGATTAGTTCTCATAGTCCGTGGGGGTGTTTCAAGTGCATCTGATGCGAAAGTGCCTAGAGTGCGGAGAAAATTGGTTGCGGTTTGGGGGTAAGTTTGTGAGGTGTATTCTCCCATGCCTGACAGTAAATGCGAATAACTGTCTACTTTACTTGTGTCTGGTGTTCAAGGCCAAGCCTAGTCTAGATGAAGACTTGAGAATTCAACTAAGACAACTAATTCTACTGTGTCAATCATAGACCCGCTATGTGACTGTTATCAATCTATCAAAAGCGGAGCATGAGTCACATGGCTGCCAGTCACCTGATCCGGCAGCGCCGATGCCGCATGAGATACAGCAGAAAGTCAACAGTTCCCAATCTTGGGTCTGCACCTTCTTGCTCCCAACGTCAATTCCAGCTGCCTGATCATCTATTGATCTTCAGGTCCCTTCGCTGGTGTCGCCTGTCTTTACCTTTCTTAACCATTATCCATTTTCCCATCTCCCAACCCCAATTCCTTCAATCCAATGGCGTTCGCACGTCTCGCCGCCCGGCGGTTGCCCGTCGCCCGTCGGCTCGTCCCCAGCATTGACTCACTGCCCCAGCAGCGATTCTTCTCCATCTCGCAACATGTGAAGTCTCAGAACAAAGCTGCCGTGCCTAACCCCGATCCTGCTGCTGACTCCGTATCCGTGGCTTTCGTCAATGATCAATCTCCCTACATGTTGCCGACCTACGTGCGGCCGGCGCCGGTCATGGTCAAGGGCCAGGGATGTTACTTGTGGGATATGGAGAACCGGAAATACCTGGACTTGACGGCTGGTATTGCGGTCAACTCTCTGGGACACTGTGACCCCGAGGTGGCCCAGATTATCGCTGAGCAAGCCGAGGTGCTTGTCCACGCCTCGAACCTCTACTACAATGCGTGGACCGGAGCTCTCAGCAAGCTCTTGATCGACGTTACAAAGAAATCCGGTGCCATGCGCGATGCTTCCCAGGTCTTCATCTGCAACTCCGGAACCGAGGCCAACGAGGCCGCCATCAAGTTTTCTCGCAAGGTCGGTCGTTCGCTCGACCCCTCCGGCGCGAAGCACGAAGTCGTCTCCTTCCACAACTCCTTCCATGGCCGCACCATGGGCGCTCTGTCTGCAACCCCGAACCCCAAGTACCAGACTCCCTTCTCTCCCATGCTGCCTGGCTTCAAGTACGGCAACTACAACGATGTGGCTCAGCTCGAGACTCTCGTCACCGAGAAGACTTGTGGTGTGATCGTCGAGCCCATCCAGGGTGAGGGAGGTATCAATGTGGCTACCCCGGAGTTCCTCGTCGCTCTGCGCAAGCGCTGTGACGAGGTTGGTGCCGTTTTGATCTTCGACGAGATCCAGTGCGGTCTCTCCCGGACCGGCTCCTTCTGGGCTCACGCTCACCCATCTCTCGCACCTGCTTCTGGCGAGGCAGCTCACCCCGACATCCTGACTTCTGCCAAGGCCCTGGGTAACGGTATCCCTATTGGTGCCACTATTGTCTCCGAGAAGGCCGTGGCCAAACACATCAAGCCCGGTGACCACGGTACCACCTATGGTGGTAACCCCCTGGTGTGCCGTGTCGCCCACCACATTGTCAACCGTCTGGCGGACCCCGAGCTGCAGAAGTCTGTTGAGACCAAGGGAGACCTGCTTGTGTCTGGATTCAAGGATCTCCAGAAGAAGTACCCCAACGTCATCTCGGAGATCCGCGGACGCGGACTGATCCGTGGTGTCCAGCTCTCCCCGGAGTTTGTCTCCAAGGCCGGCGATTTGGTTGGTGCTGCCCGGGAGCGCGGCATGCTGATCATCACGGCAGGCGAGGGCTGCATCCGCTTCGTTCCTCCTTTGACCATTACCGAGGAGCAGATCAAGTCCGGCCTCAAGATTCTGGAGCAGGCTCTGGAAGCCGTGGTTGCTCAGTCTTAGAGTGGTGCGCGAGTGTCCCTAAAACGATCTACACTAAAAGTTAATTACCGTTTCTCGGTCTGTGCATATATTCTACTTGTGATGTGACATGCTTTATGCTATTGGATCCCGGGACATTTAATATCTGTGTTGTTTCTTATATTGATTGATACCTGCTACATTGGTATATAGACGGCGGGATAATTTAGAATTGACGATGAATTACTCACCATCCCGGTATTGAATACACGTATGAGGGCACCGATATATATTGATCGCGTCCGAACAAGGGTTCTCCACCATGCGTGGCCATGCCGCACCTAGCCCCTCACAAGCTAAGGGACGAGGCCGACTGCAACCTCAAAGGACATACATGTCTCTCACCTACCCACACCAGACTAACCGCTGCTGGCCGGACCTTCCTTAAAAGGAACTACTTGTTACATGGATGTCTTCTCCCCAAGTCTGCATTCTACGCCCTTTTCTATTTAGCTTCAACACCTTGGCTTTGAGACAAGATCAACCTGACAGCTTCTAGACAACATTGCATGTCATATTCTTGTCGTTATTGCGTACGGAGATCGGCTCGCAGGTATCAAATCACTGATATTCCGGCATTTGATGCCTATTATCAATACATCGCCTAAAGCACAACAGGCTTCTGTCACTGCATCTAGTGCTCACTTTGAAAGCCTATCGTTCATTCACTCTACTTCTGATGTATCATCTGAGCTGATTTAATCCATTCAAAGGTAACACTGCATAGGCTACTTAAACATGACACAACTAAGATACATGGAGAACAAATGAGTCGCTGAAAGTAAACACATCCGCCCGGTCATCAACGCGCATTATCCAAGACAACGAAGGAAGAAGCCGAACATATCATAATACAAACGATGCCATAGCTTTGACTGACCACCATTTACACCCAATTCTTTACAACCGATGCATCGCTCCATGAGAGCAGTACATTCCCGCCGCAACAGATCCCATATGGACGGGGCGTCCATTGCTGCACATCGACCAGCTAGTACCCTCAGGGCCACAGATGATAGCCCCATCGACGCAAGGCTTGCCAGGGACGTACCGGGCACTCTCATCATCATCGGCACCAGCAACACTAGCATCGTTCTCAGAGTGGGCAACCGCCGTCGGGACTGTCGCAACGCGCGCAGCCTCGGTTCCGAACGACGAGGCAACCACCTTAGCGGACGAGGATGCCGCGGGTGTACTGCCAACAACGTGAGCAGCAACGTGAGAGGTAGACACAGTCGGCCTGGACGCGGTCGGCTTGGGGGTAGACACAGGGGCATCTTTGACAGAGCCGGAGCTAGAGCCGGAGCTACCACTTGAGCCACTGTTACCGGCATCCAGGAAGGGCGCATCACCAGTGCAAGTAAACCCGGTGTTGGTGCCATTGATACTGCCCTCAACCGAAGGTCCTGGCCGGGGGAAGTTCACATCATAGTTCTCGATAGTCGTGCACTGGCCGGGCCCATTAACATTCGCGATGAAGATCGGCGGCAGCGAACTAAATGCATCTCGCTTCCGCATCTCCTCCACGTCCCTCTTCTTACTACCACCGTCCCCAATAGTAACCTGCGCACAGTTCATATACATCTCCCGGTTCCCGACCTTATTGAACCACGTCCAAGTGAGCAGCGCATCGCCTGTCGGTGCATCTGACGGGATCGTGAACTCGTACGATTCCGTGAGCGGACAACCACCCAGCATGGAGTGAATCACCTGGAAGGATTTCCCTGTGTCGTACGACAGCGAGATCTGGCATGACCCGCCGTCGTGGGTCGCGCTGCCTTGGAGGTCCATCTCATAGGTGCCGCCGGGACTGTAGGTCGCTACGGACCGGAAGGGGTCATTGGCATAGCCTTTGCAGGGGAAGTCACTGCCGCTGGGGTCGAGGGGATTCGTGTATGAGTAGTCTTTCTTGGATTCATCACCATCTGGGTCGAGCGGGCTGCGGATCGGGTAGGGGTTGGACATTTGAATGTGTGCTGAGACGCTTGAGGCCAGAAGGCCGTAGGCGAGGAGAGCGGATTTCATTTTGATGTCTTCACCGTTCAATAGATATTTCAGAAGTTCCTAATCTCGTATATCCAGAGATATATAGGAGATAATTATGTCTCGAGGTAGACAAAGTAAAGACAATTAAAGCATGATGAAGCAGATACGGAAAAAAACACCCACCATCTTTATACCCCCAGCAGCGCCACTATCACCCCCCAACCAGCAACCAAACTCTCCCCAAGGTATGCACACAGCCCACTGATAACTGCCCACTCATCCCCATCCCCCGGGGTGACGATGCATTCCAACATATCCCCCAGGTGAAGAAGCCTTGACATGACCGTCGTCGTACTCGCCGTCGTGGCTCATGGCAACAGCAGCCAAACCTTTCTCCGATCCAACCCTCCCTCTATCTTTATCCCAATTGAAAACTTTTTTTTTTTTTAGGAATGGAATGAAGGGATCCCTCCGTTTCACGTTTTCCGCGGGTTACTAGCTATCAACAGGGCAACAACAATACTAGGTATGTCCGGAATGCTGGCCCCCGTCGGAACTGGCATTCCACACCTCCGATGGATGGATGGATACCCTGTCAGCCGAAAGTCTGTTGACAGGAATTTTTGTCGGTCGGATGGATATAGGAAATGCGATTGGGTAGGTTTTGATCAGGGGGTTTATCAATACTGTGTTGGTAGAGGTACCTGCGTCAGCTGGCGTGGGAAGGTTTGTTAGGATGGGTGGTGAGCAGGGAATCCGGTATGAATGGTATGTCCTGTTTTGTTCTTGAGGGAGGGAGGGGTGAAGGGTGTTGTCGTCGTCCTAGGAACTGGATGAGTGAGTGGACTGGTTGTGTTGGTTGGTAAGTTTAAGGGGGCTCCGATCGTACTAAGTACTATCATCTGGGGAGTGTAATGCGATTGAAGATTGTTGATTGACTTTCTGGGGATATGGCTGGATATTTGGCTTAAAAAGCAGTTACACGTCACGGCTTCGTTGCCTACAGTAATAGTAGTGAATTACCTTAAATATTCCTTTGGTATTATGTGATCTATATTTACTTTTTGTTTCCCCATACACCCATGACTCAATAACGCTCATTCATAATTCATGCACGGCTGAGGGACTCGCCCTCCTCGGCCTTCTGGAGACCGTACTTCTTCAGACTATTTGACGGAAGATGTTAGCTTATCTTTCTCTCTGGGAAACGACAAAGAAGTGTGGTCATACCGGATAGTCTGGATGGCAACGAAGCCGGTGGTGTCGGTGGGCTCAAAGTCGTCCAGGGAGTCCATGGAGGCCTCCTGCTCGGAGTAGAGCTTCTCGGTGCTGGAAGAGCGACCGAGGATGTAGACGTGGCCCTTGTAGCAGCGGAGACGGACCTCGCCGTTGACGCGCTATCAGGTTTGTTAGATAATACCGTTGAGCTATTTGGTTTTATGGACACTTACGCGCTGGGAGAACTTGAGACTGTTCTCGATGAACTCACGCTCAGGGCTGAAGTAGCTGTGGAAGGGTTAGAACAACTGTTGTATAGTCCAAGACTGTGGAACACGTACTATCCGTTGTAGAGCTGGATGGACCAGTTGTGGGTGACGAACTGGTCACGCAGGGCGCGGACCTGGCCGTCCAGGACCAGACCCTCGAGGTCAAGGTGGGCATCGCGGAGGATGGTCATGGCGGGGGCTGCAGCATGTTAGCAAGTCCTAGCTGGAAGTGCAGTGTGGGGTGCAAGACACATACAGTCGTAGCAGCCACGGCTCTTAAGACCGATGAAACGGTTCTCGACAATGTCAATACGGCCAACACCGTGGGTGAAACCGATCTTGTTGAGGGTGTAGAAAAGCTCAACGGGGTCGGTGTACTCCTTCTCGGGAGTGACAAGCTTGGTGGGAACACCCTGCTCGAAGTGGATGGTGAGGTCGGTGGGCTCGTTGGGAGCGGTCATAGGGTCGGCGGTCATGGTCCACATGTCAGCGGGGGGAGTGTGGTTGGGGTCCTCCAGGACACCTATTGACTGGTCAGTAAATTGATAAGTAAACTACTGCCAATGGTTCAACTTACCAGCCTCGTAACTGCAGTGGGCGGAGTTGGCGTCTATACCAATAATTAGTACACTTGAGAGCAATTACGCGCGGAAGAGCAATTTGACGAACCCATGGACCAGGGCTTGGCCTATATCATACTGTATTAGCCTGTATTCGCGCAATCTGTATAGACACCACTCACCTTGGTGGAAGTAACGGGGATGCCGGTCTGGGCGGCGTAGTCAAGCAGATCGTTGCGACCAGCGAAACGCTTGAAGAACTTAGGGTCACGCCAGGGGGCAATGACCTTGATGGAGGGCTGGATGGCGTAGAAGGCGAGTTCGAAACGGACCTGGTCGTTACCCTTGCCGGTGGCACCGTGGGAGACGAACTGGCAGCCTTCACGTTGAGCAGCGCGCATCTGAGCGCGGGCAATCACAGGGCGAGCCAAGCTGGTACCGAGAAGGTAGCGACCCTCGTAGATGGCATTGCACTCTGCGATGAGAGATTAGCGGACTGATCGGGGCACGTAGCCGGATTAGCAGTCTTACGGATGGCGGGGAAGCAAAGCTCGGTGATGAATTCACGGCGCAAGTCCTCGATGATCATCTTCTTCGCACCGATCTTGAGAGCCTTGGCCTCGACAGCGGCCCAGTCCTCCTCCTGGCCGACATTGCCGAGGAAGCAGACGACATCGTAGCCCTCCTCTGTGAGCAATTGTTAGTCGAGCCGATGGATATTTGACCGGAAATAGGGAGGAAAATGTACCGATAAGCCAGCGCAGAATGCAGCTGGTGTCAAGACCGCCTGCAATGGAAATTGTCAAGTTAGTGCACCGAGCCTTATCAAGACCGCAATATTGCGGGGTCGGGCGGGCGAGAACATACCGGAGTAGGCCAGACAGACACGGGGCTTTTCAGAGGCCATTGTGATTGTGTGAAGGGAATTGGTAGGGGAAATCGAATAGACCGGCGGGAGAAGAGGTTGTTGGGCAGCAAAGAAGGATGAAAGAAGAGACTTGGGAAAGAAAAAAGATCGCTGTGGAAGATCAGTTTTCGCGATGGCTCATTCAGGCGGTCGATGCAGGTCGTTGACTCATCCGGAGTCGGAGCTAGTGCCTTACGTAACGATTTTATCGACGAGCCAATCAGCGACTGTGGATCGTCCTGCATCGATAGGGAAGTCATTATCGCTTCGTCCGATAAGTAATCTCCGTGAATAATGACTCACTACAATACTGGGGGTAACTATGCTTGCTGTGTGTCCTGGATAGCATTGGAGGGGAGAATTACAATAGTTAGATCATACCTTCCTCCAGTTTCATAAATCGACCAGAATCAGTACCTTTTACTATGCAAGGAACAGGACAGAGCAGGAGATATTTCTGTAGTCACGTGCACCACTTCCCCGACGGCTAATACAAACCCTCCGATATGGATCCGGGGAAGGGCCCCGGTTCCTGTATTGTGTGCACTCCCACGAAGTAAATCCTTATTTATCATTGAGCACATATGATTAGTTCGTTGTGAGCTAAGAAGAAGAGGAAAATTGGCATTGGAACATGCTGTCGGCTTATTTTGCGGTTTAACTGCAATTCAATATTCCGTGTCAGAAAAAGCATCGCATGCACTCTGAAGTCACTAATTATATGTTCCTGCAATTGAAGCCAGGGTCAATTTGACCACCATCACATTCAACTTGTATTAATCTACCAAGGAGACCATCTGACAGTGAAGCATCAGATGAACTCACACTTTTAGCAAACACTTGTTGTCTGTTTGTATAAATAAAAGTAGAGCTAGTAGCTACTTTTTTTGTCAAGATGCCCCAACTATTTCAATATCCGCTTTCCAGTTCTGCATCTCCAGCTGGTATTACGATCAAATGAAGTATATACATTTGGTTAGCTGCTGGCGATTATGCTAGCTCATCCTCACTACTAGGTCGGTTTTGTCTCTAAACCCTAATATTCAAGCATCGATTGGGCGCAATACCAAAAGCGCTGACAGCAGTCAAGGTTGTCTAAAACTTCCTTAATACCCCACTACTGCAGCTAAGAATAGATAGTAGTACGAATAGCTTTCCCCAGGAATTTGAAGTGGCGCTAGAGCAATTTCGCAAAACGAACATCAATGGCCAGGTCATCTATCGATCATTTTGGACGAGTGACGCCTTGCTTTCGCTGTAGTGTAGATGTTACGGATTGCTACCGAGAAAAATTGAGAACAAGTTTAAGTGTAAACATTATTACTTGTCAGATAGCTGTAGGTTGAAAAATTAGTTCCTGAACCAGGGCAATGAGTCACACTTGGCCGTAGAGACACTGCGGGCCCATATATCCCGTCACGAATGGTTACCGGACGATCGTTATAGCCTAGTTCGTCTAAAGTAACACCACCCAGATGAAGCAGCCTATCATTTCTCTTGTGGACTAGAGAGCACTTCAGTCTGTCATTTACACATAAAGCACTTCAAATTTCCCAGATAGGGCAGAGACTCTTGTGTAATGGCGCTATAGACACCTTCATGTCTAGAGACTTGTTTCAAATGATATGTACATAGCTCAAGCTTTGATTAGATTCAATAGATGTGCTGCATACATTAGTACCATATAGTATAAGCTGTTCCAATACACACTTTCGTCTTTCTTTGGTTCTGTAGCTCAGGACTCTTGAAAGTTCTGGATAGGAGACTAACAGGAAGCATGATCAAGGAATGTGAATGGCTTCTTTGCTGTTCCCATTTCCCTGACCGACATCTTCTTAACATCTTAAGACAATAAGATTATCATAATCTTCTTTCAACTTTCGCTGGTACTGTGCAACTCCTAGCTATGGTGTGAAGCATCTTCTGCTTATGCCGCGAGTTGGCCGTATTTATGCATATATTATGTAATCAACACTAGTCCCGATTAGCTGAACCGGCCGGACTTCTTCCCAAGTATTAACCTTCTTTCTTTGCTCCTCAAGCAGCATTCTCAAGATGGCGTATCTCAGATCTTCTGCGTTCAAGTCCCTGCTGAGGACTCGGGCATCCTCCCTATGCCCTCAGCAAAGGCGCTGGGCCCAAGTGCACGATGTCCGCTTCCTCGCCACACACCACGATCCCAACCAAGTGCTGGACAGGTACCGCTCGAAACTCAAGCAGAAAGCCCAAGCGTAAGTCGACCGCGACAACAGTCATGAACGACTCACTCACTCCTCTCACCATAGAGAGGGACACCAAGACATCGATTCTCTGAAGGAGGCCTACAAGGAGAAGATTGAAGAGTACCGTCACAAAGCAACAACTCCTCTCACTCCAGAGCCGCCCAAGTCCTCGCCCTCCCCGTCCTCGACCGGCCCTTCACCCCCTCCTCCTCCACCTACTCCCCAGGCTCGCGCCGCCTCCTCCGCCACATCGACTGGAATCAGACCTCTTGACTCGTTCATTGATGTCGAGAAAGTGCGCAGCCTCCCGCCCAAGGAAATCGAGGCCATCTGGCGTCTTCGTTTTGCCAACAACTCTCATTCGGTCTGCGCCGTAATTCCGGTAGAAACATACCAGCGCATCGTCTCCGCCGCACGCCAGAACCCCCAATTCGTTCTTCCCCTACCCCGTACGCAGAGTGAGGCGCAGACCGCGGAGGAGAACGCAGAAGCCGCCAAGGGCGGTGCGGACATTCATTTCCTCCAATGGGGTTTCCATCCTCCAGCGTCTCCGACCGCTTCTTCCGCTGCTTCGGCCAACGACCACACTTCCACGATCATTTTCACAGCGCTGGCTTCGTATCAGCTACATGGCTCGTATGCGCAGCCGCATACGACGGTCACACATTATCTGGATCTGGCGGATGAGAAGGGTCTGGTTCTGATGAATGGTCAGGTGATGCCTGATTCCGGAGTATCTGCGACAGATGCCACCTGGCTGGTTAGCTGTGTTCAGCGTTTCTATGACTTCGGGGGTCAGGCGAATGGACGGAAAGGCGAGCTTCTGCAGGCGTTCACTCGTGGTGACGTGCAGAACTTCAAGGTTGAGGACTTGATGGCAGAGGCCGAGAAGTTGTAAGGGTCCCACTAGAATTGTAGATAGATAGATTGTACGATATACGTTTTACCAATACGCAGCCTTTCCCGCGCGGGTATTTAGCTTGTAATTAGCCTCGAGGTTGATGAGTTGGGGGTCAAGCTATCCACACCCCCCAGTATTCCCGGGAAGATAGTGAGGAAGATGATGCAGCAGCTGATGTGAGAGTGACTGGCTGTCGCCGGTCCGCCAACCAATCGGGCTTACAGTGGCTAGTAGGACTACTACTACTACTACTACTACTAGTGCTTAGTATTTTTTCCTAGCCTCCTTGTTTTTCACAGCCTTGTCCTCCCTAGTGTCCAATCAAATGCATGGTGTCATTCCACTTGCACTCCGCACTGAGTCAGTAAATGCTTCGGCGCAGAGCCTTGTCTCCTAGATTGAGGCACCATGATACTTCACATTTGCCCTGACTTCCCCATCTGATTTCAGTGTCGAGCGATAACTCTATAGAGCCCTAAATCTTACGAAAATATCCACTTATATTTCTTGACAATTTCCACACAACTTTCACTGGACTTATCTTAGCCTCAACTGCTCGCTCGATTTCTCGACCATTCACTATGATGAGAGATGCAGTAAGCTTGCATGAATGGCGTCTTATCTTTGAACAGTGCACCACTCAGGATCTGTCCCACCTCTGCTTGGTCGACAAGATCTTCAACTCGATCGCGACACCCCTTTTGTATCGATCTATCTCCCTGGTGGCTTATGAGAATCTCTCTGGCTCCCGTAGGTTGTCCAACTCTACAAAAGTGAAAACGGAACCAGAATTGCCTACAGGCCCTTGGCTTCTATTATCTCGACTGGAAGCCGACGAGAATGACACCTTACGAGCTTGGGTACAGGAAATCAATATTTCGAGTCCTTCTGCTTGGGCAGACGAGGATTTCCTAGAACGACTCCAGAGCAATGATTGCTTGGCCACACTGATTGCCCGTCTGCCAAACCTTCGACGGATTACCATCGGCTTTCCCAGTATTCAATCGACAACATTGATTCGCACCATTTATGAGCATAAAAGGAAGCCAGAACTTCTCCTACTCAACCAGTATAGCGAGGAGGTTAACTCTAGCTTGGCGGAGCAGACTCTACCCCGTGTCACGACCCTCTCTGCATCAGTGAGCCCAGCAATTGACGGAAACAGGCCAGATAGACAGATACCCACGTTACAAAGATTGTTTTTCAAATGCCCACATCTCCGGTCGTTCTCGCTTACTGTCATGAGACCGTATGGTGGTTGTGTTATAAGGATCCCAAGGCATCGTGTTATATGGCGCTTTCAGCTTACAGGCGAAGAAACATTCCCTCCACTCGAGCATCTTTGCCTTGACGGATATCGGATGGACGATCAGCATTGGAGCTTTTGGCGTGATGGGCTTCAGTGGGACAAGCTGGTGTCACTAGCCGTAGGACCGCAGAGTTGCGCTGGCTTGTTTCGATGTCTAGTTGGCTTTACCAGATCACTAAAGATCCTTAAAGTGTCTGTCTGGGCAGGCGAAGGCGATGATGAGCGAGAGGAACTCATCGAATGCCTTTCATCATTTGATTCTCTGGAAACCCTGGTTTTAAAAGGGTACATGTGCCCGGTTGAGGTGATTTCCCGTCACAGTAACCTATCTACTCTCTGTCTGCATGAAGAGGAATCTGCCCGCAAGGAGCGTCCGCGACAAGTCCTAACAGCGGAGGAGCTCAGTCAGCTCGATGTCAACTGTCCCAAATTGAAGTCACTCCAAGTGGGAGTCAAGAGAGAGAACGATCAATGGGTAAGCCAATGTATCCTCTGTCTTATACTATCACATGAACCGAGATCTAACCACACCATAGCCCGACGACGTCTTCGACAGACTAGCAACCGGTTTCCACAACCTCAGGAGCCTATCTATGCACTTTGAACTAGGCCTCTCCGACATACATAACCCCATCACGCCTCTTATAAATTATGCCTCTGTGAGGAGCATTGGCCAGAATTACTTTGGCCTTAGAAAGCAGGCGGGCATCGAAGTATTCGAATCGTTCACCTTGACCGTCTGGACAGGTAAATACTTCCGTCGCTTCCCACAAAGGCCACTACTGTACGCCGGTTTCGAGAAGAAATTCTCAGCCACTTACGAGATATCCTTGCCGAGTGATTCCTCCGGTGAGGTCCAAGTCCGCCATTTGGAGAAAGAGCGATTGGACCTGGTCAACTCCAAGAAGATCAAAGTCCATTCGTACGAGAGGATTGGGCTTGCTCAACAGGTTGCTGCAGCCGTGGAAGGCCCAAAGGTCGAGGATTGCTCGGAGTGAGGAAGGAGGAAGCCTATCTTCTTTCTATTATGCTGGTCGTAGGGCTGGGGGTTCTGCCTAGCATATGTTGTTGATGATGTATACGTGTTCTTTTGGGCTGGTATGAAATGTCGCAGTGCATTTGTCGTTATGGTACATCATATATCTATTTCACTCGGAGTTGTTTGTTCATGCTAATAAGCTACCGTGACAGACAATATCCACATGCATTATGTGAAGGAAAGACAACTACGCTTGAACTTATCCCCAATCACAGTAACTAGCAACGCATAAGAACCATCTCGCAGCCGATTAGTCCGTGACGGCTCCACGGATACGATGCTGTGATATTGTGTTGCATGTAGGCAAGGGTCTGATGCTTCTGTAGATTACATAGACACAATCCACATTAAAGTATACCATCGTATAGTATTCATATGCTATATAGCAAACATAACCTATTTACAAACCACAATCCCTCATACCCACCCCACCACCCAACCCCCTAATAACCCCTCACGAAGCAAACGCCGTCTCAATCTCAAAGCTAACATCATTATTAAACGACGTCTTCGAATCAAACGTCTGCACACCACCATTGCTAGCAGCATACAGAACATTCTCATAATGTCTGAAATACCTCGTCGGGTAACTCCACGAGCGCAACGAAGTGCCCTCACCATTCAACGCCGCCTGGGGACAGAAAGTAGCATCCTCATGGAACTGCTTCGTGCCATCATTGGCATTAAGCAGCAACTCAAAGTTATAATGCCGGATATAGCTACCAGGGGTATCAACCGACTCGAACGAGAAGCACTGGCTGTTAGCCAGACCAGTGACAACAGTCCAGCTAGCCTCCTCCTTCAACGTCGTGGAACTATCATCATCCACAACCTGAGTGTTCACAGTCGTATCAGTGTGCGCGATATACCTCGTCGTGTACCCCGGGGTCGTGACACGCAGCGAGACCACCTCTCCGGAGGTAAACGACGGACCGCTAACCAGCGAGCCGACGACGTATTTAGCAGCGACGATGTTCTCCTGGACGGAGTTCTCGGTATCATCCGAGGGATATCCGGAGGTCATGACACCCTCGTAGAAGGTACCCTGGGCGCCGTTGCTGTTATCACCACCAATACCCAGGATGATAGCACCCTCCTTGCTCATGGGGTTATAGCCGGAGTAATCCGGACGGGCTCCGCTATAGTACGTGGACAGGGAGCCAGAGGCAGCATTAGCGCCGCGAATAGCCCACTTATCAGCGCCGCCCTTGACCGCGGCAGTGACGAAGCGGTAAGAGATAGACGGATCACCCGAGTTATATCCCTCGTCGGCACCGGAGAAGAGGTTATTCTCCATGTCAACCATGATCCAGGGTCCATCGCCGGCACCGTAGCCCCAGGTGGTGCTGGTACCGAGGTAGATGGCCTCCATGTGGCCGGCGCCGGTGTCGGTGCTGCTGGTTTCGGCATTGCCGTAGTCGAAGCAGCAGGCATCATTGTAGTGCGTGCCGTCCAGGACGGCGTACATGCCTTCGGCCTCGTCGCCAGTGGCGGTGCCTGTGGCTTCGTTGTTGCGGTACCCGGTGCCGGGGGACATGAACACGCCGTAGGCCTTTTGGCCGTTCAGGGTGACGGGGGCGCCGATGGCGCTGGCCAGGTTGTCGTAGCCGTCGGTGTCTGGGCCGTCAAAGCCACCTGGAGGTGCTTGGGTCAGGTGGTTACCGTTGCCGGATTGGTCGTAGATGATGGTGATCAAGCAGGTGGTGTTGGCGCAGAAGGTGTCTTGCGCGGAGGCATCGGCGACGCCGCCGGCTGTGAGCGGGGAGATAGTGGTGGTGGTGTCATCGGAGCCGCGCTGGAGCTGGTAGAGGGCGCCGCTGAAGGAGCTGTACAGGGCGCGGGTGGTGCTGTGTGCGGCTACGCAGGGAGTGTCGCCGGCTTCGTAGATGTCACAGGGACCGGCGCTGACGGTGGCGGCTAGCCCTAGGGCGAGCAGGTTTCGGCGGGAGAACATGGTGGTGGATGGATTACTGCCTGCTCAGGAAGGTCTGGGCTAGGAGAGGACTCAGACAGTAGTAGGATAGGCCGCTTGGGGGAAGAAGTCATGCTACTAGGGTGAGAAGGGGAGCTTATTTATATTCTTCACTGCAGTGAAGTGCCCATGCATGGAGTGCATGATATGGGAAGTCTAATTACATGTGTGGCTTCAGGGGTCAGGGATTTTCCTCCAATATTGGGACATCCTGTATACATTGTCAAGTAACCGGTCGGTTAAAAGGCTCACTTTCGAGGCAGCAGGAATGCGTTGTTCCACCTGATGTCAAGCGACGACGGCATTCCGGCGGGCGTGCAGGGCGTCGTGGAGTATGTACCCCGCAGGATGGGAGTGATTTAGTTGATTTAGTTCCTGAAGGCTTGACAATGACATTGTCCGTGCCTAGGGCTAATGCTAGTGCCGCCGGGGTTTTGCCCGGAGGGGATGCGGGGGGAGGAGACTAAACTGTGTTGCCCGCTCATCACAATTCGTCACGTTTCTTCAGGGATCTGTTCCTCCTGGATCAAGCCTCGGTAGTTGTGGAGGGGATGGAGGTGCCGCATTCCTGTGGAAGTTTGTTTTGTAGAGGGTTGCTGAATGCTTATCCGGAGGCAGTGTGTTTTCGAGTAATGGGCCAGTTTTGGAAGCTACAATTTGGATGCCATTACCCCAGATATTGAGAAATGAATGTCCCTGAATAGCTGCATGATGATCGAAACGAATTCCGCTTTGCAACAAGTATAGTCGAAATAGCATAAAGTAGACAAAACAACCGACCCGTGTCCGTCGTACGATCTTTACGTTTGGGAAGGGGGCTGGCTTTAACCGGTGCAGTGAGGGGAACCCATGTTCTTCATACCATGTGGTCATGCTAATTGAACTCTATCAGGATACTATCCAGCCTTGTCTTTTAGTTTAAGCTGTGAATGGCTGCGTTTGAACTGTCTAGCTTACCGGACCCACTAAGCACAGCCCAAAGGAGATGCCGTCGGTTATATCATGATGCATGAGTAGCCCAACCGACTATTGACGTCTGGAGCGTCTGTGAGAAACGCGGACAATTACCGGACACCTTCCGAGACAGTCCATGATACAGCTCTACGGAATAGCTTATTATGGCTAGAATAGACCTGCTCTGAGCATCTTGAAAGGAGAGATTGAATGCCAAGCGGCCCTCCGCATCGTCAGTGGCCCTCGGCAGGCTCGGGCCGCCCGGGTTCCTGGGCATGTTGAACCCAAATCAAGCAGCTGACCTGGTTTGCTTGGCGAGGAGACATTGCGTGAATCTTATTCTCAGCACTACTTCTAAGAAGCTTATGGTGTAATAGTCTGCCCCCCCTAGCACTAATGTTGACTGTCTGCTCGCCTCAAACCTTCCACAAGGGCATTCATATTTGGTGGACGACCCAAGAACTTCTCTAGCATCTGAAACAAGTCTTGCTGGCCGCCACCGTTTTGCAGAATCTCACGACGGTACTTCTCCCACTTGTCCTTCTGGAATGGGCCTTCAGCAAAGACAGAAAGAAAGACGTCCTGGGCCATTGCCGTGCAGCTTCAAGAGGGTTAGCCTTCACGAATGCTACGATAGAGCAAGTAGTCGGAATGGGAGAGGTACATACATAAGATAAGCATAGTAGCAGACATCATAGCCCGCTGTCAGATGACTGAACGTTCCAAATGCAAAGCCGTCTCGACACTCGGAGAAGTCCATACTTTCAACCTCCTCACGGAGGTCATACCAGAGCTTCTGAACATTTAGGCCAGAAATATCTGCATCTGTCTTGAGACTATGGATTTGCAAGTCGAAGATGGAGATTGACCTGCTCAAGTTAGATTAGTTGAATTCAAAGACATAAAGCAAAAACATACAACTGATACAAATGATAAAGCCCTCGGTTCAGATAACGATGCTTGATAAGGCGTTCGACTACATCCTCCGGAATTTTCATTGGCGGATCGGGTGAGCTGGGATGTTGCTTGCGCCACTCCATCAGGTAACTGTTCTCTAGCGTAGTATAGTGGCAGCTGAGGCCCTGCAGAACCTCTTTCATCCAGCACCAGTTCTCGAGCATCATACTGGGCATCTCTCCGAAGTCAGGGGGAAGCCGGTAGCCATGAAAACGGACGTATTTTGTTCGTGCAAGGAGATCGTGGATTCCATGACCCATTTCTGTGTCTTAGGTTAGGATATATTCGATTTTGTTTGATTTAGGCTTACCGTGGAAGAGGGTTACCACTTGATGGTGCTTGAGCAAGGCACAACCGGTGGGAGTGGGAGTAGGGAAGGAACACATGAGGATTGTGGCAGGGTATTGCCGACTGCCATCCGGGCGGAGGTAGCCCTGAAATTCTCCGTTAGTCTGGATCCAATCCGATATTGCTAATGTAGAGGCTGGCGCATACACATGAGATTCACGCTCTGGTTACCGCGATATTTGTTTTCTCTCCATAGCAAATCGAAGTAGAGATAGCCAATAAATTGTTTGTCGGGGGTACTCTCCCAGACGGAGAATACGCGAACGGACTCATGCCAGAGAGACCCCTCATCAGCTTTGAGAGGCTCGAACTGGAGACCCAAAACCGAAGCAAAAATACCCAGCATCCCTATGGCTGTTTGTTCGAGGGGATAGAACTCGGATAGCTGCAGCTGGTCAACCGCAACCTCTTCTTCTACTAACCGCATGTAATAGGGTTTATCCCACGGAGGAAATCCCACACAATCTGTGTCATGCTTGTCTCCCAGATCCTTCACTCTCCTTTGCTGTAAGACTGCAATTTCATCTTTACCCCGGGCGCACAGTGTGTCCTTGAGGTTGTTGAGAAACCCACCTAGCCATTTCGGATCCTTTACCATACGTTGCTGTAGCCGATACTCGGCGTGGGTGGAATGATGCAATTGATGGGCCCGCCGAGCCCGTTGGCGAATGATCCTCTCAAATAATGGCTTATTGCTCTGGAGCTTGTGATTATCGGCCAAGAACATCTTCTTCCGCGTTTCGGGCCGACGAGCATAGGTCAACACTGCCAGTGTACCTCCGTTCGCAAAGGGCACAAATAGCTTTTCTTTTTCTTTCTCACCATCCGACGTCCACTTCCCCAAGTCACTCGCTGGTACTCCCTCCAACTCGTCCCGTGTAAACCATACGCCCCCATCTTCCCTTGATAAATTCTCCTGAAACTTCCTCTCTATTTGTCCAATGTTTGCCCCTTCCTGCAAAAAGCCCTCCACCTCTTCCGCTTCCAGCTCCCCGTGCCCTGCCATTCGGTATACAGTCAACTCACGTTCGAGCAAATGTTGCGATTCCGCATCGAATGACTCAAAGTCCTCTCGATTGTCACGGACAGCCTGTAGTAGAAGGAAGTAATCCCCGTTGGCGATCCATGCCGCCTGTGCTTCGGCATAGACGCTCAAGGCGGAGTGAACGACATCCTGGGTCTCCCGTAATGGAGCACCGTACTGTAGCATGTCGATCATGGCTAGCTGGCCTTGGACTGCATTTTCGGTCTGCGCCAAGGGAAGAAGAGTGTTCGCGAAGGTGGCTGTTTCTGGAGTCGTTGCTTTGAGTACTGAATTGCGCGTCTGAGTGAGTTCATCGATAATTTGATGCATGAGGGGGAGGATTTGGTCAGTGGTTGGGACACGGGGAAGCTGAAACATGATGTAGGTGACGGTTTGAAGTCAGGCTGCGAGTGTTAGGGAAAAAGATGTTTGGTAACCTGGGTGTCTGATCTGAATTAGTCCAGGGTATTGCAATGGGGAGCTGAAAGGAATAAGCATTCATTAATATAGTATCATTCTAATGAGACAAAAGAGGGGGAGGGGGCTGGTTAAGGCTAGGGCCTGCTTGGAGCTTCCTTATAGGGAAGAGTGACTATTGTAGTTCGTCGGGTGACTACCACTAGTGCATTGTGATTAGATTGCTTGGATCGTCTCCCCTGTTCCTGCATGGTTAGCGTTCTGTCCAAGGGATTAGCAGATCACGCCATAGCCACGTTTCATTCGTTCATCTTAGGTAGCATGGATATTGCTCTATCAAACAAAGACATTGAAAGGTCGTGACATATGTCGTCCGCCCAGATTGTAATTATTACTGTTAATTCTGGTTATGATAGATAGCAGCCTCGCACTTGGAGGTGATAGTACTGCACCAGCTCACTTCTGTCTTAACTCAGGATGGAGCCTTGCAGTCAAGACAGACACTCCAATATACCAGAAGTACTTTTGAAAATAGATACCCTGAGAGTAAGATGTCTTACATAGAGTCCACTTACGATCACGAACGGGAGAACCATCTCCGCGTCCGATTTATATAAATTGATACAGGGTCGTCGGACTGAATTCCACCATGACCCTAGTACATAGCTTTCTGGAGGTTAATTGTATAAACCTATGTCACCGACAAGAGAGCCCTGTTCTTGCGAGGTATTTTCGGACTCAATATATTTCCTGTCGCTTACAGCTGTGTATCTTATTGCTCGATCAGAAGGACATTGAATCCAGATCCAGGTTGAAACTGCATACGATTTAAGAATACTAGGGCTTTCGGCCCTCTGTTAGACTACTAAGTTTACAGCTATTGTGCAGCCATATGGCCTACAAAAAGTATGCATCAGGGTTACGGGTTGCTTAAAATATCCACGTCCTGATCCGTGGATCGGGCTTCAGGCACTTGTGCCGCGGAAAGTTGACCACCCAGAGCAATGTGCTGCCTGTGAGCCTATGAAGTATTGTAGAAGTAACCAGTGGTATCTCTTTAGCTCACTGTTGCCCTGTTTTTCATATAAATAATGTGCCAGATAGCGGAGATAAGCTTATATATTTTCCCCGTAATAATCCTACCAAAAAGGCTTGGCTACTACCCTGATACCATTGATGAAGTACGTGCTTTACAGGCTGTACTTTAATTTTAATTCATAATGAGTTATAGGGTCTACATCTCTAGATAAACAATGAAGAGTATAAGTGCAATCTTTCTATCGGGGTTAATGTTCGGATCCCATTGGGTGCTAAGAACACAACAAACCACATGACATCAATATCCCACTTGATCTCCGAGCGGGGAATATTTGGTGCAACTTCGGAATCTCCTGTTTGTCCCCCAACAATAACTCGATAACATACCAGGAAGTTTCACAGCCTCACCCTAGCAACCATGGCAAAGACAATTGTCGCAACTGGCATCTCATCCGGCTTGGTGTGCTTAGCTTTCCACCCTTCCATGTATCAATTTCTAAGACACCACAGGGCTTTGAAACAATCAAGCAGTTGCTTGAGCAAGCCGAGCCGTACAATTTCATCTTGGGCGCGCGAGACACGGTCAAAGTCCAGGCTGCTTACGATAGCCTCAACTATGACACTTCTAAGCATTCCATCACCATTTACCCACTCGACCTCCTGTCCTTGAAGAGTGTGCAGTCTTTCGCAGCAAATGTCCGTTCCAAGTTGGGTTCCGAGAAGCTGGCTTATCTCTTCCTCTGCGCCGGCACTCTGGACAATGGCGAAGGCCCTGGTCCAAATGGATCGCAATGGTGCTCGGGATATGTAGTTAACCACCTAGGTTCGTGGAATATGGATAGACTTTGAGCGTACGAAAGGGAAAGTGGATTCACTAACAATGAAGCAAACTTATATAACAGCCCCGCATTATCTGGTCCACTTGCTCCGTGATGTGCTATCTGCCTCGCAGTCGCGTGTTGTTTTCGTTTCTTCCGGGGCGATCCGTGGTCTCAGAGACCAGGATCCGGGTGAGATCCCTGCAATATCCTAGTACTGCGATCTGGCATTTATTGACTGTTCATGGCATAGCAACCCTTGACGTGGACTTGAAAGCCAACTCTGGCGCAGGCTATCGTCCGATATACAGTGCCTCCAAGTTCGTGCAGCTATTGGGCGCATTTTACTGGCGGCGTGAACTCCCCTCTTGCACGGTCGTTGCTGTTTCGCCAGGTCTCATTCCGAGCACTCCTCTCGCCTCGTCAATGGGTTTGACCATGGATATGCCCGATGCCAAGACTATCCCCGAGGGTGAGGATCACTCATAACTTACTCTTTACGTTGACTTGCTGACGAACATCTATAGGTGCTCAGAACCTCCTCCGCGCCTTTTTCATTAACGATTTCCCGGCGGATCCGGAACAGATCTTCTTGACTAGCTGGGGAGAGTGGTGGCCTAAGGATGTGTATGCCCTGGCCCTTGATGCTGACTTGCAGAAGAAGTGGTGCTTGAGCAGGGAGGAAATTGAGAAGACTGAAAGCATTGCTTGAACAAATCGTCGATGATGACGGACATATGATCAATGTAGATGTGCTGGATATATTTATGCCAGGGACTTAACACATACTTCGAACATAGATTCTTTCTTTCGAACTGCAGATGTAGTAATCTATGAGACTTAATATACTCCACTGGATAGAGTAAGGGGTGTAATTTCACTTCTGAGAGAATCATGATTGCTGTTTGCCCTCCGGTTGCCCGAGCTCACCCGTGCCGAAACCCAATGCACGCCAGATTGAATGCACCGAAACTGGCTGCCTAAATAAAAGTGTTGTAGACGTGCTAAATTAGCTACTGTGATGAAACCTCGTATAAGGCAGAATGCTTTGTTAAAGTCTCAGACTATCGAAACGTAGGTTACACAGCATGGATCCTTCAGACAACCCCATGCCGGTCGAACTTCCTATCTGACAGTCTAGCCCGGATGATAAGAACCAAATAAAGCAATACCCTTTGCCCCATATTACGGGTCTCACCCCGCAAAAAGCAAATGAGCGTTCTCGACCCCATCCATCCCAGTCTTACCACTCCACAGCACCCTTCACTATTGCTGCCCCCAAATCCCGCCCGCCATCTCATAAGCAATTTCATGAAATTGCCCCTCATTTAATTCATGAGAAAGCACCACTCGAATCGCATATGAGGTGGCATTAAGAGAATCAAGCTGGAGCTTGCGTTCCCCAACTACCCGCAGAATCCACACCAGCAGCTTCTCCATATGAAAGGGGAGCTGAGCGCGAAAGATGTTGTTGGACGAGCCCTCGTGAATATTTGTGATGATGATATCGACAGCGGGGGGTCCGGAGAACACTAAGCCTCCAGCATCACGGACTTCACCGGTCTCAGGATCGTTGAATTTGCCGTCCACAATGGGGCGGTTGCTTGCTGCATGCCAGCTAGGGGTGTGGAGCTCGTCGGGATGCTCGCGGTGGAATGGCTGTGAACGAAGCCTGGCGTCAGCCAAGAATTGGGCTAGAGGGTCACTTGCTTCCATAGTTATTTTGATGCTGGGATTGATGGCTTGATGGAAAGAGTTTGGTTGTGTGCTAATTGTTGATGGAAGAGATTATTAGGAAGGTGAAGGATGATGGAAGGAAGAGTTTCGTTCAGGGCTAGTGGACTGGGAATATACCTTATTTGGAGTCACATGATACCCTGCAAGGTTGGACAGATGTTGCCTGCCAATCGGTTTCTCTTGCTCGTTGTGGTTCTGTCAGCCCATAAGCTGAGCTTGTTTGCTCCTGAGTGCATTGTGTTACACAAGACCCTGGGGATCATCCAGGCAAACAGATTGTTCCCTGCTTTCGTTCCCGAGCACTCCCGCTGTCAGCCTTACAGAATCAGGGTCCGTCAATGCATCGTTCTCATGAGAAGTACGGGCACCAACTCTCTTTGATCTTTTCTTTGCCTGTACTTGGTGTGTCTTTACCCCATTCATTGGAATTCATGCTCTTTTGACAAGATGTGGAAGCAAAGATTCTGTCTACAGCAGTTACAGGCCACGGACAGTACTCGCAAGGTCTTTAGTAGCCTTGTCGATGTTACACAAACGAGCTGAGAATCAGGCGTGCCATATCTTAGCCTGGACTTCAATCACACCGGCTTCACTTCGAGCCGAGAAAATGCCCAAACAAGTCATCTAGAGAGCATAGCAGTAATGCCTCAGGATCAGCGCCATCACCACGGTGCTACTTGGTCGACCTGCAGCAGTTCTCCAGAATCACAAATACCGAGAACTATAGCACTCATCCAGCTCGAGACATAAAAGGCTCGTACCAGCCCATACTTCGGATGCCTTCTCCCTCATCAACAGCTTCATCACTCATTGACTACTCTACTATCTCTTGAAGCAATACAGCTTAAAAGAACCAACTCAGCCTTCACGATGCGCTTTACATCTTTCGCCATTACCACCGCCTTCCTGGCTACCATGATCTCTGCTACTCCAGTGGCTGAGCCTGAGCCCAACCCTGTTGAACTTGCTGCTCGAGCCAAGTACACCATCCACTGTAGTGGTGGTCTCAACCCTGATTCGCACTGCTTGACACCTCATTCCAAGTGTGACTCTTACGGCACGTACCTGGTTGAGTCTGGCTACAAGGAGCAGTGCAAGAAGTGTGGCTGCGCGAAAGAGTAGATCTTTCATCCTTGAGAAGGTATTTGTTAGATGTCTCGGGAACAAGAAGGATGGGTATCTTGCTAACATGGAGAAGTATAGTATGAACAGAAGCTGAGTTTGGGAAGGGGTATGAAGAATGATAAGGAATGTTTGAGGGAGGATGTGCTGGTCTACATGGGAAGATCTCTGTGTGTGAGAGGACTGCTTGTGATAAAGAACAGTGGATAAATTGTTTGGCTCAAAACTTATGTTGTAACCCAGTGTTAGAACATCAAAATGATATCATCTACTGTTCAGACTGTGACTCTTCCGGTATGGCATGGATAATTGTCCAATGCACGCCTTGATATAGATGGGGTATATTGAGGCCATCCATCTGTCGCATACGCATACAGGCATAAATAAGTCTTAGCGTGTACTACGCTTGGTTGCCTACTGTACTACTACAGAGGGCTCTGTAAAGCACAGTTCCTTCGTAAACATCTACGCCTCGTTGTCGGGGATCCGAAAGGTACACTTGTAATATAAAATGTTTCCATAACAGCTCGTCCGATTGTACTGTGTTTGAAGAGAATCATCGCCTTAGCTAAAGACAACTAATACAACAATATACAACACTAGCAAAAAGCAAAGCGTAGTAGCCATACAGAAGGTCAAAATGTAAACGAGTGTTGATGGTCAGACAGTCCTGTCCAAACCCACGGAGCTCGTACTGACACTCTTCTATCACACAAACGTCATTGAAACACTCAGACCAGCAGCATTATCCTGCATTTCCAGCAGCTATATGTCAGTTTTCTACCGATTATGAATATTGATCCCGTAAGTCCTCCAAATCACCAGAATTTATATATTCGCAAGTCTTGTAGTTGTGACATTGTTGATGAAATGTAACCGGTCACAACCAGAAGCAAAGCATACAGCGGTCCACCCCCAAGAGTAAGCCACAAACTCGCCTTCTGCTTCTGTTTCGTCCTACTATGAGCGGGTATCTGGTCACCCAGTGTCACGTCGTTGCCCTGGTCTTGGGTAGGGGGAAGGGATGGTGCAGGGTTTGGATCGAGTGGCGAATAATTGCCAAACCGATCGATTCAGTACAATCAAAATAGCAAGACCCTTCCCCCGGCAAGGATGAAATGTCTCGGGGGTGGGATACTGGCGGAAGACAGTGTTGATCTACGTCCTCTTTTTGCGTCTTCATTTGGGATATATACACCACGTCCCCATGTGACATTTCAGTCTGAGTGTCCTCCCGTCCGGGACAGTAGTCCATACCCACGCCCACTTGGTTAGTAAACGGCGTTGTGCACGCATGAATATCGCTGTGCACCTACCGGTACCGTCATACATGCCTCATATTTTTCACTTAATAATGGCAGGGACATCTGCTTCTGGCAGTACCGGTATGTCATGCGTATAGATTGGTCGAGTGTCGAGTCTGTCGACGTAACCATGTCATAATGCTCCTGGTAAGTACTGCTAGCCTGGAAAAGTTCTATAAAAGCTAATAGTTTCGAGACAGCAGTGAGGAGGATTTTGTATTAGCTATGTTCGATGAGAGGTCAAATTGTGTCGCACAACTGGGTCAATATCTGGTACTGATCCAGCCTCAAATACGTTGTTCTGTAACCCGACTTCAAAATATCTTTTGCATTGTCGCTGCGGAAAACCATAGGCGTGATATTGTGGTGTTCGAAGCATCATTGTAGTATAGAACACCCGCAGAATATTCAACTCTTTTAGGTAGCCATTCAATCAGAACATCACGCGTCTTGTTCTCCTCTGTGTGAAGCCTCTGCTAGTGGGTCGATGGCGACAACATGCGAAGGTAAACCCGAGAACGCACCATGGGATAGAGGTCAGATCGATCACAATTTTTCGCCATTACTATAGACCACTTTTGTTGCAATACCTCACCATGCAGCATATACAGAAGTCAGAAGAGATGGTGTACCTGCTTTGTACTGATAATAAGAGTTGATCCTCATGCGCGTTGAGTAGCTAGTCGTATCACGCTCCCGGCTGGAGCCAGTTTCCCCTGGTAGCCACGCCAGCTATGTGCGGCCCATCGACTGTGCCTGAGAATTTTAACTGCAGATGAGAGGACGCTGTATTGGCTCCTCTTGCCCGCGTATAGGGCATAGCTTCCATGCAGTGATGTGCTGTTCCGTCATGATGCCATCTCATGATGTTTAGACGATTGTAGTTCCTCAATATCGCATATCACATGAAATCGTTATAGACCCAAAATCAGACAATATGTTTCAAGGTTATCACTGTATAGTATACAAGCAGCCGATAGAACGTTTAGGCGGCGGGAAGCTGCGTAGCAGGGAGATGAGGGGTAGATGGTTGCTCAGTGCAACTCGTAGGCTGCTGCAAGTTGGAATACTGCATGGTGTGATCTTCGTCGCGAATTCTCTTTATAACACGAGATGCAAGACAGAGTATCTGCGTGTCATAGCAGGTTTGAAAGAAGTTGCTTGAACTGGCAATAATCGTTGCGAATTCAAGGCTCTCTTGTCGACGCCTGAAGGATGCTACCCTTGATCAAGGAACTAGCGCAGGTTGCTCCACCAAGTACATATATCTCTGGTTTTGAGCTAGGCCCTCTAGTAGTGTAAACTCAAGACATATGACAAGGACTAACAGCACTTTTGCTCTTGAGCGGACTTCATCCTTCTCACCACCATCTTTGTATCTGAGGTCTAGTGTGCTGGCATCTGAAATGCCTGTGATGAGATTTTGGACCTGCTTGATTGAGTAATATGGTATTCCCAGAGCAAATGTTCAATGACGTCTTATTGTCAGGATACCATGGAGCAGGGCCAGAGGTAAGTGAGGGAGAGATATCCTGAGGAGGAAGGCTGTATATAAAGCCGTGTAGGCGGCAGGGACGGAAAGACATCTAGTGAATTACCAGGATCTGGTTAATATCACAGTAGTATTTGCCACGACACCACTGCATTGCCGTTAATGATAATGACCCGGCGTTAATCTTGGGCTTAGTGTCAGATATAGAGCATGCTGCCGGAAATATGATCACACTCAGTCAGGGTTCTGGGCGAACTTTATACCTCCCCGGAGGCGGCATGTGCTTTGGTCATTGCTATGGCCCTCAGCACACCCAGTCACTTTTCTACTAGCCATGGGAGTTGCCACCGTTCTTCATAGTGTTGCAAGGCCACTCCCAATACGACATCTATATTGTGGGAGATGCCGAAGGAGTTTGTACCATAGTAGGATTGAAGCTCATCCTTTGAACTTGTTGGTCACATTTGGTGAAAGTGGCCTGCATTTGCCACAGATAGCACCTCATATCTGGCACGCAGTGCATGAGGGCCGCAAGCAATGTTAGCCACTGTACTCCACTAGCCACTGTTTTAGCAGTACATGTTTCTGAATCAGTACCAATCCCCAGGCTCTTACAGTGACTGTCGCTAAATACCACTAGAAGCTAAGGTATTATCTCGCTGACAAGTGTTCTCTAGCCGTCGTGCCATTTATAACTATTTCCATTCAATCTTTCTTCTTGGGTATTGACTCTACCAGCCTGAAGGACTTGAAGTATTTATTGTCAAATTGGAAAATAATTTGACCCAGTAACTGAAAGCTAAACGTTCCTCACAATCCATCTCACTGCGAGATTCATACTATATTTCATGAACTATCTAGGCGGTATTGACATTAACAGCCGTGGGATCGCATGCATGCATGCTCGGACATAAGCCGGGTTCATGGCTTGGGGAAGCTTCCCGAAAGAGTATGGGTGTCCGAGCTGGTCCTGCTGGTGACCCCATCTGGCGCCCAACTACACAAGCATAGGCTAATATCAGTCCCGGACCCCACGAGCTAAAGGCCGAGATGCGGGGTGCATGGATTTGATACCGATACATGCCTGGGATGGATGACCAAACAAGTCGGCTTTCATGGACGAGCGACACGATTTGAACCCTCAATGCGCCGGCCGAAGGACCGAGCCATAGAGGTATAAGAACACAGTGATCACGCATTTCTCGTTGAGCTCGTCTTATATCATGTCTTAAAATCAGTGACACATATCAAGTAATTGAACAAGATGAAGGGTGCCTTTCCAACGCTTAGTTGGTTGACCCTGGGCATGGCCTGTGTGGCAACCTGCACCAACCCAGTAGCCCAGACAAAGAATGGAAGTTATTATGGTGTCTACATGCCTCAATATAAGGAGGACTACTTTCTAGGGATTCCATTTGCTAAGCCCCCGCTGGCACACCTCCGTTGGGCTAATCCCGAGAGTGTTAATGAGTCCTGGTCGGGATTGCGCCCGGCTACAGGCTATGCGATGGTAAGAACCTGGACTGACCTTGCTCTGTGTTTAGTCTGAGACTATATACTTACATGTAGCACGGGTAATAGGAGTGCATAGGTTACGGTGGTGATCAAAAGGGTTATCTTCAGGTGTGGATGAATGTCACCTTTACGCTGTTCTCTCCTGACCAGCAGATTAGAGCGAGGATTGTCTCTACCTGAACGTGGTCCGTCCCGCTGGATACGACAACGCAAGTCTTCCAGTCCTTGTATGGATTCATGGTATGTAATGAAATCCATCCCGACAATGGCAAGTCACGCCCGATGCTGAACGAATGCAACAGGTGGCGGTTTCGCACAAGGCGGCACTCCCGACCTCCGTTACAATCTTACATTCATTGTTGAACACTCACTCAACATCGGCCAGCCAATCATCGCAGTAAGCATTGCATATCGTCTCGGTCCCTGGGGTTTCTTCAATGGGGTTGAGCTTGCCAATGAAGGATCGTTGAATCTGGGGCTCAAGGACCAGCGCCTGGCCTTGAATTGGGTGAAAGAGAACATCGCAGATTTTGGTGGTAGGTTTCCATATTGCCTTGAATAATTATAGTCCATGCTCACTTATTTGTGCCTCTTCTATTAAGGCGACCCAGATAAAGTGGTAATATACGGGCAGAGTGCCGGCTCCGAGAGCGTGGGATACCAAATCCGCGCGTACAACGGGCGGGACGACGGGCTCTTCCGTGGAGGTATGATGGAGTCCGGCGCGGTGCTACCTGGCAGTGGTTTGAACCTCACCTGGACGTACGAGCCCTGGTTTCAGCAGATAGCAGATGAGGCTGGATGTTCGCAGGCTGTCCGCAAGCTGGACTGTCTACGCCGCACGCCCTTCACTGTCCTGAACAATATCCTGAACACAACTGCTAACGACACAACGCCTTACAATTGGAGGCCCACAGTGGACGGTGATTTCGTGGCGCGATATCCCAGCGAGCAACTCGATAGAGGAGATTTCGTCAAGGTACCTATTATAATCGGATACACTACGGATGAAGGAACCACAGAGTGCCCGGAACCAGTGAACACCACTGCCGAATTGAAGAACTACCTCAGCTGTATGTACTTCTTTCCCTCATCCCTTTCTCCCCACTAAGAATCAACCCAGCAACAATAACCTACGGCTGGGCCCTCGACGAGCGCGTTGTATCCGAGCTACTCGAGCTCTACCCCAACACCACCGACTTCGGCATCCCATCATCCGAAGAACTCGGCGGCAATGTCACTTTCCCACAGCCCTACGGTGCTGCATTCCGCCAGACAGCAGCATACTACGGCGACGCTCAGTTCATAGCTGCGACCCGCTACACCTGTGAGCTATGGGCAGCACATAACCTAAGTGCATACTGCTACCGATTCAACACCAAGACAGACGATTACAACTGGGAAGAAGGCGTGGCACATTTCTCGGACTTGATTTTCATATTCAACAACCTTAATGGTTATGGTTTCAGTCCGAACCCCTTTATCAATGCTCCGGAGAGTTACACTGATCTTAGCTACCTCATGTCGGGCTCATGGATCAGCTTCGTCAATAGTCTGGATCCTAATGCGTGGACTGGACGTGGGCGGAACGCCACTCGGACGGAGAACTGGCCCGTGTACGATCTAGAGAATCCAATAAGTATGATCTGGGATGCGAATGTCACGTCGTATGCGGCGCCGGATACTTGGCGTAAAGAGGGCATCGCGCTGATTAATGCCAACCGGAGGGCATACCAGAGATGAACAGGGTGTGATATGGGAAGATAGTATGCTATTCGTTTGAAGCACGTTGCGTATCAGAAAAGAACAGAATTCATCAAACATCATTCATGAGTTTGTAACGGTTCTTCCAACTTTAGGTCTAGAGCTATAAGCCGATCTGAAATGAAAAAAGCAAGTAAAGAAGCGGAAGAAGAAATGTTCGGATTAAAATCGAAGCAATGCCAATGGTAGCTCGAGGTTGAGTCTCATACTGAGGGCTCACGCTATTTAACCCCAAAGATCAGTACAAGAGAAGACTTTTCGAACATAAGGCGATAACTCACATATCGGAATCTCTTCCAAATGAACCGAAACACTCGATATTTGCTGTTCGCATCCCACAAAATCAGTCTGATCTTCGGTGTATCTTCTAACATCATTGCGTGCCCCCTTAAGGCACACTGACATTCGATATCCACCATCACGGAGCGGGGTGAATGTGAAACTTTCGCACTCCTTCTGATAACCTTCAAGCGTCATCCATCCTTCGCTGGTGAAGCTCATCCATTTAGCAGTACTGAGATTCTTGATACCGAGACCATACTTTTTACTGAATGTGCATACCCACATCTGCCGCTCAGAGTGTTGCCAGGGCTGTAGCGAAATCCACTCATCGCCATCAGCGTTGAACACATATTGGATTCCAGGATTATTGAACCAGAATTTGTAGATTTTCTGTGCCTGAGGTATAACCGTCATCGTGAAGGAAATGTGCCCCAGCACTGAATGGGGCGATACCAAGCGAGGCTATGTTGTAGAGATGTTTATTAAGGATATGGAGAGAAGGATAAATGTGTACCGGGACGGTAGGACGTGATTTGGAACATATTTATCGGGTCTTCATGGTTATAATACTCTCAAATGTAAGACGGGGAAGGTAGACCAGAGGGATAGATCACTCAAAGAGAACACATGCAATGATACCCAAAGCCATTTTGGAAGGATTGTATTTCCTAATCTATTTTTACCTATGTTGTACAGACTATTGAACCAGGGTGATGATGAGGTAGCCATGAGGGTTATGGGATTGGTCGCGCTCCGGGAGTCTGCCTGTCTTACTTGGTCTCTCTCATGAGTAGTCTGATTCCCAAACAGCCGGCCCCGTGGTGGCATTACACCTCCTGAACAGGAAGAGCCTTGGCCAACTTATCAACAAACATGGGAAAAAATTAATTAGGAGATGGGTTGTGTACTTATAATGCTCGAGTCAGCCTACGTGAAATAACACATGAGATGGTTGAATACTTTACAGATTCGAGACGTTTGGAATGATAGTGATGATAATGATATATTGATGATATAAAGAGTGGTAATTCATTATTAGATGAACGAGGGTTGTCATCTCGACTGCTATCAGCGACTCGAAGGTTGGGTAATAATAATACTGCAAGCGAGCCCAGATTGGAAGATGTATTCATGCCAATAGAAGTGGCATTTTCCGATGATGTTACTTGGGAAGGTGATGAGGACATAGTATGTCGTTCATGTTAGTTACATCGGATGCAATTAAACCCAGAGAACTTTCGTTGTAGTGATAGGCACATATTAATGCCGCTTCCAAAATGATGTAGGCTCTACATACCTAAAAACTCACTAACCAGAGAACCTACCACATATCAGGTAGTTCCTCAACCGTACATATTGACCAAGTCTCACCGCAATTTTGAGAGAGACTAGAGTTACTCTTTTGAAAGTGAATAATAAATTTGTTTTGGTAAATTGATCGCTGCAAACCTCATATATCAGCCGTGGGAAAAGTGTACAGATCCGATCATTACACTTGGAATCTAGCGGCAGTTCACTCGTTTCCAGCAAGCCCAAGGTCCTTCATAATGATAGTAGCAGCCTTCTCACCAATAGCGTAAGCAGTGGTGGCCGCATTTGCGCCAATGTTCTGAGGAACGATACTCAGGTCCACGAGCTTCAGGCCCTCAATCCCATGAACATTAAGCTCGGGATCAACCACGCCGCCATCAGCAAGCGCGCCCATTTTGCAAGTACCTAGCGAGTGCCAGGTGGTGCCGACATTCTTGCGCACCCAGCCCTCAATGACCTTGTCGTCCTCCGCAGTGTACTGGATATCGGGGATGTTCTTGTCATTTGGCTTGTCCAGCCTGACAAGGGCGGCGGCGGAATCCTCAGCGAACGGCGGGTGCACGCCCGCAAACTCGCCGCGGTAAACATCCATTCTGCGCACGATCTCTCGCTGCTTCTTGTAGGCCCAAATGAGCTTCTTGACATCCAGGTCACTTTTCAAGAATCCAGTCTCAAACGATATATCTGCGTCGGGATCAGGGCTTGTAATGTGGACGTGGCCCCTGGCGTAGGGGTAGACAGTGAACAAAGACGTCGCGAGGTATTGGCCTGGTTCAACGGTGTGTGGCTCACCAGGGAAGCCGCCGAGCAATGCCATTAGCGCCATGGGTTTGTTGGGAGTGGAGAGATAATCTCTTGCGTATGCCGCCTCGAATTCAGGTCCAAGAGCAGCGACATCCGCTTCGGTGGGACGCAGCTTGCAGGAGGCATCTTGGGCATTCCACCCCATGATTGGCGCATTGGTTTTGATTAACTCTTCCATGTTGATTCTACCGGAAAGAGGGGCGTCAAACGTCTCGGTTGGCTCCAAGGCACTGTAGTATGCCTGAGTCAAGAGATGATGATCCTGGTAGTCCCGGCCGATTCCGGGGATATGGGCCACAGTAGGAACGCCAGCCTTGTTGAGAATTGCCTCGTCGCCGAGACCGGACCTCTCGAGAAGCAACGGGGTGCCTATAGCGCCACAGGAACTAATAACTAGCTTTCTGGCCTTGACGTGTCGAACATCGGTGTTGTTATCCTTCTGGAAGGCAGGGTTTGGCTTGAACTCAACACCCACAGCTCGTTTGCCCTCGAACAGAATCTTGATCACCTTCGTCTCAACAAGGACGTGGAGGTTTGGGTGTGCTCCATCTTCCAGCTTCGGATGCAAGTAGTTGCTGGCGGCATCCTGGCGGCGGCCCTCCTTGTCAACAAAGCGGAGGGCGCGTTGAACGCCGTTGCTAGTGTCGAGGTCTTGAAGATCCTTGACCGTCGGGTAGCCGACCTCGTTGGCGGCAGCAATGAATTGCTCTGCCGTACGCTCAGAGTAGAACGTCCCCTGAGACACAACAATAGGGCCATTCTTTCCATGAACAGAGTCAGACCCCGGACCATGATACGTCTCAAGCTACAATGAGTAATGGTGGGTTAGTGAACACTGTAGTCAAAAATGGCAATGCCGCAGGGTTCACAGAGTGCAGCTTTGTCGATTCGATAACATACCTTTTTTAAGAAGGGGATCATCTCATCTGTAGACCATCCGGGAGTGGCCCACGAATCCCAATCATGGCGTTGAGCACGACTGTACATCATCAAGTTGATTGATGACCCTCCGCCCAGAACACCACCTGCTGGGACGATCATTTCGCGGTTGTCCAACTGCGGCTCCGCATTTCCCTTGTAAAACAGGGTTGCGGTACTAGTTGGAAGCAGTGCAGTTGGAAAAAGGAGTGGGAACGCAATCAAGTGGTTGCCCTTGTTGTTCTGCCCGCCCTCAACCACGAGGATGGACAGTGAGGGATCGGCATCGGCGAGTCTGGAAGCAACGACACACCCCGCGGTACCGCCTTGGAGAGATCGTTAGTATAGAGTTTGAATTTGCAGATGAGTAGATGAACAAACCGCCGGCAATGATAATGTCGACCTCGTCGATGCTTTCGGGGAGCCGAGTGTAAATGCCCATATTGTTGAATGTGATCGTAGGGTGGAATGTGATGGTGACGGAACGAACTGGGCGCAGTGGATGGGATCACACTATGTTTAATAGCTCCGGGTCGGTTGCCCGACTAACAGCAACCCCACGGGATTTTTATGACGCGTGGATCCCTGTAAGTCTTTGGTGCCACCCACTTGAATTGTTGGACAAGGCTGACTGGGTTGTTACCCACTACTACCTGTGGCCAGCAACAGGCGGGCGTCTCAGATGTGGCTCTAGGTTTGCGGGGCTGGATATATAGCGCCCACAGCTAGTAATGACTAGGTTCGTCTGGGTAACATTACGCTCCGCCGTGTAAAATTGTCCCTAGTTTCACTGTACGTTTTTATGGGTGATGGATGCTACTCTCTAAAGCCTACTATGCCTCACATCTTACTATGTTGTGATTTCTATACCACAGATCCAGGTTATATACAAGAGCATATCGCCAATCAATACCATTTCGAATATAACAGTTGTATCATGCTAACAGTGATATGTGCACTGAACGTTTGTCAGCTTGGAGCAGATAGATAATTGCATTATTGCAGCGCGGCGAAATCCAATTTCTCAAGTTTGAGAGGAAGAGCAATAAGGAACCCAAGCGCTGCACCAAATATGTTCAGGTAAAACACGGAAGCTACACTCTGCGTAACTGCGTTCGTGACCTGAGCACGAACATGTTCGGACAACGTCGCGAGCAGGCTACTTCCTACTCCATCAATAGCGCCTCTGATTTCGCTAAGAGGAACATTTGGTAGAATGTGCGATATCTTCTCCGTAGCATGGTTGATAAGAACAGAGGTAGCGATGCCCAGTGACAAGGCTAGACCACCCATCTGCGCACAAGAGAAGAAAGCTGTAACGTCTTTCCTTGCCGCCTGCGGACGCTTCAACTGGCCCACAGTATAGCCAAGTTGAATGACTGGTCCGACACCAAAACCCTGCATAACGGTATATCCACAAATGGTAGCCCGAGAGGTATTCGTGTGAATGCTGGACAGCAGGCCGTTGCTAACAAGAAGCAGGACACTGGCCCAGATGAACCAGCACTTGTACCATGGGAACTTGGGCATCACTCCCCCGCTAATGCCCGCACTGACCACAATAGAGGCTACAAATGGCAGGGTATAGACTGCAGAGCGCATCGAAGAGTCATGCAGCACAAACTGGAAAAACAACGGAAGCGTGTAGATGGTGACAACGATGTCAGAAATTGCGACAATTGTCCAGATCCACAGGCCAACCACCAATGGATCCTTGAAGAACTGCACGGGGAAAATGCGATCCGATGTAAAAAGGTGGAATCTCTGCTGCAGAGCAAACATGATCCATATAATAGCAGTGGTAACGTAAAGTCCAATCATCTGGCCGCTATCCCAGCTGTACACGACGCCGCCAAACCCTAGAAGCATGACTGTCGACACAGCAGAGCCAAGGAATAGCACAGCACCCAGATGGTCAAACGCCCTGATCACGTCCATGGCTCCTAGAAACACGCTAGGTGGCGCCGAAGGCATAATCCAGATACATGCGGGCGCGGCAACGGCGGCAACACAGATATTAATATAAAAAGCCCATCTCCATGTTGCAGGCGAATCAGCAAACGCAGATCCTATAACGGGGCCAAGGATAGTTCCCAAGCTCCACGCCATGCCGACAATATTAAGATATTGGTTTTGTTCTTTGGCAGTCGTCATTCCAGTGATCATGCTAATGGTGCCGACATAGATGCCTGAGCCACCGGAGCCAGCCAAAGCGCGACCCGCGACGACAGCGCCAATGGACGACGCTGAGCCGATAACCGCAGATCCTACTTCGAAGATAAGCAGGGCAGCGAGAAAGACAAGCTTGCCGTCGAGGAACTTGTTGAGCTTCGCCCTGTGAACAAAAGTGTTGGTAGTCTGTCCCGCCTAATTACACTGCTGCTCACTTCTCTTACCAGATAGGGTTGGTTCCAACTTCACCCATGGGATACGCCACTGAAACCCACGGTAGCATATCTATGCGATTGCCAAATGTGTCGACAATGGCAGGCCGCACCGTTGCGGTCACGGTATTGTCGAAGGCGTACAGAAAAGTCGCCGACAGCAGCGCAACATTGACAACAAACCACGCAACGCCTGTGATCTTGCGCTCGGTCACAGCACCCGTAGACGCAGACGGGCCACTAGCTGTGGGATTCTGTAGGGGCTTTTCAACATAGTCACTTATCGACGAAGCAACTGTCTGTCTCGGCGGCATGATGCAGGTACACTTCTGGCCAACTGGTCCGTCTGTAGTCGCATCCCAAGAATTTAAGCCTGGGAAGGAGAGTGGGCTGGACTTGAGCAGCCCTGCTAACCAGCCTGCGAGGAGAACAAAAAATTCTCTAGTGTAAAAATAGATCAGTACATAATGTAACGGAGTAACAAACTAACAAAATAGTGGGCAGCGCTCGTTATCTCCATCATCATAGCCTTGTTACGCCACCTCCGTCCGCAGACGGGAGCGCAGGGAATCGAAAGTTCTCTTGTGTAAGTGTAGATCATAACATATAAGGCATGGACAACAACTACTAAAGTAGCTAACTAACAAGTTACTGGACTGCGCTCTTTATCACATCCTTGTTGAGCCCCACCCCCTTGCGCTAGTCGAGCTGCCGGCGCATCGCAATCAACTGATTGCGGGGATCCTCTGTATTTCCACTTGGTGACAGTTTTCTTGTACTTGTGGAAAAACACTCACTCTTAGGGGCTGAATGGCCAATGTTCCAGTACTCAATGTGCGCATCCTGGTTATGGGTAAGAATATGTCATTGTAGTCTTATTAAAACAAAGGGATGTGTTCTGTAGTTACAGCGCACAGATCACCGAGCACACCCGGTTGTTCTGGCCACAGCCTAACTATAACCCGTTACGGTTAGTGCTTACTGACCACGATTCAACTTAGTATAACCTCATCAATTGCGGTTCTTTGTCTCCCAGTTGGCGTCCATGCCGAATTAGGTAGGTGATGTACAGGCGGACCGATAATGATGATCTTTACCTTGAATGGCGCACTCGGAGTCCAACGTCGCCGAGGTCAACGGAGGGCGGACGCGAGATGAAAGGACTCAGACAGGACAGCGGGCCACATCCCCAACGGAAGAAAAGGCACTAACATGGGTAGTAGTGGCTCGGTTCACACACAGCCGTTTGCCTTGGGGGTAATTAGCCTAGACACCTCGCTAAAATCGGGCAGCATTGCGCGGCCGCAAGAATTGAACAGCCTGGTCCAATATTGTGATAATCCCCTCCTGCTCGGGATTACACGATATCGGAGTGGTGAAATAGGTCGACAATGCACTAAAAAGACCGATCGGAATATATGAATATGAAAGGCAAAAAATTACCCGAGAAGTATACATGGATTATTCTTGTCCGAATCCCGAATCTCCAATTGTGAAAGTCGTCGCCAGTTAAGCGGATCTATGCTTAACGTTAACCAAGCATGAGCTCGTTGGTCATCATGTCAAAGTCCTGTTCGCGAGCAGCCAATGCCCATAAAAATATTCCAAGTTCTGGTCAAATACTCAGCCCGCTTAACTGGAGATACTGTATACTTTTGATGTTCTCTTTCCCGTGGCTTCCTTTCCATGTGCTACTCCCCACGCCTTGTTGAATCTTTAAGCCTCCATTAGGGGATTTGAATAAAGCCCCACTCCTTCATGGAGATTCCAGAGCATATGTTCGAGCAAGGTAAATGATAGATACATTGTGACTAGGAGAGGGCCTTACACCCAGATGTATCTTTAATAAGTTTCTATAATCAGGTTAATGCTAAAGAAGTACAATAGATATTGTACTTGCCTTCAAGTTTCTTAAAGAATGCACAGGGGGTCAAGAAGGGGTAATGAATCTGCTTCGGTCGTCGCTTGGATGTCATACTCCTGCGATCGTTTACTTTGGGTTAAGATTAAGCTGCCGCCTTTGGACTTAAACCATGCTGTCACTTTCATTCCCTTCATGAAGGGTAGGGGATGAGTTCGATCGCGCCTGCTTAATATTTGAACTAAACAACATGATGTTTGCTGGAAGTTGTTGAAACAGTGAAGCTCTATCCAGGACGCCCTAGCTTAGCAGCAAGCCTGAATAAACTTATAGAAGCAACTTCAATGGTGGAATCCAGTACACTGAGAGAGGAACGCGACAATGCTGCGATGGGAGTAAAGTAAATTCCCAGGATTACAAACTAGACCCATCGAGTTGTAAGGTACAAGAACAACCAATAAAAGGAAATTGATGCAAGAATCGGATGAAGTTCCAAGTCCCATTTTCAGCTTCTCACCATTTGCTTCGACACTTTTCAATATCCGTAGCACCACTTCATCCCTTCCTCGAAGCAACGAAATGTTTCGTCGCCACATGGCGTCATTGACAGGTTTCCTGCGCCATGAAATAGACAAGTGGTCTAGGAGAAGGCGGCTTCGGCAGAGTTAAAAATACTATCGATATCAGACTTGGCTGAGGTAGCTTGGTTGTTGACAGAAACGGGTACGTTCGTTATCAATGCATCAGCGAAATTGTCGAAGGCCGTGTGGAGAGTGTGGAGATCGTTGAGTACTAGATCTGCTCCACCTGGAACACTTGACCAAGCAGTTGCTTGATCTTCAAGCGTACTTAATACGCCCCAAAGGCTTGCGATTACCACTTTTCTGACGTCCTGAAGAATAGCGAGTCCAGCTTGTTCATCCCGGGAGCCGGCGCTGTTGATATCGGTAGTTGCATGATTCACCGAAGAAACAAGATTCTGGAAATCGTTGTCGATAGCCACAGCCCCGGCTGAACCACTAGAGGGGAAAGCATCAACGTCATTGTAAAGAGTTTCAAACCCCGGGGCAATTATCTGGTTTATATCGGCTTCGACTTTGCTTGCGTCGCGGCGAAGGATAGGGGTAGCGGCAGCAGTTAAAGCCAGAGTGAGAAGTTTGGCGATAAGTACCATCTTTTTTATTGAAAGTTGATGAAGTATAATAGTGCTAAGGTTGTGACAGCCAGGAATATGGAAGTATAGTTTCCGAGGACATTATTGAGGGCTACCTGGGCTCTATATATAATGCGATGGGTGAGTGAATTGTGTAATACCGGTATGTGAGGCACATAAGTAAGGATCACGCATACATAGCACAGCGACCGCCATTCTGCACATTCAACTTCATCTTTGTTTGGTAACTATACCATTCCACGTATGAAGTGTCCATATGCTTACTGGATAAACACTGAGTTTGAAGAGGAAGAAAAATGCTTTACATTCTCCAGTCTCTGAGAGACATGCTAGGCCTGAGAATTATGTAAGCAAGGGGTTGCATGTATGTCGAACCAGAGAAATGATACAACATGCCACTGGCAGTAGTGGAACAGCTTGAATATACATAGAGTGGGTCAACCGGCCACACTCATGCCTTAGTCCACATTCTTTGAGGTGTATGTGTCCTCAGATCACCAGGTTATGCATATTTGAAGCTCCTACCAGTATGAAATTCGGTTCAGCTGATGATGATTATCAGAACAACAACCTCATAAAGATGAACTGTCTCATTAGATCACGTGCGTGGCAAATCCAGATATTTAATAAAGCTGGAAATATGTTGATAAAGGTATTAAGGCTAGAAACTTGTACAAGATTCCCTATGTTCTGGAAATATAACAATACTTTGATAGCTTGAACATAAGAGCTCGGCAGAGGTAGGTTGGTCTGTCAGCGGCAATAATGTAATCTACAGTGTAATGAGCGCACATACGGAACCGATTGGCTCTTTTGGAACCCCATGCTGGCTGTGTCGGATAATATCTCCGTAGATTCGGGCTGCTCCTTCAACAAACCAATAGAGAGAGGGCTTGCTGCAAAGAGTACCTCTTCAGTTGCATCCAGCTCAGCCTTGCCGTTCTCCAGAATAATAATATGGGGTAACCCTTTGTTGTTAGGAATTAACTTATCATGGGCGAAGAATACGATGACGTCCCCATTCGCAGGATCTGGTGTCATCCACTCATCGCCTGATCAACAACTGCATGATGGAAATATAGTAGCTATATTGGGCTTACATGTACCAGTTAGATTGAAGCACTCGTCCGAAGCTGCTCCTACCCACTGACCGTAAATATATTGCTCACCGACCAACGGGACCATTGAAGTAGGAGTCAACAGAACATAGCTCTGGGTTCATGCAATAGAATCCGGCATACGTTCAAAGGCATAAAGCAAGTGGAGGTGGTCTGAGTGACTATATTAATGATTTATGACCCCATTGTGTCGCCCAAGGACGCCATGTGTACGCAGAAGTACATGTTACTGCGGAAGTGGGGTTCCCCAATCTGTCATTTCGGAAGGCGAACCCAAATAATGTCCCAACCCTAATTATATCCCGGCATTGCTTACTATTCTTCATAACTGGGCTTACCGTGAACGAAGTGGCATGCGATATTGAATTGAGTCGCAGGCGCTCCATATCGATGAACACGTCCTTAAACCCAGCCATGCATGCTTAGAGAGCGGACTCTTTCCCGTCCCACAGCATGAAGGGTATACAAACGCCACAATAGCCGTGGCCTGAGATCCGAAAGCGCTTCTTTGCTTGATGTTGGTGAATAAATACCTTCGTCGATTGTTACAGATTTGTCGCAAGACTTCAGCGGGCTTGATATAGCCGAGATTATTCGACCGGCATTCCCGGTCGTCCGAAGCTTCGTGGTCTTGCTCTTTTCGGCGATGAAAATCTAGCTGATTAGATTTAGCGGGCAGCCAAACCTGCTTCGATCCATGGTAACTATCCGAGCGAGCAGAATACAGTTACTTATGACACTCTGATTGGCGGCTTGCTGCTCCGATGGCTGGGCCCGATGGACCGCCGGCAGTTGTCAAACATTTCAGACAGCTCAAATGCCTCCAATAAGTACCAGTAGCAGCTAGTTCTGACTACACTCTTGTCTAATCGCTCTGAAGGACTCACCATAACGGCTATTCTCTCTCTGTGCCCACACAATGAAGAAGATGAGCATCAGTGATAGTATTCTGATCTTCAGACAGTCGCCACCCGTGAGCCTAAACGGACTTTGCTCGCTCTCAGAGAAGACAAGTGGAAGACTAATCACCTGCTCTCAGATGGCCTAGACACCTTAACTCCATGGGCACAGGCGGGGATGTCCGGGGCGATCGCCTGGAGTGGAAAGCCAGAAGCTTGGTTCCAGCTCAAGTCGCACCAATGAATGGCAGCGCAGTGGAAGCGCCAATGAGTGGTTCTGCTGCCGGCTGCGTTTCCGCCACTCACAGTGACTTTTCTTCCGCCACGCGATAAAGACCAACAAAAGAAGATATCTCCGTTCTCTCCCTTCTTCTGCCTTTCATGTCTGTTCAAACGAGCCGCGATGTTTCTCGACGGCCAAGTGGCCGCTCTCTCCCTCGATGAGAAGCTCGCGACATCACGCAGTGTACCTCTGCCCGACGATGACTCTCCAGTGGTGTCTCCTTCGCTCGCATGCATCTATCGCCATACCCCGACGCCGACCATCGTCCTCGATTCATCCATGACCATTGTCGAGGTCTCTGATAGTCATCTCGCTTTATCCGGCAAGACGCGCCAATCTATGCTGCATGCGACCGTTCGTGACCTCGACCCAGCTGCCGTACCCGCTCCTAACATCGCTATCCTTTGTGGCGCACTGCGTGCAGCTTGCTCAACGAAGGAAACCCAGATAGTGGAGAGAATCGTGTCCAGCGACAAATTTTTATACAACCTCCGAGTTACTCCCATCTTTGACGCATTCACTCTGCTGTACATTGTATTGGAGGCGCACAAGCTTTCCGAGGAGACCGCCAGCATTAACCATGCCTATACAAACGAAACTTACAAAATCCTCGTGGATACCGTCAAAGAGTACGCCATTTTCATGCTCGATACACAGGGCAATATCTCCACCTGGAATCCCGGCGCTGCAATCATGAAGGGATGGCCTGCAGAGGAGATCCTGGGCAGACATTTTTCTGTTTTTTACAGCCCGGAGGATCGCCTGGCTGGAAAGCCCCTCCGAGGTCTTGCTGTGTGCTTGCGCGAAGGCCGTATGGAAGATGAGGGGTGGAGGTATCGGCGCGATGGCTCGCGATTCTGGGCCAATGTGCTTATTACTCCCATCTACCAGTTCGGGCAGCACGTTGGTTTCGTTAAAGTCACCCGGGACCTTAGTGAGCGCAAAGAAGCCGAGGCCCGCATAATTGCTGCTTTCGAAGAGTCGTCACGCTTAAAGACCGACTTTCTCGCCAATATTAGCCACGAAATCCGGACTCCGATGAACGGGATGAAAATTGCCATGACAATGCTGGCTGACACGAGTCTGTCACCGACACAGCTCGAGCATGCTGCCATCATCCAAGACTGCATGTCTCTCTTGCTTGAGACTGTGAACGATGTGCTTGACTACTCAAAACTCTCATCTGGCTCTTTCTCCTTACATTCCGATGTCGTTGATGTCAGCGATGTGGTCGGAGCCGTTATACGGAATTGTCGCCCATCTTTGAAGAACGGTGTCGCACTGACCACGGACATTGCACCTGACTTTCCCCGAAATCTTCGAGGAGATCCCCTACGATATCGCCAGATCCTGCAGAACTTGGTCGGCAATGCAGTCAAGTTTACCGAGAGCGGCCATATCCGGGTCTCCACAGCGTGCTCTCCGGACGAACAAGAGGAGGGATGTTGCATCGTGCGTACAGAGGTCGTCGACACCGGCATCGGTGTTCCTGATAACGCAATGAATACCCTCTTTACCCCATTTACCCGCTTTGCCAACTCGACCACTCGACAATACCAGGGAACTGGATTGGGCCTGTCGATTTGCAAAAGTCTGGCGGAACTCATGGACGGAAAAGTGGGATATTCTCCTAACCCGGATGGCCAAGGCAGTGTCTTCTGGTTCACTGCCAAATTAGGAGACCGATCTAGTACTTCGTCACTCAAGCCCCGCAGTCCTGCATTAACACCCGTGGGCCACGATCTCTGCGACAAAATGCGAGCCATTGCGCCCCACAAACATGTCTTATTGGTTGAGGACAACATGGTCAACCATACCATGATGTTGAAACTCCTTCGCAGCATCGGCTTCACGCGAGTGGACGGGGCTTGGAATGGCGCCGAGGCACTCTCCAAGATCAAGAAGAAGCCGCTATCCTACAACGTTATTTTGATGGATGTCTCCATGCCCATCATGGATGGCCTTGTCGCGACAGGACATATCCGCGATATGGGGCTCCAAATGCCGATTATTGCAGTCACAGGGAATGCTATGCAAGGCGACGCCGAAAGCTACATTGCAAAGGGCATGAGCGATTGCATCGGCAAGCCGGTTCACCGAGATCAACTACTGAGTGTTCTGTGGAAGTGGATTGGATCATGATAAGAGATACGGGTGTGTACTTGTCTGTTATTTGCATAAGCGCAGCGCAGAGTACGGCGTACTGGGCATATAAACAATCGGTCTGACGATTTTAAATATATTGCTTTTCTCACTGCTCTGGTTTGGGGTTTTCTTTTCATCTTCCCTTGTGTTTTGTCCTTTTTCTTTCCTGCTTTGTTCACTTAGCCTTTCAACTTCTTGTAACCTTACACTTACTGTTCCAATATATGATAACATGATTATTTTGAAGCAAGAAAATCTTAAGACCCCTCTTTTGGCATCTGACCATCTAAGAAGGATACCTCCAGTACTATCTGTGATTCTACAAAGCCTACGTACTATAGTTGTCATTTCTCTCTTCTGTGTTCTGCGTCCCGAAACAATTATGCTTCTTAATAGGAACACCTTTGACAATGTTTCTGGTCTTCTAAATACACCTGCTTCGTTTTGGTGCGAAATCCAAGCATATTGCATATTCCGCACGTAGTACGATTTCATCTAGTCAGACATCGTCTATTCTGCCACGGCTAGTAGTGTATCTATATCAAAGTCTCTTAACTATAGCAGCAACATCCCGTCTATACCGATACCACACAAAGTCCTAAACCGGATCAAAAACCACAAATAATATATCTATCCCCATTTACACATCAACACAATCCCAATAATCCTCATGTGTGGACACCCCAGTCTGCGTCCAATTCGCCTGTCTCGGGTACCTAACCAACAACCCCCATTAGCTCCCTATTCCATCCTCGGAGGTAAGACAATGACTTACGGGCAAATCTTCCGATTATGAAGCAGCGTCGTCGGATCCGCATTATCCTCAAAATTCGTGGTAACCATATACGACGGCCCATGACCATCCTCTACCCAGCTAATAAGCGTGAGGAGAGAGTCATGGACGTAGTTGTCGACGACGTTGGCGGGGGTGAAGTTGAAAAAGTTCCCGGCTTGGTATGGGCCCGCTAGGTACCATAGGGCGGACATGCAGGTGGGGGTGCCGGTGCAGTGTCTATCTTTGGTTAGTCATATACCTTCGGGGGGTCTTTTTGTGGGATGTTGGGGTTGAGAGGTGAGGGAAGGGGACTCACTTTAATCCCGGAATCAAGTAAAGCTGATAATGTTGGTCAATGTCGATGCCCTTCTCTAAGGCAGCGTACGTGGCTTTGTGGTGATAGTACACGCTGGAACCAGGTGAGACGACCGAGTCCGACATGCCGTGCCAGTGGAAGAATTTCCCGCCTCGGTTAAAGAAAGGAGACAGGTCGAAGTCGTCTGCGTTTGCGTGGGCGGGATTACGCGCGTCTGCCTCGGAGATGAGTTCGTATGCCAGGTCCTGGGCTGTGAGGTTTTTGAAGCCGAGGACGTTTTCGATGTACCATGATTTGGAGTGCTGGTTGCCGAAGGTAGTGTTCCAGGTGGGTTCGCTGCCGAACCATGCGCCGGGGTAGATGAGGTCTTGGTCGAAGGTGGTCCAGTCGTTGTAGATCTTGTGGAGGGTATCTAGTTGTGGTGCAGTAAGGCAATTGGATGTCTTGTTACTGCTGCAGGCTAGGGCTTCGGGGTGGAAGAAGCAGCCTTGTGGGTTTGAGATGATGGAGTCCGTGAGCCTTGTCTTGGGGATCGCATTGGCGGAGGACCTCGTCCGTGATGACTGGGTATAATTTGGGTGGGATTGAGGAGTTCGAATGGGCTAGACCGCCGATAGTTGTCTGCTTGTAGTTGTAGAATGCCTGGTGTGTCATCCACCAGGTTGGGGCACCCGCCATAGCACCATCATAGTCTTCTGGGTATGTCTGGATGGACTTCATGACATGTCGACCTCCGTCGGAGCATCCGGTTATGTAGCTGTATTTGGGTTCCACGTCGTACCAGGCTTTGTAATTGCCTAGCGGTAAGGGTGGATAGGTGCAGTGCTCTGTGGCTCCAGTCAATGAGACCATTGGGAGTCTCCCAGCCTGAAACGTGGTCTGGCTCGTCGTGGCCGGAATTAGAGGCGAATGTGGCGAAGGCGTAGCGCAGACCTGCACTTGCTACGCCCCAGGAAATTCCGGAGTCGGGGGCTGCCATCCTGGAGGTCTTTAGTCAGGAGCAGCTTGTGAGTGTGCAATTCCGTACATACATGATACTGCCATTGAAGTGGGTAGGAAGAAGTGCTCCCAAGCCCCAAGACACGCCCTGTTCATTGGTTCCGTTGACTCGGAACGCACATACAGATGGAATATCGGTGGTAAACGTCGAAGCGCCAACATAGTCAGTGAACTCATCCAGAGTTTCATTGCTGTCAACGTAAAAAGCGTACGGAACACTCAATGTCGTTCCATTGAGCCCTGGAAGCTTGTTTACAAAGGCCTGCAGCCCACTAGTGGTGCAATTGGGCGCATTGACTGCCGCGTAGGTGGTGGCGTTCTCATAGGCGCAAATATCACCTGCGGGCAAGCTGCATTTAGATTGCGCACTGGCAACGGCTAGAAGTGATGCCCATGTCGCAAGAGCTAGTGAGAGACCCATGTTGGGGAATATGGATGATCAGCAATAGTTATGTCTATCCTATTAGCCATGGTGATGGGAAGCACATTTATAGCTGACTTCGTTTCCGGACTTCGTCAAGTCGTCTCGGGAGCCCGTCGGGTCTGCCCTGCTCCGAGAGGTATTTCGAAGCCTCATACATAGTGAGCTGTCCGATCGTCTTGCAATGACGCGTGAGACGTTTCGTAAATCCGTCATTTCCCCTGCAGATCCGAAGCTTAGCACCCACCTCCAGACGAGCCTGTCACAGCTCTATTGAGTAGCTTTCAATACTCACGCCATCTTACAGAGATCGCGAGAGGAAATCTGATGTGACAAGTTCCTTGAGACTTGGCAATGAAATATCGTCTTGGCAGGCTATTCTTTGGGCATAATTCATGGTCCCTTACTCGCCAGGGTAGTTAATTGCCGGTGCAGAACAGGTGGGGGATAATTGGACATTCCCCACCCGAGGATCGACGAGATGGATCTTCGCGATTCTCAACGAACCCGCCCCACGGACCAACGCGTCGTGTCCACTTGAACCGAGTAAAACTTGCGGAGATTAAACCTCATTGAGCGTAGGCAACATATCTTGTTCAAATCAAGCCTGCGCTGTGAAGCTTGGCCTTTCCATTACCCACCGTCCCTATCATATCAAGGACGGGTTATCAGTAAGTTGAAGGAGCCCTGCCACTAGATAGCAACCGGGGTTCTCTGATCAGGTATCTCTGGTAGACAATGGACCCCTTAGGTTTACCCCTAACACTGGGCAAGGACTTCAGAGGGTCATGGACTCTGCCCTATTGTGCAGAGACGTTGCGAAACATAACTCAAAGACAATGAATGACGTGTGCCACCACTCTATATTGCTTTGGATGGCGTTCACTGCTTAGGCACACACTGTAGCTGGAAGCAAAGCAGGGAAAAAGGAAGTAAAAGGATATAGTAAAAGTAGAGTGACAAGCATCCAGGCCAGGCCAGGTTAATTGAGGGATTCTAAATCTGCTGCTACATTGATAATCAGATTAAGAAAGATTCTAATTCTAGGCTTAATATAGATAGATAGGGAATATCAATCATATTCATCATTCTTATGAATAATACGTGTCTGCTATACTAATTTAGGTCTTAAATATTTACTTCATCTATTCCGGAACAGATAATATTAGCCGCCCGAGGATTACCATAATCCCAAAGCAAGATTAGTCCACGGTTATGCATCTCTTTTGTTACTAGTTTATGACTTCCAAGCCCGGATCTGCGAAGCAAAAAACTGTTCTATAGATATCATAATTCACTTAATCAGATCAGAATAACCTGGAGATTGAGTTATATTCTAAGCCTTGACTCTATTGCTGATGATAATATCCTTATTACTACATCATGCTGTACATGTGGTCCTGAAGATAATATAGGCTAGATACTTAATAATAGTAGTATTTACCTCACCGCATTTAGCTTTATAACAGAATTCGGAAAGAGGATCAGCAAACCTCTCAAGTCGAAAATGATGAAAAAGACTACTTCTATCGTAAGGTTCCCAGACACAAAATTGCAAAGACTCCGACAGTCATGTCTGTATAGAAGACCCAATAAGCCATCAACGATCCACCGAGGCTTCGTAAAGACATATTTGTCACTACCCCCCAAGCTTGGGAAGTGACCTCAACATTTCATGCGGGACTGGGAAGACAAATCCTGACATGTTGAGCTAAGATCTCCACCGAGTGCCAGTTCATAGGTATAGTTACCTCTCACACACTGTCATCTTACCTATTAAACATCGTTAAGAGAAGAATACCGGTCGCAATAAGGTGCTCGATGTACTTAAATCAATTGTGCCTGCGCGCTATTTACTTTCTGCGATAGCTTAGATGATATCTTAGTATAAAAGGAACCAATAGGCTTTCTCACCGGCTATGTAATAGGGTTTTTGGAGGAACCAGCTGGCGAGGTTGGAAGATCCAGTGGGGTCGATGGCCGCGAGTACGTCTCCGAGGTAAGGTGTTCAAGGATGTAGGTAACTGAAGAGTTTTCGTTCCCAACAATTATATTACTGGCGTGCTGACCCAGGGTGAGCACTGATAGCTCTGAACCCCGGTGCATACCGATTTAGCCCCTCCCAGCCAAGGGTAGTAGGGCCACAAGCGATAACTGCAGCCCCGACAAGTAAGACTTAGGAGAAGGCTCTATCTTGTTATTCAAAAGACTACTGACAGTCTGTCCAGGAACGGCCAAACCAAGATTGTTCTGTCGATCTGCCCCCATCACAGTTCTCTAGGCCACCAGTCTCTCTAGGAGATTGTCCTCCGCTGTAGGATAAGGATGGACCATATGAGACATAGGCAAGTAACGGGTCAACTTCGGCTGTCACTTCAGCTCTCACCCTGATCCTTGTTCGGGAACCGTTCCCTGTCCCGATATTTCCCTCTCCCTTGCCTTCAAAACCTCCAGCCCCCGGTTTCCGCTTTTTTTATTTTTATTTTATTTTATTTTTTTTTTTTTTGCCCCTGTCTCCCTGTTCAATGTGCCGTGCGATCCGGTCATCGCTCTTTCCTGGCAGAGCGCCTACCCTGTGACCCCCCTGCCCAGCTAGTCGCACGTCTCGATTGCAACATAGCCATTACTAGGCTGCGGGCCATTCCCTTGCCCCACTTGTGTAACAGACTGGTCTACATGGTTTCTCCCTGCCTGTATGTAGAGAAAATGTAGCGTCCTGTCCAAGTATCCTATCACAATATGACCCACATGTAACACTTCCCCACCGAGTTTCACCCTCTTGCTATACAGTTCCGGTAGCATAGGCTTGTATTGAGTACGATGAGACTTTTCACATTAGGTAGTCTACAAAATAGATCATGCTTTCTTAGTATGCTTGCTGTGTCGGGTCATTAGAATCTCTGAAAGAAAGAATGCATCACATCTAACAGATAATGAAGTTCCACCAGAGGCAGTGACTTTTGATTCGAGATGATCAAAATCGCGGGGCTGTTTATAATGTTCCTTCAAAAAAATAGAAAAGTTTTCAATGCCTTTCAGGCTTCCCTTGAAAATTTGGGATTTATAAAAGTTTTTGCCCCATATTTATCTCCAGCAAATTGTAGCAATCGTGCGAGCGCAAGTCATTTAGCACGCGTTAAGTTATAGTGGCGCGGCAGTGAATGTAACTATACAGGTCATCTCTAACCTCGGAGTTCGTCTACGTTCCATAATCACCGACAAATAGAATGAATGGATTAATTTCGAAGCAATCACATTTCCTCATAAGATATATGTCCACTTGTTTTGACCAAGATGTAGTATGGTTGAGAGGTGGTGATACTTCCTCTTACAACATAGAATAGACTGTCAAATGTACCATAGCAGCAATCACAAGCAAACATAAACACATCTTCCCGTACAATTCCAGACAATAAAGCAACCTTCCCGTCCCGATCATCTGCGCCGCTTCCCATATCTGCAGGGGTCCTTGCTTGACTGCTGAAAAGATCTCTCCTACCCGTACACCTTGCTGCTGCTGTCGCGATGGCCTATAGATAATCGTCTCGCAGATGGGTGGCAGGAGACTGGCCTGCACCAGAATTAACGCCATATAAGAGGGAAGGAGGAGAAACAACTGGGCAAAGAGCATAAGTGCCGATATCAGGATGTCGGATCTCACGATATACGGCAATCCCTCTATTGTGACGTTCTCGCTCGACGCCGGAGCGAGACGACTATTGAGTAGCCCCGGGAAATGCACCATCACTGCCTCGGCCGTGGAATAAATTAATGTGGGAAGCACAAGAGCTCTCCATCGGCGGAGATCGTGGGGGCTAGGCACGAAGCGCAGCTGGTCGCGCTGAAGGATGGTTTTCGCGGTCCAGAAGAAACGGGTCTCCGCGAGCAGGACCGATGCAACAACATACGCTACCTGACTAGGAAGCAGAATAGTCGATAGGTTAGTCACCAATGAGTGCATCACCCAGTAGGTGCAAGCGGAATAGATGCCATTGAGGAGAAGAGAGAAACCTCCTCTGCGGTAAAGGGCGGCACTAGTTTGCAACAAGTAACGACTTGATGGAGCTAGCTTCTTGTCTGCGACCTTAGACACATTGACCTGCTTCCCCACAGTTTCGAGGATTAAGATAGACATTAAGACATGGCCAATGATGTATCGGACCTATGCTCTGTTAGTTCTTGCGGACAATGATGATTCTCTGTTAGTGGCTTACTAGGATGTCAAGGACAATCCCAACTGAAATTGGTGCTAAAAGTAAACCCCTGTTGAATTGAGCAGGGCCCTTTTGGAAGGATTGATGAGTTCGTGCAAGTAGGGGATAATCTCCTGCGGAATAGATGATGGTATTGAGGAGTTTGCGAAAGATGATTAACAGAGACTGTGGGCTTGGAGTGTATGCCATAATGTATCTAGACAGTGAGCAGAGGCGGATTATTGAAGTTGATGTCTCTCCGTTCATGTGATGGAAGGAGAGTAGGCATTATATTTTGTCTGAAACCGAGAGATTTTATATGTTGCTCCATCTGTCCTATCACAAAAATCGCGCATCTCATGTTGAGAGCACTAACTTGGTGGAGGCTAATTTCGGACTACTACCAAGCTACTACCAAGCTACTGCCAAGCTACTGCCAAGCTACTGCCAAGCTAATGCCATGTCCACTTTTTCATTTTCAGGGTCTCAGTCGTGGGCACAGAGAATGGCGATCGGCGTAGTCCAGTGAACAGGTATATTGAAGGCCCTATCTACACTATAACTGACTCAGAATATAAAATCCTGAATCCCTATGAAGCATTTCACAATTGCCAATAGACCCAGTTCAAGGGAGGAGCTTTTTAGGTGGTAAGCCCATTCCTTTCAGACCCTGGTCGGATTCTGGAAAGGCTGCGAGACATGCTTCTACTAAGCTATGTTAGTGGCCCCACCCAATGTAACCACTACTAAATACATGATGTCCTAATTGTCTTCTGCCAGATTAGTCCGGACTAGAGACTGTTTTGCTGTTGCCTCAAACTAGGTCGTTCGTATGTCACGCTCTTATGATACTAACCCCTTAGTGGTCTCCACGGAAGCACCGTCATCCATACTAACTTCATGGTTGCTAGTCAAAAACGAGCTTTTTTCGAAATTAAAGCAAGACTAGGATAGGTAGTACCGGTCTGTGAACATCAGGCAAGCACTCATTCATGCTCAAGTACGAGGATCTTGTGCAGTCCGGGGCCTTATAAATAGAGGTAATTCACCCGCTGGATAGATCGAAAACAAGGACAGCAAGCTATTGTTCGATAATCTCCCGGCTCCGATCTTAATAAGCCTTCTCTTTCTCTGCCTTTTCCGTCTCTTAATCTCCTTCAATAACAATGAGAACTTTTTCGATATGTCTTCTAGCTGGGATGCTACTCGGACGAACCACCCAAGGCCAGCAGCTAAGCTATAGCGACAGCATCCAAGCATTAGCCTTCGGGAATATCGCTACTTCCTCCGTGGAATCCAGGGGCGATGTCTGGCTTAACATCACTGGATTCGCGGGGATAGAACTCCCGCACATCGAGACAGTGGTGGGAATCCACTCCTTGGATAACGCCCGCGAGCTAAATGTGATCGCGAATCTGGCGCAAAGCGCCGCGAGTCAGGCACTCTGGGGCGATGTCGTGTTTCTGTATAACGTCTTCTCGATGAACGCCTATCCTTCAAACGCCAATGTCACAAACGCGCAGATGCAGGCCGGTCTGCTGGACGCTGTGAGCGGCGATAATGGGCCAGAAGAGAGTTTGATCGAGCTCTACGCCAGCACATCGAGCGCCTCGAGTCTAGGAGCGGCGTACCGCGCACTTACCTCCCAAAACAACAACCAGCAACAGAGCACGGCTACCATTTCGTCTCCGGTAGCAGCAGAACCCACATTTACGCCCACTGCCGCCGTTGATAAGCGCGAGATGGACTGGTCCCGCAACCAGATCGTCTGCAGCGCCGCGCACGTTGCTGCGGGTGCCGCTTGTATTGCATTGCTTGGACGGGTTCGGGTTGATGGGAGCTGGAAGACCGGCGGCCCACGCAATATCTGCTACAAGGACTGCTGTATCAGCTGGAGTGCCAATGCCACCTTCCAGATAGAGAACCTCTATAATGATGCCCAACGCTGTTATAATGCCTGCTTGACCGTGACCGGGGAGGTAAGCTGCGAGGCTTACAATGGTAGTCTGCAGGGAACCCTTGTCAACCAGTGCTTGAGTAACCGGCCGAATGGATGCGCTTAGATTGGTGCGAGAGCCGTGGGGTTTTATTTGAAAAAGCGAAGTAAGGAGAGGGTCACGCCAGAGTGGTAGATATGCAGTGGAAGGTAGAGCTTATGACAGCTTGGAAGGCTCAGGAGACTGGGGTGTTGGCCTGACATAGCAGACATGAGATAGCGTTCGCGATGGATCAGGGACGGGTGGATGCCGGAGGAAATATGTCACTACTGTATCTTTTCTAGATTCTTTAACTATACATACAGCACGAATTTAGATAGGGGCTTGGTGGAAATAGCGAGGTATTGTGATTTTTTTGGTGTAATCGTACTGTGTATTTCGCTGGGTTCGACGTAATATTGTCTAATCGGTCCGCGCGGAAGCATCTCCAACTTTCGGCATCTTTGATCCTCAATCTTGCTGAAATGTTATGATATCCTCTCGAAATATATCTGATGTCATGCTCAATCCCAGTCGTTAATCTTCACCATAGCATTAATGAGGCGCCTTTATGCCTTCGATTTTTCTAGCAAACTGTACATTAGGGCAGTTCTCTGGGTCAAAGAGACACTCTCGCAATTGGTGGCTAGCATTCCTTGTCAAAGAGAAAGAAAAATGAAAAAAAAAAAAAAAAAATCATCTCCCAGCAGATCATTAAGGGGGGGGCCGTCCTTACATGATTCGCTAAGTTTCACGATAACAACTCAATACTTAGCCCCTCAATCTAATGCGACCCTGACTACTCAATAACTGCTATGTGCCAACGCCCTGAATGCAGGGCTGAGAAAAAGACTCCAGTTTGTACTTTTCAGGAAGACCTTGAGAGACACTCTACGCCCACGGTTTGTTCATTCATTACTCTCTCGAACAAAGGTTTGAAGGAGGGGGTCAACTATCATGCATATCACAACAATGCCATGCTGTTTAGGCTGTCGTGGCCCAACGATCACACGTATACACAGTAAACCATCTGCTCCAAATAGTCACATGTTCTTTTCTAGGATGTCTGCTTGTGGAATCAGCTACTCGGTTGGGTGCCTGATGATGTGTGAGGCGGAGGGAGACGATGTCTCACTTGACGGAGCTTTGCGCCAATGAAACTACCGGAATCGCAGGCAACCCGGCGGGATGGCCCACATGAAACTGGGCTGAGACCCCAGGCGGTTAGCAGTGGGTGCAGTGTCAGCATGCAAAAGCCTTCAGGATTTAATACGGCTTCTGTCAGTTTCGCTGTTGGCATTTTAACTTGGTACTATCCGAACGCTGGCGCTGGATGGCTTTGAATTTTGCTCCCACAGTAGGAAAGTAGAAATAAGTTGAGAATGAGAAGCAGGAACATGAAATAAAGGGTACATATCCGGAGTTTGACAGCTCGCATGAAGGAATTCTCCTAACTCTGGACTCCTCTAATACGTATTCAGTGTATTCCTTGCGTGGCAGAGGATGTGGACTTTCCGGCTCACCCGCTAGTCTTGCTTACCCACCTGGTTTCCCTCACCCACTGGCCTATGCAGACCATTTATCTCCGAAGAAACAAATCTTCGATGCGATGACTCAAAGTGACCTCGAATCTTGGAGGCTGCCAATTGGGACAGCCATGGGTTAACGGCCTGCCCAGCCATAAGACCGCTAACCCCTGTGCAATGATATTGTTTACCAGACCCATGTCCCAAGCTTCCCATCCCTGACCGTCTAACCTTGACCATCCATCCTTGCAGTTGTTAGTCGAGTTTTCACGGCTCTGACCTTGGTCGGTCCTAGCCCGAGCACCATTGAGGCTGGATGTCCAGGTTTTGATATAGCCTTTGACCTTGGATCATGGTATCACCCAAGTCCATGGTAGTTTCAAGACTTGGTCAGCAACAGAGCAGCAGATCGTATCTGGAGGCGCAAGCAGACTGCGGTCGCTAATCATTACCGGAGTTTTTCTTACCCTGCCAGTAACCTGGGTGAGCCAGAAAGGCTGTGGTTATCGAATAGTCAGTGAGAAAGAGCATGGACGAAAGAAAAAAGCTATTTAGATAATTAGTAGAAGCCACAGACTTTCCATTCTATAGGAACCTTTAGTAGCCATGTTTAGCAAATTCTTTATAACTTTGTAGAAGAGAATCTAAAATTCTAGTTCATTAGATAATATTCTACGGCGAGATTCAAATGAAAGTAAAAGGAAATAAAAGTTTATAATCAAAATATATTATATTCATCATTAGAACTCCGCAGCAGAATAAGCATGAGGAGGCGTTTCGCATGGCAGTCTAAGTGTAAACCGCGTGGTTAAATCTATCAATATTACTATCTCATCTTCAACCATTCTTAGCATCTGGGATAGAAGTAATTGGGGCGTGGGAATGAATCTATCCACAGCAACTGCCAGTTGATGAAGCATAAGTAGCTCACTATAAAGAGATCAGCCCACACAGGTTTCCACATACTATCTCCTGCAGTCATAAGTCAAATATCGACTCATACAAGGCCTATATCACTTTTCAAAAAGCAATAGACGTGGCTCTAATTATTATCATAGGTGGCCGATAACTGAAGGTGGTAGAAATGACATCAATCTGCTGAGGAAACCGGACCATTATCCGAACCGATGATAGAAGTGAGGGGACATTATGCGTGATTGAACAGAGTATATGTGAGTTTGGTAATTCCTTTGCCTCCTTGCTACATTTGCTAAGCTAGCCCAATCATCTATTCAGATTGAATCCAGCACCGTGAGCCATAATGTCAACCTCTGGCTGTAATATCCTCTCCAACCCTTCCTTCGAGACAGGCTCTCTATCGCCATGGTTCACCACAGCCTCAGATGTAGCCAGAGCCACGACTGCCACTCCTGCCTACACTGGAAATTACTCACTGTATGTCTAGTAACCTCTTCATCTACCCCAATCTAACACATATAACAGCGACCTCACAACTGCCCTCGACAACAGCCCCAATTCCTTCTCCCAGACCCTGTCTAGTCTCAACCGTAGCACGACTTACGACTTCTCCGTACAAGTCAAGCCCTCCGTGTCCGGGGCAGAGTTTTGCCATATTGCCGCGTACCTGGGATCAAACACAACCAGTGATACCATTGCTACCGCTGATCTCGAACCTAGTGATCAGTGGACCGCTCTAACCGGGGGGTTCACGGCCAATTGGTCCGCAGATGTTCTGACAATCAGTGCAGCGTGCACGTCGCCTAACAACTCGTATACTTGGCAGGTGTACTTTGATGAGGTTGTTGTGGAGAGGAGGCGATGCAGCGACTGAACTTGACTGGGACTCTTGAGAGACATTCTGTAGTAGAGGGTGCCCAGCTTCGTCCGTCGAGTCTCTCATGCAATTTCCATACCCAAGACATTCGTGGCATTTAACCACACACTCTTCTATTCCAATGAAATGAGAAGTTGCCTACAGCCTAGTTATAGTGTAGTATTCTACGTGATGCGTACATCTGACTTTCCAACTAATTATACTCGTCTGGAAAATGTCAGTTTCTATTTTGGTAAGCCTTGATGCCTGAGGCGGATGCGGCTTCGGCCTTATCGGCCGTATCGGGCCAAGATGGCTTACGGCCGACCCCCAACACCTATTCCAGACCAACCTCCCTGGTCTGTCCTGCAGTTTATGTCGCACTGCAGAGGAGACAGCCAACCAAAACAATCTTCGGCCAAAACCTTTGTACAATGACTAGTCCGAGCGTATCCAATGCAAGAAAGCGCAGACGCCCGGCGTATTCATGTGTTTCGTGCCGCCGTCGCAAAGTCCGATGCGATCGGGCCAACCCGTGTCGACAGTGTGTGACCCAGAATATTGCTTCAACCTGCACATATGAGCAGAATCGCAATGCGCATGCCGGTCGTGAATCGGTGCTCTCTACGACTAATGGAACAAATTATCAGAGGCAAAATGTTGAGAGTAATAGTGGCCAACCTTCACACACGCCTCACGCTTCATCGCAACAGGCTGCATCAACCCCGGGCCAGATCCAAGGCATGGTGTCAAAGACAAGAGTGTTCGGGCAGGGACATTGGATGAATATCTTTTCATTGGTAAGTTGACTCACGTATCAAACCTTGCTTGTGTTGACGACGTTACAGACAGAAGGGATGCCCAGCTTGCAGCCTCTCATGGGCCTCTACGACACCATCATACGAAATACAAGCCACGGCCCCTTCGATGCCATTGCTGATAAGATTGCTCAATGCAAAAAGCTAGCTCGAAGCATCAAAAGTCAAAGGCCAAGTCGTAGTAGCCTCCCGACACAGATTCATCAGTCACTTGCTGGTTCTGATATCGTCCTCGAATTGGCCCAGCTCTATTTCGCCTCATTCGAATCGTGCTACCGGATACTTCAGATGACTTCCTTCATGAAGCATTGCCAGACGTACCTGAATAACTACGAAGACACGGATATTTGTATAGCCTTGCAAATCTTTCTCGTGGTCGCTATCGCAGGTCCCTTGCATCAGATTAACAATGTTCGTATAGATGTGGCGTCAAAAGCTGGGATGTGGATTCATACAGCCCAGACATGGCTATCAGCCCCACTGGAAAAGAACCGCTTAACTTTGGGAGCCATCCAAGTCCACTGCCTTCTTCTCATAGCCCGCCAAGTAAATCAGGTTGGCGCCGATCTGATCTGGATTTCCACAGGCTCATTGATGAGAATGGCCATGCAGATGGGTCTGCACCAAGATCCCAACTCTCTGAGTGAGATGAAGTCTACAGAAAAAGAACTTAGGCGGCAACTCTGGTACACTATTCTAGAATTAAATCTACAGTCATCCTTGGATTCCGGGATGGTACCAATGATCGCAACTGGAGACTGGAATACTGAACCGCCAAAAGATAACAGCCTCGAATCCGAGCCAGAGATAGGCGAAGAGGAAGGTCCAGCGGCTCATAAGGCGACTAATCTCCAACCTCTACTGTCAAAGTCAATACCAGTCCGTCTGCATGCCTCCAGACTCATAAACGACTTGCGAGAGGAACCGCCCTACGATGAGGTCCTTGAGATCGGTAAAGAACTAGCCTCAGCATGCCGCGACATCTCTGTCACGCTTGACCAGATTAACTCTGCATCCCCGTTAGATCAGTTCACATCCAGCTTCTGCACCCATCTAATTCGACGCTTTACCTTGTGTCTTCACTACAAGTTTGCCATCATGGCAAGAGCCAATCCCCTATTCAGCCACTCTCGCAAGGCCGGTGTCGAAGCCGCACTAGATATAATAGCACTAGTCGAAGACAATCTGTACGGTCGTGTCCTACGCTGTGGAGGTGGCATGTTTCGTGACATCGTGACCCGTGCGGCAATACTCATATTCTCGGAATCCAGTCCCGACCCAGAAGCGGAAAGTTCAAGTCTAGCGAAAAGAAGGGATCATGCTCGGCAGGAAACTCTTCTGCGAGATGCCCGCTGCGTGGTCCAGTATGCAAAAGAAAGACTTCAGTACGGAGAGACGAATGTCAAGGTCTATATCTTTTATAATATGATGTTAGCCCAGGCGGAAGCTAGGCTTAATGGTCAGTCAGAGGAAGAGGCAGTTTCAAGAACACTGCATGAAAGCGTGGATGTTTGCTACAATATGATGCAGGACATGGTAGCCAGGGCATCTATCTCCGCTGGACCTAGTACTGCATCTCTTGAAGATAATCTCGATGGATTGGATCGTTTCGGGGAAGTCTTAGACCGCGGCTTCGATTACATCCACGACCGCGACTTCAACTTGGACTTTCCCGACCTGCAACTCTTCTCGGGATGGTGATGTTCATAGTGGAAATGGTCAGGGCGAGATACTATAATTGTAACTGACGACAAATGAATCTCCTGAAGCTCAATGTACAAGCTAGGTACGCTCAGCACCTAAACAAATTCAATATAATACCGCAAAACCGCCAGAACTTCCGATGCTTATCAGTTGTCGACCATGTTCGGATACTCCGGCAGTTTCCAGTCCTTGTTGCAATCTTCACGCAGAATCCATTGCGCGAGGACGTCCAGTCTCAAGAAGGATGCTATTGCAAACAGGAGATACACGACAGTGATCCCAAACGTAGATGAAGGGAGCCTGCTCATGTAATCGTGATCGTCCAAGAGTCCCTTTTGGACATTCACCATGAAGGGCTTGAGCTTATCCTCATAACTTTTGAAAGCCTCCGCGATATGCCCCTTGGAACCAGTGCCCTTCGCACAACGTTTGCTTATCTCCCCTGCCAGAATGTAAGCACCAACCATGGCACACGGGGTTCCCATTCCTGTCATAGCAGACGGACAATAAGCCGCATCCCCGACCAAGACAACACGGCCCCGCGACCAGCTATCCAGATTCACCACTCCCATGCGCTCACAATAGAAATCGTCCGCCTCTTCCATACCCCGGATAATCTCCTCCGATTTCCAACCTGCATCGTTAAATACCTGTCCCATAACCTGCTTCTCCCTCTCCACATCACCCCTGGTGCAACCCTCGAAAGGTCCAGCCTTGCAGAACATATACGCCTGTATCTTGTGCGGAGCATGACGACGCATCATAATACCCCGTCCCTGCGTAGTCATATACACCGTGGCGTCGTATCCCTCTCCCTTCTTCAGCTCACTATCGATCGTAAAATACCCAGCACACACCCCAATCAAGTGAACCTGATCCTCACCTTCAAGCATCATCGACCTCGTACGAGACCCCAGACCATCCGCACCAACAACGAGATCAAACCGCTCTTTCCTTCCATCCGACAAGACCACGTCAACAAACTCATCAGTTTGGTGCATCTCCACCACATAAAGTCCAAACAAATACTCCACGCGATCCTTAACAGCATCATGAAGCAGATGGCAAAGATCCCCCCTCATAATCTCATAATCGGTAGTGAAGCTCTGCAATCCTTTTCCACTTCGATTAGCAGGGAAATACCCCCATCGCCGGTTGCGGCTATCAACAAGCTGTAGACCCTGTTCTGGGACGGTGACCTTGCGAAAGGCTTTCTCGAGACCCATTCGTTGTAGGACTTCAATCCCAGGACTTCGGAGATCGACTTGAAGTCCTGTGGCTCGTAGACCAGGGTATCGCTCGATGATTGTGATGTTGTGGCCGAGTTTGGATAGCCAGAATGCGAGGGCGTTGCCGGCGATGCCTGCGCCGGAGATGAGGATTTTGAGGCCGGTCATGGTTCGTCTTCAATTGAGGCTGATGTAGTAAGGGGTGATAGGAATGATGGATGAGAAGTAATACTCAGAGCGAAGAAGAGGCACTGACTTTATATATATACGGTGGAACAGCATCATCTTCAAGCTATCCCTTCAGCGAGGCAGTCCGGTATATGACCGATAGGGCCGTTACGGCCGCTACGACCGAAAATCCCGTGATATCCGAATGCCCGAATTGCCCGAGTGCTGAGACGGCGTAGGAGTGGGGGCCAATTGGTTTTGAGAGTTATTATTCCATATCATAGATGTCATACATATTGCTAGAACATATTCGCTGGGTTGTTCAGCAGTCTCATGGTTCGCACGCACCACTTATCCTTCGCCGGGTCGGCCAGTAGACTGGTATTATTGTGCATTCTCAGGTGTCAACCATTAGACTTGGATATACGCGTGATAATTGAACCTAGAAATGTTTCGGAATGGAATACAACTACAAGGGGCTTTGTAGGGCTGGACAGGAATCTCTCGATCTGTGAATCAGACTTGAGTAGTTTCATAATATCAGTGTGCGAGTCGGGAATCCTCTAAGACTGCGTAAGGATAATAATTTATCTAACATCAGATAAAGGTATAGAACTTCACTGGCTACTATTGTCCTTATACTAGAGCGTCTTGCCCTGTGTGAGGATATATGCCCTCCTATTAATTGATACACGACTGGGTTAGTGGAGAACTACCACATTACATATCATAGCATACAATCCTAAAGCATCCCGGTATCATCTATCGTAGACCATCACAGTATTGCAATGCCCAGCGCTGCAAGTACTGCCTGAGCGATATTTTCATACGCCTGCCCTGACAGCTTCAACTTTATCCAGGACATAACCCACTCCATCTACTCGTGCCGAATCTTAAAGGTTTCTCATTCTAAGTCACAAAACTGAAATCATAACTCGTGCATTGGCAGTTATATAAAAGCAAATAACAATCTTTGTTCGAACTCCTTTCCCACGGCGCATATAGATGGTCATTCAGTAGTAGCCTGCATGCCTCAACAAGCGACGACATTGACATCTGCATCAACCCCTGCTCTCTCTGTAATGGTCAGCAATAGTCTCAGTAACATGTTTCCGTCTCTCATTTGCTGCGGCTGTCGACTGTGTCAACTGCTCCTCTTCACGCGGATTTGGAAGTCTCATGGAGCTGGGTTCGTAAGACACTCCGCGTTTTTTTCCAGACGAATTACCCTTGTCCATCATGAATTCAGCCTGGGAAGCACTAAGGTTAAGTCGGAATGCAGCTTCGTCACGACCTGCGTTCTGGTCGCCTGAAGACATGAAGGTGATTGAGACTCGTTGCTGGATCACTAAAACAATGGTGAGTGAGCCTGAGAGATTCCTGTGTGACCTTTGGTATCAGGAGAATGCGGAGATAAATCTGAGGATAGCAGATGAGATCGAGGAAGATGTTATCTGGTATCTCTGATTGAGATCTTTTTTCGAAGAGGATGAAGACAGCTATTTATCTTGGAGATGGAAGAGCTGTTCGAGGGCTTTTTTGCTCATATCAAGTGCTCTTAGGATGGTGCCGATGAGTATAGTTTGCCTGTCAGTATATCTCACGGTGAGAGATATCTACGTGCTGTGTTCAGCAAGGGAATACTCCTACCAACATCAGTATATAGCAACTATACGATGGCAATCGCCCAGATGAAGCCGTAGTCATTGTTAAATAGAGCCCGAAATCAGACTGAGTTGGAAGGCTATGTGATTCATCGGAGCTAATGTTAAGGGACATTTCTCTCATTTCCTGGTCCTTATAGTATCTATCATTGAAGTTTCCTACCCAGGCATGTACTAGATGACAGCCACCTAGGGTATTGAGTTAGAAAGGGAATGAGTTGTCATCGGGTTTTATCGTTGAACTTATGGCAGTAATAGCACTAGTAGAGATACACTTGAATTTGGGTGTCGAAGAAGGACGGGGCTACCGTGTGATCCTTGTACTAAGTATATCATACAACATAAGAATTAAAGAGTTCTCTAGAAACTCACCGTAGAAGTTTGCAGGGGCATGAAGTATAAGGTTTTACATATTTAGAATGCTACGAAGTTTAATTAAGCTTAAAAGGATAGAAAAGTAACTTGCCGGCCTCTAACCTACAGAACACTAGTCTACGAACCCAATGAATCTCCCAGAGAGGAAAAAAGAAACTCATAACAGATGTTATAGAATTGAATGTTAATGACACAATTGTTAACTCTATGATGTTAAATATCTAATCATTCAGAATACAGATCCTAGATTGAGTAGCAAAGGACCTTTCCGTAGATAAGAGCATATAGATCTGGCAGTTTAAACTTAGGGAAACCCCCCTCCCCCAAAGTTAGTCCTCAATTCAATGCCACCACTGGCGCCCTTCTGCCATTGCACCATCATCTTCATTTGTGATCACGGCATCCTATCTTGTAACTCCCAGGAACCCAGCATACTCAAGCGCCAACGCTAATAGCAATAAGCCCTGGGCATGTGGCTATCACCGTAAGATTTACAGGAGTTTACCTATAGAAAAACGCCTCTCAATTCGTAGTTCCAAAGCTATGTAGCTAAAACTTATACTACCTCGCCTGAACAAGTCTACAGATTAACTGAATGGGGCTTTTCTTTTAACGGAGTACAAAGCAGCATTCGCCAGATTGACAACTCGTGGGTGCTGTGATACACAGGGCTTGCAGAAGACCCCTTCCCCCGAGTGTTCTCTACCCAGAATTCAGCCCTACAATTCATATCGAGCATTTGAAGCACCAGCGAAATGATGCGGTATGCCATTGATTGCCGGCGTAAATATGTTGCCAGGCAGTTGTTTCGCAAATTAGCAAATGATCGTTGATTAACTCCATGTACTCGTGATAGTGAATCAGGGCCATTCCGGCTATGATACGACGATCTCCTGCCTCCCAATGTGCTCCTCAACACAGGTATGCAAATCGTGGGCGTGATAGACTGGGAATTCTCCTACGCAGCACCGGCAGAGTTCTCAGCTGCACCACCGTGGTGGCTTCTACTCGAACAATCAGAGTATTAGCCCGTTGGTATTGGGGCTTAGACAGAGGAATACTAGCATCGGTTAGAAACCTTTCTGAGGATGTTGGTTGAGCATAAACAATCCTTCATGAGCTCTGGATGCTTGAGGCAGGGATAGAGGCACTCAGGGCCTATGCAAGGAGTTGGCAAAGTGGTAGTTTCTGGGTCAGTTATGCAGCGTGAAAGAGTTTTGCTTTTGATGCGATTTCCTGCCAGAAGATTGACGAGCGGTCCTTGGTACCTGCCGAGTCGCCTGTAGAATCATAGAAAATGGCAGTCAAAATTGCCTGCTAAGAAGGAAAAGGAGATGTAAAGGCATGTGCAGAAGAAGCTGAATGATATGAATGGGAGCGTTTGGTGTGGAAGCCTTGATGAATAGGGTGTTATTATTAGTCATAATTTGTACGCCTTGAGGAGCAAGGCATAGATGTCTATAGGGGTCATAAGATTGGGATGTTCCAGGCAACTTCAACCTCTACTTTCGAGCTTCTGTATATCACTAGCATGAGATGTTCCGAGCTAACTGCCGAACTGATCTACATTAGCTCCCTTTAAGGGCAATGTGCGGGAGATCTTTCATCCGCTGTACTAATATGCCGAATAATCTATCCGCATTATGGATAGCACTCTACGGTGAAACAGCTATCTGACGGGTCATAAAGATACCCTGACCTCGGTGCAGATGTAGGCAGCAGTCTTAATTGATAGATGCCTATGTAGCATTGAATTGCAGCAACGACACGTAACCTTCACAGCTCGAAGATGCAGCTACGAAAGGGGCTGTGTTGATTGTTTGAGGGGTACAGAGTAGTCTAACCTCTTTGCGAGAGGATCCGAGTCTCGTGATCAGCATCATGCAGTGTGGGATTGGATGTGTGAGTATGTGATTGGCTGATGAGCTGCAGAACGTCTCTCCCCGCTTCCGGTGGCGGGTATGGGGTAATGATAGGTTGGTGGCCTCAAAATTGGGTCTCCAGTGCAGTAGGGAGGCACGAAACAGCACTTGTTAAGTCATGACCCGGTCGGTAATTCCATTCATTTGTAAAAGGAGTTAAATAGAATAAGTGCAATAACCAGCATTGCTTCTCAATTCAATGCTAATCCGCGAAAACTAAACCAGCAAGTTAATGCCCGGTCAAATTCATAATCCCGAAACCAACAAATTCATGCCTCGTCTCTTCCGGAGAGTAAAATGAAACCCAAACTCCATATGCGCCATCATTCATGAAGCCGTAACCATATTCCACGCTAAGTGTGCCCGATTGTAATGCAATAATTGTTTCCTCCATCATGGATGATCACTGAAGGTCGTAGACGACCAGCGCCCGTTCGATATCCTGGACTGTTTCTTTGTCGCCGTAGGCATCCATCAGGGCCCGGTTCTTTCGAAGACGTTCCTCTTCTTCACGATCGAACTGGGGCTGGCGGGCTTGGTTTTCGTAGTAGTTGGCGACTCCGAAGCCTGTATAGTTAATGGTTAGTTGGTGGGAGTGGATTTATGTATTGAAGGGTGGTGTGTACCGAGAGCTATGGCGCCCATGAGCGGGAGATACCTGTATTCATTAGCTATTATTCAATACGTCATCTGGGGAGTGAAGGCACACTCACCACCGACTAGGCTTCTTGAACGCGGGACTTAGAGTAGGTCTCTTGATGAAAGGCTGCGAGCCAGAGGGAGAAGCCGAGACGTTCATGGTTGGTAATGTTGTAGTGATGATTTGATGTTCAGTTTAATTGATGTGTCTTGTTAAGTGTGAAGCGGATACTGGAGGATTCAGTGACGGCTAGACCAAGGTTTATTTATAAGATGGGGGTGTTCCCGACGATCACCTTATTTTCGGGTTGGGGGAGTGGAGAGTATCCTGATTATGGCATGATCGGGAATCGTCATACGATGGATTTGCCGATCCCCCTCAACGTCACAGCATACCTGCATTATGCAGCATATTCATCAACATGATGTTGCATGTGGGAATAGTAGATTGAATTAAGCATGGCTTGTGATTGTTACAGCATTCCCTACTCTTGCTTGCCACTGGGCTAGGATATTGACTGGGGAGGATGAATGCGGTGTCAGGCTTCACTATTTGGTAGATGAGCGATGAATAGCATTCCTGTCCTGTCTGCTATATAATCTGCTTCTGTCTGTGTTCTCTCCTTTCCTTTTCTTCCTTATCATACTGCTATGCTCATTCCAGGAATATACACCCACATTGATGCCCTTGCGCAGCGATATAGGGCTAAACTATATAATTGATCCTAAGCGCCCGAAAGGCTTAGTGGTCGCGTGCGCTGCATGGGACATTCTGATTGAATCGATCAATTACCCTGTCCCCTACTACATCATATCGACTCTGTCTGAATACGCGTTCTGACCCTGAACAATCTCTCTTAACAACAGCTGTCATACTCCCGCTTGGCGGAATCATACATGCCTACTGAAGATGAACTTAGCCTTAGCATGTCCGGCTGGCGACACAATATATAATCGGGCACTGGTGAGGCAGAAGAACAAGTAATCTTCGAAAAATTGCCAGACAACATGGGGTGGTAAGCACTTTACCTTACCATACTCAGCTGATCATACAACGACATCGAAACCCCCCAAGAGGTAAGAGGTAACATCATGAAGTAGTACTATTTGTTTCTAACTTATAGCCAGAGCAATGGGAAGGGAAATTCCCAAAAAACCGTCTAATCAACACAGTAGAACATCGGACACAGAGAACCTGGATTGACATAATCTCAGCAAGACCACTATCGTCGTCAATATGATATGCGGAAATACGACCCAGCTCTGCACGAATTTCTCTTCTTCAATCAGCCAAGTCTAAGGGCTTATCTATTCTGAACCCTAATACTACCTTATAGGGTTGGAAATAGCTGCGAAAGGGCTGTATAAGTGTCTGAAGCGATCGTACGCTCCATGATCTCAAAGATGATCATGACATATCTGCAACTTCCTACAAAAGTTTCCTCGACAGGTCTTTCTATATATCTCCGCGGTACGGCAAATAGGCCCGGTGTTGGAATCACTCAAATCTTTCTAATGCCTTCTTCGTTTGAAAACATTCCCGGAATATGGAAATAGAGGGGTACTCCCTCGGGTGTACAACCATTCGGAAGGCTCAAAACCTGAAGAGCCACGAACGAGGACAAGGTCTTCTGGATTACTGGCCTGGAAACGGTGAGGACACAACCCTGAGGCACATACTTATACTCTCTGTTGCTAAGTGCACTATATTTGAGTATTGCAATTCCCTTCATGCACCCGCTGAATCAAGCATGAGCCATACTCCAGCAATCTGATAGTACTTGAGACATGGTATGGGTTTTCGCAATTCGAATATGCCTCAAAATATATCAGAAAGAAGCAACTGTTGTCATATCACTGTGCCATGTCTGGATTGGATGCAAGTGATGTGTCCTGTCCTTCTGGAATTATAAATATGGCAGTTGCTATTTCGATACATGGGATCCGTGGCAGAATGGAGAGCGTTCGAAGTCGAGAAGCAAGAGTGTTTCGGAGAGTTGTCTGAATTCCTGCGAATGAATAGGCATGTTGACCACGGGTATGCAGAAATGGCGGGCGTTATGGCTATATAAAAGCTGCACAATGGCCAAATACTGAACTTAAGCTTTCCATCTGCCGTGCCTACGTTGACACAAGAAGAGGAGGCGTATACATCGCAAATAAGACTCTTCGAATAATGTCTTGGCTTCGAAGATATTGGCAGAACCAAGAGAGCCCGAAGGAGGGGGTATCTTTGAGAAGGCAGAACCTTTTCTGCATCAATGAACTTGGCATCTGTGTTCAAGGTACAATGGTTTATGGAGACAATTAATCTGCTTATATATACCAGAAACTCGGAAGCGGGCACACTAAGGAATTGATTAAAGCGGAGCACAAATGTCTACACGCTTTATTCTCCTTGCCAGCAATCTTGCCGGACCTGGATAGCTAAGTGGCAAGATTACATTCTGTCTGCAAAGTTAGCAAATTACCTGGCTTGTCCGGTCGCTGTCCCACACTACATATCAAACTCAATGGGACTGTTCATTCGTCTTCCTGGCTATGTGGGCCGTGCGGGGATGGCTCCATCAAAGAACCTTCGCCCGCAGAGAGGCAGAGGGGCGGAATTACGAGGAGGTAGTTGACCATGGTCTCGATCTCATTCTATCCGGCATTTGAATGCTTGGACAGACAGTTCATTCAATCTTGAGGATATTCGGCCATCCCCAACTCCACTTATATACTCTCTGAGAAGTAACCCAAGATCTGAGAAGACATGAGACTTCTTCCACGGAGATGTGCTCTGTGGTATACACCGTGGCGCGAAAGAAATACATAGTTGTCGATGCCAGTCTCAAAGACCGAATGATGCAAATTGATAAGAAGATGGACGCGCTCGATGACCTTGACCCATCTGTCTTTGATACTGAGAATGTCCTCCTCTCCCTTAATTACCTTTACTCGCCTAGCTGCAAACTCATTATTTGTGGGCTGGAGTGTGGGGTGACAGCTGAGGATCTTATGGGTTGGCTTGAGCCATACAAACCAGTTCGTGGAGAAGTACACAATGATGATAAAGGCGTCGTGTAAGAAGTTCCTTCCCTTTATAATTAAGATATCTCCTGCTGACTATGGGTATATAGAACGTTCTCCAACTGTTGCAAGAGTGGAACCGGTTCGGTAATCCGAGCGATGCATCATCAAAGGAAATGGATTCCGCCGCGGCTTACGGGTACACCTATCAAGACAGAACTCCGAATCCTACAAAGTGGAATTTGGTATACTGTATTCGTCGTTACTACAGATACAGACCAGATGAGTTCGCATATCTGCACTACCGAAAGGTATCGACGCTCGGAACCCAATGGAGCGGAAGATAAGAGACCATTTCGGCATTTATTCAGGGCCTTTAACCGATGCAAGAAACTTGCAAGACAGCCTGGTTGTCCATAGGAAGTTCATTCCTAATGGATTTGAACTTCGTTGATTCGTGTGTTTAACAAGGGAAATCCATGGAAGAACTCAGAAAAAGCCCTTGAAGTGATGCGCAACAGCTACTCGGCTGTTATCACATTGGCTATGAAGAGCGACTCGTTCGTTTGCCACAATACACCAGGCGAGGACATACATTTCTTCCTCTTATATTATGCATCCATACCCCTGATCATAAAGCTCTGGGTATCTGGATGACCGGATCCGAGAGCTAGCGAGCCGAGCCTCAGACTGTCCTCTACATTGTAGATCGATATGGCGACACGTCTGAAAGTCCCGCAAACTCAATGGCTCCTGTCCTGGGGTCCTGGCCGCCAAAGCGCAAGGACAAAACTAATCAGGACATACCGTGGCCTATACCGTCCATGGACAATACATTTCGACGAAGGAACTTTCCAGAGCCACATCCCGTTTTGGAAGAAGTTTGACCATCGCGGGGCTGTCTACCTCGTCAAGGGAGCTATACCCAGAGCCATCTTGGGCCAAAGTCATAGCCGTTGTATAGATCACAGCTGCCAATAATGCATTTCTATCTTTCTTAAATGCCAGCAGCGGCAAGTAGATGCCAAATGACGAGTCAGAGGGGGAAATCGACGGCAGACTTTGGGACAGCTTCAGACAATATACATGTCTCCGGCAATACTACATCGCATATACTGCTTGCTTGCTGGAGAATAACCGAAGAGGAACGGCACAATGAGGCGTACAATATACCAAAGGTGTCAAAACACAGAATAAGGATAATCTATACAGGCGGTCTGTGTTTGACTATCTTTATATCTGCGGATGTGCTCAGAAACGACACAGTCTATGCAAGATGGGCTTCACCACATACAACTCTCCAATTTCCTATGTCACTGGCAGACAGACAAAATCTTGCATTACATACAATGAAGATCACATACCGAGACGTGATTGTCCTCGTCCAGATCACATCGCCAGAATGAATCGGTGGCAATAAAACAGCTTCCTGACCTGCGGAGCACAGTCATATATACCCTCCAACCATTCCACATCTACCAGGAAGACAACCTGTCCATATATGGCGACAACACAAGACCTAAGTCTTTCTGAGACTTCTATTCCGCAAAGGGATATATCATGGATGTCATCATTTACAACCGGCCTTTGTTGAGCAGGGCCGAGTCAATCGCGTTGGGCAAATTCACATTGTCCAGGTATATGACTATCTTGTGCCTGATTCCTTTCAGATCTCTTTGAACAACCGGGCGACACAAAAGGCGTTACCGGGTGTCATGACGGATATGTCTTCCTCGCTTGCATCTCTTCTCGATCCTGAAAAGGATTATGTTGAAGCGAACAAATGGGTCCTTCGGGACGGTTCGTCTCTCTTTTCATTTTTGTTTCTACTATACCGTGGACCATCCCGCTGTGCATCTCACAGAATACAACCAACTCCTATAGGGTTACTATGTATAGTACTGGCATATTCGGCGCCACTCTCTAGCCAAGATCAGATCGACAGGAATGCCAGACGGGACCTTTGACGCAACATGCCTTTGACTTATGGCTATACCGGTATTTCTACTATGGAAGAGTTCAGACTCCACAGGGATCAACGGGTTGAAGATGCTAGTTTAATTCGGAGAAAGCTGAGAGAGGACATGTTTGGTGCTGATTTCGACGATCGCTACATAATTGTATTGACCGATTACTACACCTTGGAGTCGAGGCGATCGATTCCTCGGCCGTGGCAAAATGGTACAGAAGCGCGATGTTCTACGGAGTACAAGTTTAGAAGTCCCGGGCTCCTAAGCCCCTGCTTAAAAGACAAAGCACAAGACAGGGATGGCTATCAAACAGGTACTCTGTTCTCTGACTCTGTAAGCGATCAAGAATCTAACCTGTGAATATCCTAACTTATTGCTGTGTCCGTGTCTTCCAAAAAAAAAAAAAAAAAAAAAAAAAAAACCTCTCAGTGCGCACCCACATATATTTTCTCTCATGAGCATTGAAAGAACTAGAAAAAGAACATTGAAAGCAGATATCGCAATGCAAAACCTCCCCGGTCCAAGGGAGATAAAAGGGTATATTTATCATATCGATCCAAGAGCAAATGGCTAGCCGATACATGTCTCCTGCGTCGACGAGAACCCTGCATATGGGTTGATGCATCTTTGCACGTAACTTAGACGTGATTGTGAATACAGACCGAAAACCCTGATCACGGCGGGGTGTTTTATATGTCCCCGGAATCAAACTCTGCGTCAATGCTTTTTCATGTGGGGTATTCTATATATGTTGAAACTTGGATACCCTTTGGCAGTGCTTTTTCTACAGGACGGGAGGTCTTCAGAGATTTAAGATCATTGTGTGTGGTGTGGTGGAATCAATTAACGAGGGATTGGCAGTTGTAGGGCGTGTGGGTGGGAGGATAGATACGAGTCTCTTGATGACAATCTCTTCCTTCCTGATCGAGTTTTCAGTGGCTGTTGCTGGGTGTGGTATAGAATAAAATGGCTATTCCTGGAAACATGCTATTGTGTTGTCAGCTTTCGGTTAGGGATGCTTAACCAGTTTGTGTCTATCCAGTCGATGGCGAAGATGCTATTGATGAGTTGAGTTGTTGTAGTGGGATGAGATGGATATCGTTGATGTTATGGCGTTGCATACTTGCCGTGGCTGTTAATGGGGGTGTCGAAATGGGAGAAGCCAAGGTGGGAGGGACTCTATGATCAAACTGCAGACTCGGCGTGTATACTATTCATGAAGATCTAGTCATTCTTCTGGCTGCTTTGAATAACTCAGTTGCATGATGCTATTCAATACAGAGTTAAACCAACATAACCATTTAATTCATTCAACTATCTAAGCACTAACCGCGGCCTGCGCAGTCCCCTCAACCTCCTGCACCCTCGCCTCCTCCTTAACATGCTCACCCTCAAAGCTCTTCATAGGGTAAAATCCCCACTTCTCAAACATCGCTCTATCCTCATCCCACCCATTACAATCCGTCGTAAGCATCTTCTCACCCGTAAACACAGCATTAGCTCCCGCCATAAAGCAAGCAACCTGCTGCTCCTCACTGAGGGAAATTCTGCCCGCCGCAAGTCTAACAATAGTAGCCGGCATAACCACTCTAGCAGTCGCCACCGTTCTCAAAATCTTATCAAACGAAATCATCTTCCTCTCTCCCAGGGGAGTCCCCGGAATCGGCACCAGAGCATTAACCGGGAAACTCTCGGGATGCTTCTCCAACCCAGACATGGTATAAATCAACCCCACGCGATCCTCATCCTTCTCACCCAGACCCAAAATACCCCCAGAGCAAACATTAATCCCCGCATCCCGCACATTCGCCAACGTCTTCAACCGCTCATCATACGACCTCGTCGTAATAATCTCCGGGTAAAACTCCCTCGACGTATCCAGGTTATGGTTGTACGCCGTCAACCCAGCATCCTTCAGTTCCTTGGCCTGCGCCTCGTCAATCATTCCCAGAGTCACGCACACTTCCATCCCCATGCCCCGCACCCCGGACACCATGGCTTTGATGTTCTTCAGACTGGTCTTGCGGCCGCGCATGTCGCGCCAGGCGGCGCCCATGCAGAACCGTGTGCTGCCGTTGGCTTTGGCAGTGCGGGCGGCTGTGAGGACTTCGTCGACGGGGGACATCTTGGTGGCTTTGAGACCGGTTTGGTACCGCGAGGATTGTGCGCAGTAGGAGCAGTCTTCGCTGCAGCCGCCGGTTTTGATGTTCATTAGCGTGCACATTTGGATGGCGCTGGGGTCGTGGAAGCGGCGGTGGACAGCTGCCTATATTCATTGGGGCATGGTTAGTGAGGGTGCTACTTAGGTGGGGGTTGGCGAGGATTAAAGGGCTTTGGGGGAGCGTACAGCAGCATAAGTAAGCTGGTTCAGAGGCGTCTCGTAGATCTGTTGAATCTCTTCACGGGTCCAGTTGGTGCGTGGTGCAGTGGCGGCAGTGGCTTCACGCAGAGCAGTTGGGATACGGCTGGCGATGGCGGCGGCACTGGGGGAGGTGGATTGCACGGTGCCATAGTTGCGGCGGAGGAGGACCCCGGGGAGGGTACGGAGAGACATTGTGTGATGCTTTGTGTATGTGTTTGTCTCTGTGTTGTGTGTGGTGTGTGTGTGGATGGGTATGTAGTATATGGAGTGGTGGAAAGATGAAGAGGTACTGGGGAAGAGAAGAGGGGAGATGATTGTTGACAGTGAGTGAGTGAAGGAGTGTTCCAGGCTACACACTATTAATTAACTACTACGGAGTAATTACTAGACTGCTCTCTCTCCATACTGCTAACTAACACCTCGGGCGAAAAGAGGGGCAGCAGACTATTACTACTTACTATCATCTCACAACAACCGGATTAACATTAGTGTCAGACAGATAGTTGGCCAGCCAGTCAGCGCCGATCGAATGGAATTGAGCATGAGTGAGTGTTTGTTGCGGGTGGGCGGCAGCCCTTGTTGACCCCAACCGGGTGTGGTCAACCACAACATCCATACCCTAGTAATTGACCAAGTTTGATGATTTGATTCAGAGGAGATAGTGGTGTTGATTGACTTTGTCTCCGGTGAGATGATTTGGCTAAATTGATGGATCAACTTCTTGATCCCAGATAAAATTAGGCATAGGAGAATTAATGGCTGCTCGGAGGGAACTGGCTTGGGGGGTTGGCTTGGCTGCATGTGCTTTGCTGGGGGAAGCAAATCCCACACAGTCAGAGTCAACTTCCCTCAATCCCTCCAGAGTCGAAGAATGGGGTTATGACGATGGAAAGATCCACTTGTTACGGACCAAAGGAGCTCCGCTGCAGCAACCCGGAACACATTGCCGCTGATTGGTTGTTGAGTCTCAAACAGTCTGGCTCTGTTCGGGCCGTCGGTGAGGATGCAATTGTTAAGCAAAACGAGGATCGGAATCACAAGGGGAAAACAAAACTTAATTCCTTCTATGCCAATCACAATGTCATTGTTTGTCCGTTATGTCATGTCTATGCCTATACTATACTAGTTTAATACTACGTAGTTTGTGAGTTATCTATGGTGTATTGTGTCGTATACACTGTATAGATCTTGATCGGAAGAATCTTCTTCACTCCACCAACAACGCCGCCCGCAGCACTTCCTCAATCTCCCGCAATGCTTCCGGGGTTGACGTGACACTGGCCATCAGGTACAGCACATTGCCCAGCACGCGTGAATGCACTGCAAAATGCTCCCCACCCGCTGCCAGCCGCTGCTGCAGTCCTTGGGCCGCCGTCGACGTGTATCCTGCAGCAGAGATTGTGCCCTCCGGTTAGCGGCTATTCTCGGCCAATAAACACGAAAAAAAAGCTAATCGACAGGATGGAAATTGAACTCACCTCCGCCCTGAGTATCCTTCAGGGCAATACTCAAAACCGTTCCCAGGGCAAATAACCCCTCCACAGCCGGCGCTTGGGACAGCTGCCCTACCAACCCATGCGACCAGACGCTCCAGACCTCCGGTCGCGCCCGGGGCGCAGAGGGGAGCGCCGCCGGCTGCCAATCCCGCCGGTACTTGTCCCATGCCCCACTGCGTTCCAGCTGCTTCATCGTTCGCAATGAATCCACCGCGACTTGGCACCCAACCGCGTGCGCCGTGTAGCTGTGCCCGTGCAGCAGCGCATCGCTCTTGTGCGGACTCGAGAACGCCTGGAACACCTCGTTGCTCGCCAGCGTCGTGCACAGCGGTACCAGCCCGCCTGTGAGCAGCTTCGCGTTGACCGCGATGTCGGCATCCACCCCAAGAAAAGAGGCCGACGATCGCTGTCCCAGCCGGTACAGCCCGGTGAACACCTCGTCGAAGATGATTGGGAGTCCCGACCACGACGATCCCGCCGCCGCGCCTGCAGTGGCGCCAGGGGCAAAGAGCTCTGGGTGACCGCGCACCACTTCAGCCAGGCACCGCTGGAAGAGGGGGTCACTAGTGATTGGTCAGTATCGGCGTGTATACTACCTATCTTGTTGTGAACAGGATGGAAAAACTCACCAGAATAGCATGCCTCCCGCTCCTAGGATCACCGGCTCCATGATCAGCGAGCCAAATTTCATACCCTGCTGCTGCACCAGCTCTGCGATCGTCTCCCGGATGTACTCTTGGTAGCGCTGTCCAACCTCCGAGGCGACCCGCGTTTCCAGATCGAACAATGCATCCAACGAGGAGTACTCGAGGTCAGGCCCCAAGGCCGACCGCAGATTCTCGGGGATTTGGACCTTCCACACTCCCTGTGACATCTGCACCCGGGGGTAATCGAACCAGTAGCCCCGACCCCGGTACCACTCCACCTTCTTGTTGTATGTAGAAGGCTCCGAGCAGTCCATCACTCCGATCGTATCGCCGTGGTAGCTGCCCTTGAGGCCGAGGATACTAATCTGCTCTTGGCTGGCATCCCAGACGTACCGGTCACATGCCGCCCGGAGACCCATCTTAATAGCCACCTCCATGCCCGTGCTGCCATTGTCGCTGTAAAAGACCTTCTGCAGACGCGGGTTTCCGACCGTCTGCAGCAGCGTCTCCGCCAAAGTCAGTGCAGGCTCGTGGATATTCCCGGGGAACATGACATGACCGTAGCGACCTGCAGCGTACGCCGCCGACAGGGCCAGATCGGGGTTTCCGTGCCCGAGACCTTGCGTCCACCACGAGGCGGAGCCATCGAACGTTGCCCGCAGTCCACCCTCCTGCGAGGGCTCCGCGGGCTTATAAGTCTGGAAGAAATCATCGTACGCCGAATCAATTACCGTAATATCCTTCGGCGCCATCCCGTGGTGCTGCGTGAACGGATACCAAATGGTCTCGTGAGCCCGACCAGACATGGCCTCCAGGCGCTCAATTCGCGCCTCATTCTTCGCTGTCATTTCCTCCAACAACCCAGCTACATCGGTACCCCGCGCCACACGCTCGTAGTACCCCGCCATGGCCTCCTCATCGCGGGCCTCGGCATCCGCATCCCGCGATGCCGGGCGCGCCGGGGGCTGCGGCAGCGGCAACAGGGGGATACTCTTTTTCTGGAAATAGGTGCGCAGATACTCATGATTCTGGTAGTAATCATCCTGAAACAGCAACACAGAATTCACATCATACCCGCGCAATAACAATGACTCATACGCCGAAATGGAGGACGAGATGCCGCCGAGGCGGGAGTCCGCAATCAGAACAATTGGCAGCCTTAAAGGCCGATACAAATCGGCCTGGGAATTGCCATTGGGGCCCGGCGAGTGCACGCCGCCTGCTGTTTCAACAAGGGCAAAATCAATGCCCTTTGCTGCCCAGTTGGAGAGGGTCTGATGGACGGAGGTGATGATATCATCATCCCGCGGAATCTGTGCTATTGTCAGCTCAGCTCATCATTTGCTCGGGTGTTGGCGCATTGCACCACCACAGAGTCAGATGAATTGGGAATCGCACCGTCAGTTGCTTCTGCTTCGCCGCAATGTGTGGGCTGACGGGCTCATCGAATTGGTACAGACACTTGGTCAGCGTGCCCGGGGCGTAGCGCCGGATGTGTCTGGGCTAGTAGTGAGCGGGGTGAAACTTGGGGCTGGGGGCCTTGATTTATGGTCTTACCGGTCATCTGCATCGTCTAATGGACCGGTTGATACGGGTTTCAAGAATGCCGCGGGCGATTGAGAGTTGAGGCGCTGGATGGCATTGCAGAGAACGGTGGATACAATGGTCTTGCCGACGTCGGTGTTGGCACCGTAGACCTGGTGGGCGCGCAGGGAACGCCAAAGGGCGGCACCGACGGGGGGCATGGGAGGCAGCCAGGGGAGGAATTAGAGAATAGGAGTATATAAGGATAGAAAGTATATATGGTGAAGTAAGGGGAAAGGAGAGATCAAGGAATTGGTACTTTATTATGTACCAAGTATATGGCTATCACGAAAGTCACTCTCACTCTTTTACTCAGATAAGGCGGATTGACAGCGGGATATGCAACCTGCAAGGCGGAAAATAGCCGAGGCAATCAATGAGGCACTCAGGCAGCGGGCCACTATTCCTTAGGCATCCAGCCAGAGGTTAAAATAATTAACAGAATAAATATAATAAAACTGGGCAGTACTTTAGTTAGTACGGAGCAGTCAACTAATCTACCAACTAAACTAACTGGTTAGTTTATCCTCCCCACCGGTTGAATCCTTGATCTCCCAACAGTAGTCTAGTCAACCCACAACATCCGCCGAACGGGTTCAATTTCTGTTATGTTATGTGATTTCAATGCCGCATCTGCTTGTCCTTCTCCGTCCCGAGGTATCCATCCATTTCCCACCTTTTTTTTTCCCCCTTGTCTCTCCTGGTTCACTCCGAAAGCCCCATAACGCTAGAGAGCCACCAGAAAACCAATGGAAAATCTGGCATCTCAGGCAACCAGCCTATTTGTTGTGATTACGGAGATTACCTATGTATCCCGATGGCTGGCTAAGGCCAATTCCACTACTACTAATCCAGTTGAACTCCGTCAGGCACACGCCCTGCTGGATGGATGGATCCACCCGGTAATCAGTTGGCAGTTGGTGTGAAAATCCCCTCTCTCTCCACGCCTTTCCGGTATGATGGGAAACTGAATTGATTAGTCTAGTTCTGTTTGGTAAGGAGCACGGCGGAGATCTGGCCGGATTCACATTCGTTTTATCTATCTGTATATCTAGCTATCTAGTGTCACGATTCCCCCGGAGATAGTGTTGATACTATGTTTGATATTCAATTTGACTCTCAACCTACTACTTACTGACTCACTCAGTTCAATTCAATTACTCTCTCTTTTACTCTTCTTCCTCTTCTCTAAACAGCAATTACTATACCCAATTGCCCTCCCTCACCCTCCCCTCACATACACATACACATACACATACACAATGCCCCCCTCCACCACCAAACCCTCACCCACACCCACCCTCCTCACCTCCCTCCGCACAGCCCTCCAACACCGCAAATCCAAGAACTCCCTCCGCCGTCTAACCCTCATCCCCCCCACCTCCACGGACTTCTCCTCGAACGACTTCCTCTCCCTCAGCACCTCCCCCCTCTTCCGCGCGCGCTACACCACCCACCTCTCCAGCGCACCCCCCTTCTACCCCTTCGCCTCGGGCGGCTCCCGCCTCCTAACCGGCAACTCGCCCTACGCCGAGGCCCTAGAGACCTTCATCGCGAGCTTCCACAACGCGCCGAGCGGGCTGCTCTTCAACTCAGGCTTCGACGCAAACGTAGGCGTGCTCTCCTGCATCCCGCAACCAGGCGATGTCATCATCCACGATGAGTACATCCATGCGAGTGCGCACGAGGGGATGCGGTTATCCCGCGCAGGCAGGAAAGTCCCCTTTGCGCATAGCTGTCCCCAGTCCCTAGAAGATGTGTTAAGAAGGGAAGTTGAAAATGACGAGAAATTGCAGAGTGGGGAACGGAACGTCTTCATCGTCATCGAGAGTATATATAGTATGGATGGGGATATTGCGCCGATACGGGAGTTCGTGGAGGTGGTGGAGAGGGTGGTGAAGAACAAGGGCAAGGGAAATGCGTATTTTATCGTGGATGAGGCGCATGCTACCGGGGCGTTTGGGCCGAGGGGTGCGGGCGTGGTGCAGGAGTTGGGGGTTGAGGAGAAGATGTTTATTCGTGTGCATACGTTTGGGAAGGCGTTGGGGAGTCATGGTGGTTAGTGTACCAAGTTTATTCCTTTTTGTCCCTGTTTGGTATTGGGGGTAATGGCTGACTGACTGATACTTGTTCAGCGATTGTGCTCTGCTGCCCTGACACACGCGAATACCTCATCAACTACGCCCGCAGTCTCATCTACACTACCGCATTGGGGTTCCCGTTCCTGGCGTCGATTCGGACGGCGTATGAGATGTTGGCGGAGGGGGAGACCGAAGAGGTATGCTACTATCCCTAATATACTTACTTTTCATTTAGTGGAGTGTATAGCTGACTAATTATACCAGTTGCAACGCAATCTGCAACACCTCATTGAATACCTAGGCAATCGTCTAGATGCCCTCGGGTCCTGGGACCCAGCTATCTTTGAAGTGGACCATTTCCCGCGCTCGCCTATCTTCTCGCTGCGCAGTCCGGTCCCGCGCCAGTTGGCGGCTGCGTGTCAGCGGAAGGGCTTCATGGTGCATCCGATTATGTCGCCGACGGTGCCCAAGGGGAAGGAGAGGGTGAGGGTGTGTTTGCATGCGGGGAATACGGTCGAGGAGATTGATGGGCTGGTGGAGACGATTTTGGCATGGTTGAATGGAAGGGAGAGTGAGAAGAGGGTGGCGAGGCTTTAGTTCACTTGGTTCATCCTTTTTAGATATATCGGTGAATATGGGGGAAGGCATTGGGCTGTACATATTATTAGCTGCATTTAGGAAATATCTGATCATATCATATCATATCATATCATATCAAGCCATGCTGTAAACCTAGTCCTGTAACTCCGTGGCCATATTCCTATTCCTCCTTTCCAGTGTAAACTCCATGTAAGCCATGAGAAGCGTAGTACCGTGGATATCCCTCCAGTTACAAAGAAAATAAACTCCCATTATGCATTCTATCCCTCCTTCCAGTTTCCTCTTACCCCATCACCTAATGAATCCAGTAGTTGCGGCAGGTCGGGCAGGTCGGCTCCAGGGTGTCAAAGGTGTCGAGCCACTGCTCCAAGCATGCCCGGTGGTAGTTGGTCCCGCAGAATCCCCGGCACCAGACCAGCAAGCTGTGATCGTAGTCCGGACCGGCAAGCTCTTCGTCTACATTCACTGTACGTTAGCACTGTTCAATCATCAAGTTCATGAAGGCAGGAATCTTACCGTCCATCTCCTCCCAGTCATCATCCTCATCGTCTTCAGTTCTCTCATCGTCGGACATGTCGCAGCGCATGCTCTCATCCAGATAGGGAAGAAGACAGATTCCACAGTCGCCATCCACAGGGCGCGGCTTAACCCGTTGAGGCTTCGGAGACGTAGGGGGGTCGCAGTACATAGACACAGTGCTTTCTCCAGACGGAATCGGTCTCGGGGCTGTTTGATGGGCGGGATGGGTATGACCCGAAGCGATCAAGGTGCTGCTGACGAGTTGGACCGCCGGGGTGTGGGGACGGTGATGGAACGCAGAATTGGCGTGCGGAAGAGGCGAAGCACTGCCGGAAGCTGAAGCTGACATAGTGGTAGCAGCGGGATCACCTGCAGGACGGACGATCTCAACTCGGGGTCTTGAGTTCTGCGGGTGATGATGGTTCGCACCCATCCCGACCATGCCATGCTGGATGGTGATTCGGCTCGCTGAGCTGGGTCCATGATGGCTGGTCGTCAGGTTGGTAACCGCAATTCCACTACCCGTGGCCATGATGGTTGGGTTGGGTGGCATGTGAAGGTAGCTGTTCGACATGTCTGCAGTGGATGCAGCAGATCGCTCAGCCAGATACCGCTGCAGTTTCGCCTCCCACTGGTCAACCAGGGTCAAGAATTGGTATCGATGCTGGGCGGGGCAGAGCAGAAGACTGGCAAGGTCGATGAGAATCGGATCAACGGCGGATATGGAAGAGGTTGCTGTGAAGATGCGGGTGCCTCGTTCGATCAGAGTGTACGCTTCGTCACGCTTCTGATAGCTGATCAAATTGTTGCACCGACGATTGTAGGAGTGCGAGAGACCGACACAGTGGTGATCAGCTGCCGGGTTAATTTTCAGAATGTCAGCCAACTGATAACGAGAGGCAGACGCCATGATGACGGCGGGGTGATTAGTCGCTGACGGGGTGCTTAGTCGGCGAGGGGGAAGAGGAGACGAGGGGAGAGAATAACGGTGCAGACAGTGCAGACGGTGCAGACGAGGTTCATGAGTAGCACCGAGAGAAGCGAGAACAGTGAATGGCAGTGAATGAAAGGGGACGTGAAGAAAGCGCCACGACAGCAGAGGGGCACCCATGTGGTCTGGGTCATCATTTCTCGTACCTGATCGCTAACTATGCGGAACTAAGCTTCAAGGCCCGATGGAAATGCAGGCGAACAGCACCAGGCACCAAATTCGGGATGGACTCCGGAAAGTGGATGTTGGAAGATGACGGCGATGAGGAGGAGAAAGGCGCAGATGAAAAGGAAGATGGGATGGTAGGGATGGATGGACTCATGCTTATGCCATAATGGCTTCAGCGCAACAAAAAGCGGAAGACTCCGAGACTCCCTCAGCGCGTGATCGAGGGGTTTGGCTGAAGGGATGCAATCCCGGTTAGATGGTTGGTTGGATGGTTTAGTTGGATTGATAACACTCTTTCCTGCTTTTTATCTGCATTTTTATCATCTGCTGTCTCTCCCCCTCCTTCGTTTCTCCTCTTTCCTTCCCCGCACGTGGTCCAGATCACATTGTCAACCTTCCATCTGCCCATCACCACCACTCAGATTCCATCTCCCACCTCCCCCCATGGATACTTCCCGAGACGTCCCAGACATTCTTATCGTGGGTGCTGGCATCTTCGGGGTCAGCACAGCCTACCATCTCGCTCAGCAGCTCGAGCGACCGTCACAGATCGTCCTGTTAGATCGCGCTGCCCCGCCATCCACCCCCGCGGCATCTACCGATATCAACAAGATCATTCGTGCCGACTACACCAACCCTCTCTACGTCGCTTTGGGGTTCGAAGCTATTGAACAGTGGAAGTCACTGCCGTCCTTCCAAGAAGCAGAAGTCTACCACCCCTCGGGCTGGATCGCCTTGGAGGAGAAAGATAGCGATGTCCCCGCTTTGATAAGGAAGAACTTCCGCGATTATGGTCGCGGCGACGTCATCGAGGAATGGTCCGAAGAGAAAGTCCGTCACGCATGGGGTGGGCTACTCGAGAAGACAGACTGCTCCCCATTTGGCTCATATTACTATAATTCTTCTGCTGGCTGGGCGGACGCAGGAAAAGCATTGCAGCTGATGGCACAAGAAGCGATCAAGCTGGGTGTCCGATATGAGGTCGGGGAGGCGCGCAGAGTCGTTCGTGACGAAAAGGGGGTCAGTGGTGTTAGAAGGGCAGACGGTACCATCTACCACGCTCGAAAGGTCTTGTTGGCCACTGGGGCATGGACAAGTCAGCTCATGTCCTCGGTGGAGGATGAGTTGGACCTGCCGGGACCAGACCGAGTAGAGCAGCAGGTATCAGCAGCGGGAGTAACAGTCTCGCACTTCCAACTCTCCTCGGAGGAAAAATCCCGCTACTCGCAGCTGCCGGTGTTTGTCTACGGAGGAGAAGGTGGGTTATATCCTGGCCCGGCGTGGACAAGCTGACGCATCCAGGCGAGGTCATCCCTCCCACTGCAGAAGGAATCCTCAAGTTCACCACCGCCGCTTCGTTCAGGAACACCATCCGCACTGCGTCGGGACATGAAATCTCGGTGCCGCTGGTAGATCAAATTCATGTGCCTGAAGCATTGCAGGAAGATCATCTGCATGCCATTCGACCTCGTCTGCCACAGTTACTTGAGGACCATCCCCGTCCCGACTACTGGCGCATATGCTGGGATGCAATCTCGCCCAGCCAGCATCCGCTAATTACCCGCCATCCAGACGATCGACTGTCCAACTTGTACTTCGCAGTAGGGGGATCATTCCATTGCTACAAGTTCCTCCCGACCATTGGCAAATACGTGGTCAACGTGTTATACGGGGTGTCGAATGGAAGCGAAAAAGACAAGGCCTGGACGTGGAAGGAGCATCACCCAGATGAAAGAGGAGTGCATGCGCGTTTGGCCCCGGAGAGAGAGATTCGAGATGTTATATAGACCTAAATGGATGCAGCCTGGTGTTTGCTCAAATCAAAGCCAGCGGCTCAGGCTTCCGCAACCGGACAAGTTTCAATCAGGAGAAACAAATCTTCATCGAGAAAAGTATATACCACACTGCATCATCCCCCTTGCGTGCACCACACCGACCAAAAAGGCAGTCTTTTGATGATTTGTCACCACTCTTTCCTCCGATCTACGCCCCACCTAGCCACAAGATGATGCACAATGCCATGGTAGCCAGCTAGACATCTAGACAGCTAGAAAGCTAGGAACAGCATCACACGTATTACATAGCAGATAAAACAAAGTAACCGATCCGTTGGGGCAAAACAATGGGTCATTGCCAGACCTGGTGGGAACCGCAACGTTGAACCTCCAGAATTATGGATCCTGAAGAAGCTTCGCGACCCACTCTGTTCCAAACATTCCTCCCTTCCCCCCAAAAAAGCAATCTGAAGGCCAGCTGTTTGACCCGAGGTTGAGAACGAGAGAGAGGAGGAACTGGCCGCACCCCCGCCGCTTGAGCCCTTGGGACAACCGTAATTTGCTCCGCAGCGCCTCCTGCATATTATCCGGATGCGGAGAGAGACACACATAGCCTGGACCGAGGATGTGGTCGGCAATGAAATCTACCTACTCCATGTCTTCCCCTCATATCTTGACAATTAATCTATCTCCATAGCGTACAGTTATTCCTCTCACAGCATTTTTAGCGACATATTCAAAGTTGGCAACCGGCCTGACCATGGCGTTAGGTGATCACCCCTTACACCCTTGACATATAGACTATGTACGTCATGTAGCACAGCACTAACATCGATGGCATCACCGCGCAGCAACATCAACAGGAGCCGCAGCCATTGCTCTAGCCGCCTACCTAGATGCCAAATTCCACCTCACGAACGATGCATCCAGCATGCTGGCCCAGCGGCGCTCCCTCCGCGACACAGCGAAAGCCGCCGCACAAGGGCAACTGAGCATGTGGCCCGTCTTCGCAGCCACGGCATCGCAGTACCCCGACATGGTCTGTATTTGGACACGCGAACAGTCTTATACATACCGGGAAGCCCTAGCCGCCGCAGCCCGGTACGGCCACTTCTACCTGTCAAAGGGGGTGCAAAAGGGCGACCTGGTGGCATTCTACCTGCAAAACCGGGCGGAATTTATCTTCGCCTGGTTAGGACTTTGGAGCATCGGATGCGCCCCCGCCGCCATCAACTACAACCTGACCGGCGATGCGCTGGTGCATTGCCTATCCATCAGCGGCGCCAAGCTGCTGCTGGTTGACCCGGAGGCTGGATGTATGGCTCGCATCGAGGAGCGAAGGTCGACGATCGAGAATGAGTTGGGCATGCAACTCGTCACTGTTGACGACACCTTCAGTAACCATTTGCTTTCGTTTCCGGCCTCTGTACCGAGGGATGGCCAGTTGACCTCCCACGTCCCTGGCGAATTTCCCGCTATCCTCCTCTACACTTCCGGCACGACTGGCCTGCCCAAAGGCTGTGCCTTCACCACCTCCCGGCTCTATGCCGCTCAGACCATCCGCAACAGTAACATAACCAATGTGTCCGGCCCCGGCGGGGACAGGTGGTACAGCGCGATGCCCCTGTACCACGGAACGTCAGCGATCGCAATGATCAACAACATAGTTGGCGGACGAAGCATCGCCATCGCGCCGCGTTTCAGTGTGCGCAATTTCTGGCCCGATGTCCGGGCCTCCCAGGCCACGGTCTTCGTGTATGTCGGCGAAGTAGTGCGGTATCTACTGGCCGCACCGCCATCCCCCCAAGACCGGGAGCACGGGGTGCGCATGATGTACGGCAACGGGCTGCGGCCGGACGTGTGGGAGCGGTTCCGGGAGCGGTTCGGGGTTGCGGAGGTCGGGGAGTTCTTCAACAGCACGGAGGGAGTCTTCGGGCTGTTTAATCTCAATCGCGGGCCGTTCACGGCGGGCGCTGTCGGGCATCATGGGTTGTTATTGCGGACAAGCTTGAGGAATACATATGTGCCTGTCGTGGTGGATGCAGAGACGGGGGATGCGGTGCGGGATGAGAAGACGGGGCTGGTGAAGCGGGCGGCGTATGATGAGGGCGGGGAGATACTGGTCAAGGTGCCGGATGAGAAGGCGTTTCAGGGGTATTGGAGGAATGAAGCGGCGACGAAAAAGAAGTTCATGCGGGATGTGCTGACGAAAGGGGATTTGTGGTATCGGTCTGGGGATGCACTGAGGCGGGATGGGGATGGGAGGTGGTATTTCCTCGATCGGCTGGGGGATACGTTCCGGTGGAAGAGTGAGAATGTGTATGTCTATTCTTACTATCCCTTGCTTTGTGCGTATTTGTCATTGTGGTTGGTGTTGGCTAATGGTTGATTATGCAGGTCCACGGCAGAAGTGGCCCAAGTACTGGGCCGGTATCCTGGCATCCAGGAAGCCAATGTGTATGGAGTAAAAGTGCCTCATCATGAAGGCCGCGCAGGATGTGCGGCCTTATTGCTCAGTCCCGAGGCCCGCAGCGGGTTTGACGGGCAGGAACTGGCCCGGTTCGCGCGTGCACAGCTGCCGCGGTATGCGGTGCCGGTCTTCTTGCGCGTCGTGGAACAGTCATGGCATATTCATAACCATAAGCAGAACAAGGGGCCGCTGCGCCAGGAGGGCGTGGAGCCTGGCAAGTTGGGGTCGAAGGTTGTGCAGGGCCACCGCGACCGGCTGTTTTGGTTGCCTCCGGGGTCGGAGGGCTACATAGAGTTTGGTGAGAAAGATTGGCAGCGTCTCGCCGGGGGTGAGGCGAAGTTGTAAATAGTAGGCAGAAGCGTATATATGATGATTCATGACCATGCTATTCCATTAAAGCCATTTTGGAGTTCTTATTCATGTTTTGGTACGATCGCGATCGGGGAACTGACTCGTGCAGAAGACGGGTCAGATAGCAACCCTAAGTCAACCAACAGACGATAACAGAGATATCTATCAAGTACTCCGTACAACCAGAGTAGCCCGTACTGTTCCCGACCATGGCAGCAGCAGACTGCGATAGCACCACGGGATGCCCAAAGCATCATCCCTTGCAGATCAGCACATCTTGCCCTGATTTGTCCGGAGGGAACGTCCGCCGGCCCACCCGTCAGTCACCGCTGGACCAGCGCCCGCTTCAGTTCTAGACTATCAATGACTAGGTAGTTAAATTGTCTGTCAGCATCAGGACTATTCCTTTCTCTTGACCGCTAGCGACCGCGACACGAGGCCCGCTAAGCATTGCACGGGATGATCGGATGCACGAGGAGAGGGGAACAGAAGATCAAGTAGAAAGAAAACCACGCATGCGCTGGGGAGGAGCTTAGGCTGCAGGTCGGATGGATCCTGAATCAGGATGGCTTGGTTTGAGTCTGCAAACTAACTAGTCAACTAATTCTCTAGTGGCAAAGACTGACGAAACACCACGCGATAGTCAAGCCCTAAGCCTTTTCTGCCTGGTGCATGCTGATGGCTTCATCCATGAGAGACAGACAGACAGACCCTCTTGGAGTATCCGCTAAGTCACCTAGTGTGTATTCTTGTCTGCCTGTCTGATTGTCAACTCCACCCCAGTGCTCCACTTGCATGGCATCTGAAAACAACTTCCATCATGGAACATTCTCCGCAACTGCTGCTGCTCACTGCTCGGTAATTTCCCCTGGATTAGCGCGTCGGTCATTCTTCTTCGGTTCTTCCTGCCACGCGATGGCTGCCACTCCACCACAGGGCACGGCTCCTCTTATAAACCCGCTGGCATTCCTGTCAACCCCATCTCGGATTTCCTCCATCTGCACCTATCCGTCATGTTCTCGGGCCTTCTCCTGCTCCTAGCCAGCCTCGTGGCCCTGCTGTCGGCCGTAGGGAATGCAGCCGTGACCATCCAATCCAACACCACCTGCCGCTGCTTCCCGGGGGAGAAATGCTGGCCTTCACCAGCCGAATGGACTCAATTCAACGAATCCATCGATGGCCGACTAATCCAGACTATCCCTCTGGGAAAGCCCTGCCACACTCCCTCCTACCAAGCAGGGGTGTGCGACTACCTTCGCGAACAATGGACGGAGCCCGAAATCCAGTAAGCCTTTTTTGTCTTGGGTCAGGCTGACTCGCAGCCTCGTCCTCGCAAAAGCAAACACATGCGCTAACCGAGTCAAGCTATGAATCGTCCTCCTCCATCATGGCCCCCTGGTTCGCCAACGGCTCGTGCGATCCCTTCCACCCCATTGCCAAGCCCTGCACCCTGGGCAACTACATCGTCTATGCCGTGAACGTCAGTCAGCCCAGCCACATCTCGCGCGCTCTGGCTTTTGCAACCGCCCACAACCTGCGCGTCGTCGTCCGCAACACCGGCCACGACTATAACGGCAAATCCACCGGCGCCGGCGCCCTCGGAATCTGGACCCATCACCTCAAGGACATCGATATCGTCGACCACCACGATTCCCACTACTCCGGTAAGGCCATTCGTCTGGGCGCCGGCGTCCAGGGCTATGAAGCCTGGGAGGCCGCCGACGCCCACGGCTACCAGGTCGTCAGCGGCGAGTGTCCGACCGTCGGCATCGCAGGCGGCTACTCCCAAGGCGGCGGCCACTCGGCCCTATCCTCGCGCTACGGTCTCGCCGCGGACCAAGTCCTGAAATGGGAGGTCATTGACGGCACGGGGCGCTTCATCACCGCTACCCGCGACAACGAATACAAGGACCTGTATTGGGCCTTGAGTGGTGGCGGCGGCGGCACGTACGGCGTCGTTTGGTCCATGACCTCCAAGTTACATACTGGCACGCCTGTCTCCGGACTAAACCTCACGTTTACCAATACCAACATCTCCCAGGACACTTTCTACTCGGCAGTAGGCCTGTATCACTCCCTCCTCCCGGCTATTGTCGACGCCGGCGCAATGAGCATCTGGTACTTCACCAACACGACCTTCTACATCGCGCCACTAACGGGGCCCAACATCCCCGTCCAGGAACTCATCTCCCTCCTCAAACCCTTCCGCGACGGGTTAGAGAAAATGGGCATCAGATACACCCTCTACGCAGAGCAATTCCCGACCTACCTGGCTGAATTCAACGGCATGATGCCCAACATCCCCGTCGGGGAAGCGCAATACGGCGGATGGCTGATCCCGCGATCAGTAGTGCACGAAAATAACACCGCGTTGACGGCCGCGTATCGCCAGATCACGGAGGACGGGGCGACATTTATCGGGGTGGGATTGAACGTGTCGAAGGCGTTAGTTGGGGATGTGGATAATGCGGTGTTGCCTGCTTGGCGGGATACGTTAATTGATACGACGCTTACGACGCCATGGCAGTGGGATGCGCGCCAGGATATGCTGGTGCAGCAGTATAAAATGACTTATGAGTATTTGCCGTTGTTGGAACGGTTGGCGCCGGATTCGGGGGCTTATATGAATGAGGTATTTCCCCTGCTACTTTTACCCTCTACCTCTATCTTATTTTTAGTGAATATGAAGAGAAGGCTGACAGTAATGGATAGGGCGACTTCCGCCAACCCAATTTTCAGAAAGCATTCTACGGAGTGAATTATCCCCGCCTACGACAGATCAAGAAGAAATATGACCCGCTCGATGTGTTTTATGCCCAAACGGCTGTGGGTTCGGATGAGTGGACCATGTATCCTGATGGGAGGTTATGTCGGGTTTCAATTTCTGATGATGATACGGATGGCTGGGAGTATTTCTAACTGCGTTTATTTTTCATATTTTCTCATTCTAATATTTTATGATGTTTATTTATTTTACTTTGTTTGGGCATATTGTTCATAAGTACATACACACTCAGTTAATTTTCATACACGTCTTCCTCATGAGTGGCTGGGTAACTTGCCCGTGCACATACTTACCCACTACCTATAAAGTAGAGTAAGTACTAAGTACTCGGGGACCTGCCTAATCTCATTTTATTTTGATTACTTTATTAACTCTGGGAGGGTTAGTAGGTGGCTGCCAGGTTTGCGGACTTGGTCGGGTCGGGTGTCGGGTTGTCGGGTATTTTACTTTTTACTGTATGCTGTATGCTGTGGTCCGTACGGAGTACACTCTGCTGGTGGTGGGAAATGAGATGTGCATGCACGGATGGGGAGGAGATTGGTGGTGATGCTGCGGGAATAATTAATAGTGCTATAATAGTGTGGGTTATAGCTAGGGTGTCCTGGTAAGTGAAGAAATTAGTCACTGTTGCGCCTCACTTGTGCAGGAAGGAATAGCAGAAGAAAAGAAAGAAATGACAATAATTGGCATAATAATTATTGTTGGATCGGATCATCATGGCTGAATAAACCTAATCAGTATTATTCTTTTGAGAGTATGATGGTGATGCTATGTACAAAGTACAAAGAAAGAAAGTTGAAGAGGAGAAAGTCGGTTACGTTCATATCCACATGAACAGAACATGAACATGAACATGCATGCATACTCAGGTCCCCGACACACACACACATAACCGCCCAAGGCAGATAGATAGATAGATGGATGCCATGGTTCCTCCGGTGTTGGATGAGGATCGACACTCCCCCAACTAAAATTAATGTCCACTAGACAAGGGCCTCCCCTGCTAGTTTGCTTCCTACTTCTTACTCCCGGCTACACCGACTAATTCCTACCCTACACACAGAGAGAAACCCCGAAAGTCCTGCTAGTTAGTTACCCAAAGCTCACACTGAATTCTTTTCCGGCGAGTTTGATTCGTGCTCTTTATCCCCGACGCGATCGGGATATGAAATCACCAAAGATGCGGTACCGTGGATGATAGCTTTTGAAGGTTTAAACCTTATTTAGTTGTTATGATGGATTATGAATATGGATGTTGGTGGTGATAGCATGGGATTATTCGGTGAGAGGAGATATGAATTAATCAGTAATAATAATAATACCCTTGTCCTTGTTTTTCTTTCTTTCTGTGCACATTGCTTTTGTTCTCTACACTAGTTTTTACTTAGCTGTCTATCTCCTTGGTAGTTGGACATGATCCGTGCCCTAATTAGTCTGCATAAAGTGGAACCGCGCATTGACCGAGACTTGACCTTTCCCACCTATCATTATCCCCCCCTTCCTCGTGCACCTCCTCCCATGCAGGCACATGCGTATCTCATCACGAGCCAGCGTCGGGCTCTAGCATTATGCAGAAGAAAAAGAAATGAAAAATAGTACTAAACTCTCATTAGCCTCTGCACACGAACCAGACCTCCACTCCCGGCTGTGTCCTGTTCTGTTCTGGTCCGGGTGCGGCCGTAGACCGTAGATTGAGTTCAGATCAGGTCTGGGTCGACACATCATCCATCAAAATTCCTAATTCCTTATTTGCATAATAAATTTCAGGAGATTGGAGGGGGTAAGTAGGTTAGGTTAGGTAGGGTACTTAGTGACATAGCGGTAAACACTTTTTTCTTCTTACCTATCCTTCTTTTTCTTTTTCTTTTTTCTTTTCCCTTCTTTCTTTTCTGCAGGGGTGGGAGAGAAATGTACTTTCTTGCATTTGCGTACTCATCATATATTAACAGAACCCCATCGCTCAGCTCCGCCCCCCTCGATTCTGAAGCTGAATTCTTTGGGTTGTTCTTTTAGATGGGATAATTGATGATTGACTTCAACATGCCGAAATGGGCTGGGTCTACAATCTGACCGTCCCTGATCCCCACAGTCATGTCTCTCGCGTCATTGCCATCTGTCTCGTTTTCTCGATTACGGCTTGTTTGGCGGTCTTCTTGAGATTGTATATTCGCATTCATACGAAGAGGTCCGCCTGGTTGGATGATTTCGCGGCGCTATGGAGTGCCTTGCTAGCGATGACGTATGCTGGGATTGCTGTTGCGCGTGAGACATCCCTTTCTTCTCTTCACCATGTTGATAATATTACATATACTGATATAGACTGTGCTAGAAACAAGATGGGGTCTAGGTCTAGATGCGAAGTATTTCCCTGATCAGAATGTGGTCATGTTCAGCAAGGTACATACATCCCCATCCTAACTTACATCAACAACCTGAGTAAATGGCTAATGATGTATGTAGATCCAATACGCCGGTGGCCCCGTCTACACCCTTGCATTACTCGGATTCAAAGTCTCCCTGCTGTCATCGTACCTGCGCATCGGGGGCTTCGTGCAGGCCTATCGCGTGACGATCATCGTGGCTATTGTGGCGGTGACGTGCAACCAGTTGGTGTTTACTTTCTTGCTGTTGTTTGCTTGTAATCCGGTATGTTCCCCCCTTCCCTTTTATCAAATATGAGTATATGTGCTAATGTATGTGTGTGTGTGTAGGTTGCTCGTCAATGGGATACAAGTCTCCCTGGATCATGCATAGATACGGTGGCGTCTTATTATGGTATACCTGCCCCATATACTTGATTTATATACATATTATACTAACAATGAACCAGCTCTCGCAGGTACACACACCACCACATGCAACTATCTTAAATCAGAAGAATATACTAAAGATGGGATCAGGAACCAGTCTCGGCTTCGACATAATCATAATTGCCCTGCCCCTCCCCGTCCTCCTCACTCTCCAACTGCGTCTTCGCCAGAAGGTACATCCCCTCCCTACCCCCTTCCTCTACTCCCATAACCCCAGAAAACCCATTCTAACAAGAATGGTATAGATAGCCCTCGTCGGCGTCTTCGCCCTCGGCTTCTTCATAACAATAATCCAAATAATCCGGATCTTCACAATCAAGAACCTAAAAACCTACACGGACAGCCAACCCATCGTTATCTGGTCGGATGTGGAAATCAGTTTGGGCGTATGTCCCCATCCAACTCCCCCTTCTTACCTTTACCCCTTCTTACCTTTACCCCTTCTTAGCACAATCCATACTGATGTTGATATGTTGGCAAAGGTAATAATAACCTGCATCCCAACCTACGGCCCGTTTTTCCACGCCTTCGCGTCCACCCTATCGTCCAGTTACAACAACAACCGCACACATACCACCAACAACACGTACAATAACCCGCATAATACCTACGCTACACTTACATACTTGACGTCGCCAACGACGACGACGAGTACGTCGTATCCGCTACGCAAGACGCAGACACGGAATACCACTGCTAGTTCGATAGTCACCAATAACGGGGGTCGGAAGAAGAGTCGTGATCTAGTGGATGCGAGTCTGGATGAGGTTGCCCGGGGATTGGGCATGGGTGGATTAGGGTTGGGGCTGGAGAGTGGGATGTTTTTTGGGACGGGTGAAAATGAGGAGGGGAGGTCGGTCTCGAGTAGGAGTCGGAGTCGGAGTCGCAGTCGGAGTAGTTGTGGTGGTGGTGGTGGTGGGAGAGGGAGGAGCTGTAGTCCGAGTGGTGGGTATGGAGGGGTGTGGGATGGGAGTGGGGTGGCGCCGACGACGACGACGATTTGTAGTTTGCCGGCTGTGGCGAGGGTGAGGGAGGGAGGGTTTGGGAATGGTGGTTGTGTTGATGAGGATATGTTGGAGGCTGGGGTTGGGGGAGGGTTTGGGGTGAGTGCGGTTGGGGGTGGGAGCTCGAGTAGTATGGTTACGGGGAGTGCTGGGGTGAGTGGGAATGACAATGGGAATGGGAGTGGGTGGAGGATTCAGAAGATTATGGAGGTTAGGGTTGAGAGGGAGTGATCTCTCTCTCTCTCTCTCTCTCCCTCTCTCTTTCTCTAGGTGATAATGGAGTAATATGGGTATAACGAGATATGACTTCTAAATGATGCTTGCTTACTTCAGGCTAGATACAACAGTCAATATATCAACTCACTTGCCAACCAGTCCCTTCAGGTTGATACTCTTCGGTCGCTCGATCGGCAGTCCCAAGGCCCGGTCCCAGATCAACTGCACCAAGGGTCCCAGGGCCCGACTCACGCCGAAGGTTACCGTGTAGTACAGCGGCTGCTGGAAGCCATAGTGGTAGAACAGCACGCCAGAGGCGGCGTCCACGTTGGGGTGGGGGTTCTTCGTCTATGATGTGTTAGTCTTGACTCAGCAGTACTGAACAGTCAGAATAGGTGCTTACCTTTCCATGCTGCGTCAGCACCTCTGGCGCAATCTCCGAGTTCTTCTTCACCAGTTGGAACACCGGGTTCGCCTGCACGTCTGCCCGTGTCGCCGCAAAGTCCATCAATGCCTCGAATCGCGGGTCCGGCTTGCGCAGCACGCCGTGTCCGTAGCCCGGCACCACCCGTCCCGACTTCAACGTGTCCCAGAGGTACGTGCGCACCGACTCGTCTGTCACCTGAGTGCCAATCTTCTCCTGCATCGCCAGAATCCACCGCAGTACCTCCTGCGCCGCCAGTCCGTGCAGCGGGCCGGCCAGACCAAGCAGTCCTGCACTGTAGCTGAGGAACGGGTCGCTGAGGGCACTGCCCACCAGATGCGTCGCGTGCGCCGAGACGTTGCCGCCCTCGTGGTCGCCGTGCAGCGCCAGGTACAATCGCAGCAGGTCGTGGAAGTCGCTATGCTCAGCTCCGCCCTTGCCCAGCAGTTCGGCAAAGTTGTGCGACCAGTCCTGTGTCGCGTCAAGAGCCTGTGTGCCGACCTGGTCGATCTCGTTCGGCCTGAATACCAAAGCAGCCACACGTGGAATCTTAGCCAGCAGCGAAATGCTGTCGTCGAATGTGGGCTCCCAGTAGTCTGCCTTGTTCAGGCCGCGCTCGTACGCCTTGGCGAAGGTCGACTCCGTGTTCAGTGCTGCAACCGCCACCGACAGCTGCGTCATGGGGTGCATGTCCTTGGGGAATGACTTGATCAGGCCCAGGATGTGGTCGGGGAGATGCGATTTCTCGGCGAGCTCGCGAGAAAATGCGCGCACCTGGCTGGTGGTGGGAACCTGGCCGGTCAGGAGCAGCCAGAACATGGCCTCGGGGAGCATTTCAGTTCCCGTGGTCCCCTTGGGCAGTTCACGTTGGCAATTCTTGATGGTCTTGCCGTGGAAACGGATACCCTCCTCGGGGTCGAGGACGGATCCCTCCCAGAGCATGGACTTCAGGCCGCGCATGCCGCCGATGATGTTGCCCACCTTGACTTCGCCGACCATATCGTCGCTGCGGGCCTTGACCTGCTTGAAGAGCTCGCGCTTTTCGGGAATGACGGATTTCAGGGCGGTTTTAAGGTCGGATTCGGTGCTGTAGAACCGGCCGGAGCGGATCTTGACCTGGGGTTGTCAGCAGTGATTGGCAAGCTATCAAGGGGGAGGGGCGTACCTGTGCCAGCCGGCTGGCGTGACGGGTTGTTGGACGTATCGGCAGGGAGAAAGACATGATAAGAGTTCTGGAAGGCTGAATGTGCAAGCAAAGACGAGAGAGGGAATGGATTATGTACACAGAGCAGAGTACAAAGCAGAGTCAGGAGAAAATCACCGGGGAGGAGGGCAAGTGGCCGTCGGTTGGCCGCGGTGTTGAGGAGCCGAGGCAAGGAACGGCTGCATGCGGACGGTCAACACAATCAGCAATAAGCAGTCAGCGTCTATCCGCCCTCAATCGTTGCACATCCTCACCGCCGATGCGAGACCGAGCCGGCTGTCGGACTAAATCGGTAATGTGCAGTAGAGCGCGCGCTGCCTCTTTAGTTATCATCATGGTGTAATTAGACCCATTTGGCTGCAGATCCCGTGTCGCCGTGCCTCGGGGGATCTCTGTGAGGGGTCGATCGTAGACTGCGATGAGGCGACATCGGGGCAGAGGGAGATCCAACCGAGAGAGCAGGAAAGTGAGTTTGTCCCATGCATTCCCTTGACAGGGCCATGGGAATGGGACGATGGATGTTCGGCACAGCAAAGGGAAGAAGGGGAAGCTGATCCTCCCAATTGCAAGTTGCAACTCAGTGGATGCCGAGACTCCATTTTTGGTCCGCCGAGTGGAGCCCCCGTGCGGGGTAAGCCCAATCGGGCAACGGCGGCGTTATGGCAGCCTGAGGCATTAATAACATGAATTCAGGCAGAAACTGACTTTGAGCGACACCTGAGATTTCAGGCAATACTGATAGCCGAATGACACCTGATACATCAGGCTAGCAAGGGATCAACACCGCCACAGCTCAGCCACGCGTGCCTGGATGATAGGCTGTCAGCCCCTCGCCTCAGGCAGAGATTTCATCGCCGCCCGATCCAATGGGCCGCCGCCTAAAAATCCTCAGGCTCGTTATCGGCCCCGCCTCCATCTTGTTTTTCCTCTTTGCGCTCGCCTTTCAACTTCCCTCGCCTCTCCTCTCCTCTCTCCCCCAAATCTCCCCTCTTTGTTTCTTCTTCTCCTTGTTGTATACCCCGTTCTGTTTCTCTGTTTATACGCATCCTCGCCGAGGATTGCCCACTAAAAGTTTTGGTCTCTTTTCTTTTTCTTGTCATTTTCTTTTTCGCTTTTTTTTTTCTCAGCCTGCCCGCCGCCCCGGCCGGTGTGAGAGGCCCAGAACCCCAAACCCACAGATCCTACGATTATCATGCCTCATCCTGAAGATCCCACTCCAGCCATGACTACCGTCGTTTCCAAGACCCCCTCCGGCGTCCCTCCCACTGCGGATGAGGTCAACTCCATCCTGAACACCATCTTCCAGGCCGAGACCTCTCAGCAGGCGCTCGATGCCTCCTACGCCCTCACCAACCTGTTGATCCAGAGTGTCGGCTGCTCCGGTTTCCGTACATACAACCTCCTGCCCCCGATCAAGAAGGCTGCTACCGACAAGAAGAATGGCGCCCTGCGCGAAAGTTCCATGCTCATTTTGGGCGCCCTCTTCGAGCGATTCCCCCGCGAACACCCTCTGAGCGAAGTCGTCTTCCTTCTGCAGGACGGCGGTGTCCTGAACCTGGCCCTCGATCTGCTGGCCGACAAGGGTGCTGTCGTGCGCGATGCTGCTCAGTACGCTATCGATGCGCTGTTTGCCTGCCTCAAGCCCGAGGCTTTGGTCAACGCCCTTCTTCCCGCCCTCTCCGCCTATCTCAACCAGAACACAGCCAAGTGGCAGGGTTTCGTCGGTGCCTACAGCCTCATCGAGAAGATGGCTACCAAGTCGCAAATGGGCACTGGATCCCTGGATGAGGAGCGCGAGAAGGACCTGTTGCGCGAGGCCATGGGCAAGACCCTGAAGGATCTGATCCCGTTGGTCGAGTCCGGCATGCACGACCTGAAGAACGAGGTCGCTAAGAAGGCCATCAAGGCTATGAATGCTCTCACTACTCTTCTGTCCAACGACGACGTGGCTCCCCGCATTCCCCTTTTGATCAAGACCATGGAGCAGCCATCCGAGCAGACCTTGCAGAAGGCCATCCACGCCCTGTCCCAGACTACCTTCGTCGCCATCGTCACCTCCCCCGTTCTCGCTCTGCTCACGCCTCTGCTCGAGCGTTCTCTTAACGCCCCCACGACTCCCCAGGAGACCCTGCGTCAGACGGTCGTCGTTGTGGAGAACCTCACCAAGCTTGTCCACGACCCCGCTGAGGCTCGTACTTTCCTGCCCAAGCTGAAGCCCGGTGTTCAGCGCGTCAAGGACCGTGCCTCCCTGCCCGAAGTTCGTGAGCTCGCCACCCGTGCTTTGGATGTCATCGAGAAGGCTATGGCCGATAAGGATGTGGCTGCTGGTGTGGTTGTGAAGATCACCCCAGAGGAAGTCCTGGCCGTGCTAGAGGCCAAGATCCAGGAGCACGGCGGCCTGGCCCGCCCTGAGGACGCCACCTTGTTTGCTCTGGGTAAGAACTATGTCGCCGAGATGGTTCGCGAGGATGTCAACTGCCGCATGCACGACCGCATTCCCGCCTGCATTGCCCCGTACCTGCGCGGTCTGCTGCACGAGGACAAGCACGACGCTGTCGCCGCCGCCGTCCAGGAGCACTTCGTCGAGGAGGACCACCGCAAGTTCGGCAAGCCCATCCCCGACGACCCCAACGAGGTCGAGATCGTCAACGCCAATTTCTCTCTGGCCTACGGTGGTATGCTTCTGCTGTCCCACACCAACCTTCGTCTGCTGAAGGGTCACCGCTACGGTCTGTGCGGTCGCAATGGTGCTGGTAAATCGACGCTCATGCGCAGTATCGCCAACGAGAAGCTGGAGGGTTTCCCCCCGCAGAGCGAGGTTCGTACCTGCTTCGTCGAGCACAACCAGGGCGAGGATGCCGATCTCAGCATCTTCGAGTACGTCTCCAAGGATCCCATGATTGCTGCCGAAGGCGAGGAGCATATCCGTAGCGTGTTGCTCGAGTTCGGCTTCACGGACGGTCCCGAGGGCCGTCAGAACCAGCGTGTGGGCTCCCTGTCTGGAGGTTGGAAGATGAAGCTCGCTCTGGCGCGTGCCATGCTGCGCAAGGCGGACGTCCTCCTGCTGGACGAACCTACTAACCACTTGGATGTGGCCAACGTCAAGTGGCTCCAGGAGTACCTGAAGAAGCACACCGATATCACCAGTTTGATCGTCTCTCACGACTCCGGCTTCCTCGACGAAGTCTGCACGGATATCTACCACTACGAACAGAAGAAGCTGGTCTGCTACAAGGGTAACTTGGCTGAGTAAGTACTCCGTGTCGTGGATTTATATATCACACTAACAGTAGACAGTTTCGTCAAGGTCAAGCCCGAGGCCAAGAGTTACTACACCCTCTCGGCGAGCATCGTTCAATTCAAGTTCCCTCCCCCCGGTATCCTGGCTGGTATCAAGTCCAATACTCGTGCCATCCTCCGCATGACCAACTGCACCTACACCTACCCCGGCGCCAGCAAGCCTTCTCTGAGTGATGCGTCCCTGTCTCTGACTCTGTCATCCCGTGTTGCTATCATTGGTGGTAACGGTGCCGGTAAATCGACCTTCATCAAGATGCTTACGGGTGAAACCATCCCTCAGACCGGTAAGGTCGAGAAGCACCCCAACTTGCGTATCGGTTACATCAAGCAGCACGCCTTGGAGCACGTCGAGATGCACCTGGAAAAGACCCCCAGCCAGTACCTTCAGTGGCGTTACGCCAACGGTGACGATCGCGAGGTGTACCTCAAGCAGACCCGTATCCTCACCGAGGAAGACAAGGCTCAGCTGGCGAAGCCGGTCGACCTGGGCGATGGCCGTGGACCTCGCCGTATTGAGGCGCTCATGGGTCGCCAGAAGTGGAAGAAGTCCTTCCAGTATGAAGTGTAAGTATTCATTGGATCTTTTAACACTGTTCATCGCTAATTTATGTAGTAAATGGGTTGGCCTTCTTCCCAAGCACAACACCATGATCTCCCGTGAGACTCTGCTCAATCTCGGCTTCTTCAAGCTCGTCCAAGAGTTCGACGACCACGAGGCGTCGCGCGAGGGTCTTGGTTTCCGTGTGCTCGACCCCAAGGTCATCTCGAAGCACTTCGAGGACATTGGTTTGGATCCCGAGATTGCCAACCACAACGAAATCTCCGGTCTGTCCGGTGGTCAGAAGGTTAAGGTCGTGTTGGCGGGTGCTATGTGGAACAACCCTCACTTGCTCGTCCTGGACGAGCCGACTAACTTCCTGGACCGTGACTCCCTGGGTGGATTGGCTGTGGCCATCCGTGACTTCAAGGGTGGTGTTGTCATGATCTCTCACAACGAAGAGTTTGTGGGCGCTCTCTGCCCCGAGCAGCTGCACGTCGCCGACGGTCGCATCGTCTCTCGCACCAACACCGCCATCTCGCTCGACCGGTTCGAGGACAGCGCTGCCAGCTCTCCTCAGCCTGGCAGCACGGCCGTCAACTCTACCGCCACGAGTGCGGCTGCCTCGGCCGTCAACTCGGGAGCGGAGGAGCAGGGCGAGCTGAAGTTCAAGGCTAAGAAGAAGAAGAAGCTCACCCGTGCTCAGCTGAAGGAGCGTGAGGCCCGCCGCCGTCTCCGTCATCTTGAATGGTATGTCTCACTCTCTTGTCTCAAAGTACATCTCCCTTACTGACTCTCGCAGGCTCCAATCTCCCAAGGGCACACCCAAGCCCCCGGATACTGATGACGAGGAGTAAATGCATTGTTAAGTTATGATTTTGTTTGCATCGGCAGCGGTGTGATTAGACATGTTCTGGCTTTGGTTCCTTATAGACGGCTGGTTTATTGCTTGATTAATGAGGCTTGACGAGTATATAGATGTAGACTTGCTCTGAATGAACTTTTTGCACATGACTTTTGTCTCAAATCGATAGTAAACAAATAGTTCGATGTTGTGTTACCACGTGTGTCCACGTGCCTGTGCGTCCCCGCTGCTACTTGCTGTTCCTGTGTGCAACTCTTTGTTTCTGCACAGGCTGGTGATCTCATCGTGAAGTCGGGGCACAACCTTGCTAATGAAAGCGGGGATGCTCAGTACGGCCTCGCTCACGTCCTTGGCAAACCTCGGGGTCTCCGGAGCTGACCGACAGATTGTTATCCCCCTCATGCAACTGGCTGTATTTCTCGATCATCCGACGAGATCGGCGGGTGGCCAATGCAGGTGCAACGCCTGCATACTACGCTGCTATTGTTCCCCTCGCAGCCTACGCGACTATTTCCATCCCCTTCCCCGCACATGAAATGACTTTTTACCCCGGAACCAAAACACTCTCACGAAAATATGGAGCGACCCAAGACCAACGTGTCCGCAGTCAGTCCGGCCAGCGACAATTCTGCGCACCTCGACGATGACGCGAGAAGGCTGGCGGAGATGGGCTATACCCAGGATATGCAGCGGAACTTCTCCGTGCTGTCTCTCCTCGGGGTCGCCTTCTCCCTGGCAAACTCGTGGTTTGGTATCTCCGCGTCCTTGATCACAGGCATCAACTCTGGAGGCACCGTATTGACTATTTATGGCATCCCGTGGATCGCTTTCGTTTCGACCTGCGTTGGAGTCAGCCTGTCCGAATTGGCATCAGCCATGCCCAACGCAGGTGGCCAATACTTTTGGGCCAGTGAGCTGGCACCGAGGAAGTATGCGTCTTTCGCATCCTATCTGACCGGCTGGTTGGCTTGGGCGGGAGCCATCTTTACTTGCGCCAGTGTTGCTTTAAGCTTGGCCTCTGCTGGTGTTGGCATGTGGCAGCTAACACATCCGGACTTGTATGTTCTATCCAAGATTGGACCGCAACTTGCTGACGGTGTAGTACTCCTCAACCATGGCATTCCGTGGTAGCCTACCAGCTGGTCAACTTCTTCTCCTATCTGTTCAATTGCGTCGGCAAAGTGCTTCCCACAGTGGCCACCACAACCCTATACATCTCCCTCATCTCGTTCGTTGTCATCCTGATTACCGTTCCTGCGGCAGCTCCTACACACGGGTCGGCTGAATTCGTCTTCGCTCACTTTGTCAACTCGACGGGCTGGCCCTCTGACGGAATCGCGTTCCTTGTGGGTTTGATCAATCCCAACTGGATCTTCGCTTGTCTTGACTCGGCCACCCATTTGGCCGAGGAAGTCGGGCAACCTGAACGTAGCATACCCATTGCGATCCTCTGTACCGTATTGATTGGCTTTCTCACGTCGTGGACCTACTGCATCTCCATGTTTTTCAGCCTGAACAACCTCGATGAGATCCTCAATACTCCGACCGGCGTGCCCATCCTCGCTCTGTATTACCAAGCCTTGCAGAACAAAGCCGGCGCTATTGTGCTTGAGACGTTGCTTTTTGTCACTGGTATCGGATGCCAGATTGCCTGTCATACCTGGCAATCCCGCCTATGCTGGTCCTTTGCACGAGATCGGGGTCTACCCATGTCATCGTTTCTCTCCCAGGTTCATCCCACGCTGGATGTGCCACTAAACGCGCACAGCGTGAGCTGCTTCATAGTGGGTCTTCTGGGGCTGCTGTACCTTGGTTCGTCGACTGCTTTCAACAGCATGGTCACTGCGTGCATTGTGTTACTCTATGCCTCGTACGTGGTGCCGATTGTCTGCTTGCTGTGGCGTGGTCGGAATAATCTCAAACACGGTCCCTTCTGGCTGGGGAGACTCGGCTTGGTGTGTAATATTGTGGTTCTAGCATGGACCTTGTTCTGCTTGGTTATATATTCCTTCCCCTCGGTATATCCGGTTACCACGGGCAGTAAGCCGCCCCCAAGCAACACTCCCCTATTCATTTGCCTTGAAATAACTACTAATACAGTGACGACTACTAGACATGAACTATGTTTCTGCAGTATATGGGGTAGTTGCAGTGCTGATTGCCCTGGATTGGGTATTGCGGGGACGCCGGTCCTTCCGGGGACAGACGGCGCGACACATGGAGGCGGCGGAGGCGACTCTCACCCAATAAGCAGATTATAACCACTACTAGCTACATGTTCACTTCGATGTAACTATTGGCGTCAACATTCTGCTCAGTATAGATAATTCCAAGTCAGGGTCCTAGCGAAAGTACGGTCCAGATCATGATCGGCCCGCAACGTCGTAAGCCATCAGATGGACGCCATCGTGATTGGCCAACTGCGGGGCGGGTGCCTTGAAATGATGGCTCGTATCATTACTCTTTGCGCCCAGCTTTCTCCACGTCTGGCCATCCCCATCCACTCTTTCGCCATCCTAATCTCCCCTTTCTCCCTCCTGGCCTGGTCCCTTCTTTTTTTTTTCTCTCTTCCTCCCCTTGCTTCCTCTCGAATCTGGAATCTATTCCAATGCTCCTATCCCCGTAAGGCACCATGCCGCTCCCCTTTCGGGACAACTCTTCCTCCGGCAGGAAATCCTCCCAGCAACAACGCTACACCCCCCTACATGAATCTATCCCCGAAGAGGTCCAAGATGACCGCCGCTACTCCGAAACCTTTACCCTCTCCGACCTCTCCGATCCAGACCTCGATGAGGACTCCCGCATAAAGCTCCGCCGCGTTGACAACGCCAAGAGGTCCAATGAGGCCTCCGCCTACGCTAACCGCCGCTCCACCGATGTCGAAGCATACCTGGATAGCATTACCGAGGCGGAACAAGAGCTACTGGCAGCGGCGAGACAGTACGAGCTCACTGATGACAGCGACGATGGAGATTACACCGTGAAGAAGAAGGGACATCACCGGAGAACTTCCTCTTTCCGGAGACATACTCCCCGCACCGGATGGCGGGCATACTATTATTCTCGATGGTTGTGGCGGACGCTGGTCGTTATTTTCGTCGCACTGGGTATGATGGTCTGGGCATTCTTGAATTTGGCTTGGTCGGAAGATGAGTTTGAACGGGTTCGTTTGGCATACCTGAGTTAGTGGGTGTGATGCTGATGTCTGTAGGATATGACGCCGGCGGAGTCTTGGTTTCCTACCCCCAAGGGAGGCGCGCTCGAAGAATGGGCGGAGGATTATAGGAAGGCGGAGGCACTAGTCAGCCAGATGACCCTCATCGAGAAGATCAACATCACTACTGGTATTGGATGGCAAATGGGGCTTTGCGTCGGGAATACAGGTATGTGTGGTTGAAGGCTATGGATGATGGTTACTAACTGCTCAGGCTCCGCCGATTTGGTCAAGTTCCCCTCGCTGTGTCTACAGGACGGCCCCCTCGGATTGCGTTACGCCGACCTCATCTCTGCTTTCCCCGCCGGTATTACAACAGGAGCGACCTGGAACCGAGATCTTATCCGACAGCGTGGTGCGGCTCTGGGAGAGGAGGCTCGCATTAAGGGCGTCAACGTGTTGCTGGGCCCGTCGATGGGCTCCCTCGGTATGATGCCAGCGGGCGGTCGCAATTGGGAGTCGTTTGGCTCAGACCCTGTGCTGCAGGGTGTCGCCGCGGCGGAGACCATTCGCGGCATCCAGAGCAACGGCGTCATGGCCACGGCCAAACATTACATTTTGAACGAGCAAGAACATTTCCGACAGGCGAATGAGTGGGGCATCCCCACAGCTATGTCGTCCAACGTCGGCGACCGTGCTTTGCACGAGGTGTTTGCCTGGCCGTTTGCTGAGAGTATCCGGGCTGATGTGGCCAGCGTCATGTGTGCGTACCAGATGGTGAACAACAGCCATGCTTGTGAGAACAGCAAGCTGCTGAACGGTATTCTAAAGGACGAGATGGGCTTCCAGGGATTCGTGCAGTCGGACTGGTTGGCCCAGCGGTCAGGTATCAACAGCGCCTTAGGGGGTCTGGACATGAGTATGCCAGGTGATGGTCTCCACTGGGCGGACGGAAAGTCTTTGTGGGGACCAGAGTTGACCCGCGCCGTGTTGAACACATCTGTCCCGATGGACCGGTTGAACGACATGGTGACCCGCATTGTGGCCTCCTGGTACCATCTTGGCCAGGACTTGTGGCCTCGGCCTGCTCCAGACGGTGATGGCGGGCCTACCTTTTCCTCGTGGACCAACGATGAGGTCGGATGGCTGCACCAAGGGTCTCCGGATGACGAGGCCTACGGTGTCGTGAACCGGTTCATTAATGCTCAGGGCGAAGGCGAGAATGCACACTCCATCATTGCTCGCAAGGTGGCGGCCGAAGGCATCGTGATGGTGAAGAATGACCAGAATACACTGCCCTTGTCCCGCCGGCCAGTGAGCCCATCCGGTGGTCCCTATCGGGTGGGCGTGTATGGCGACGACGGCGGACCGGCTGGAGGACCCAACGCCTGCCCAGACCGGGGCTGCAACCAAGGCACTCTGGCCATGGGCTGGGGTAGTGGCACGGTAGAGTTTCCCTACCTGATCAGTCCGATTGACGCTCTGAATACCGCCTGGGCCACCGAGATCGACATGCACTCGTACATGCGGAATGCCGTGATGCCCGCCGATGCTGCCGACCGAGATCTATGTCTGGTGTTTGCGAACGCTGACTCCGGCGAGGGATACATCTCTTCGGGCGGCATTAACGGCGACCGCAGCAACCTCTTCCTACAGAAGGGCGGCGATTCGCTGATCAAGACGGTAGCCAACAACTGTGGCGGGCCGACCGTGGTGGTGGTGCACGCCGTGGGCCCGGTAGTCGTCGAGTCGTGGATTGACCTTCCAGGGGTCGCTGCAGTTCTGTTCGCGCATCTGCCCGGACAGGAAAGTGGCAACGCTCTGGTGGACGTGCTGTTCGGAGAGGTCGATGCCAGCGGCCGGCTGCCGTACACCGTGGGTAAGAGGCTTGCCGACTACGGGCCGGGAGCGCAAGTGCTGTACGAGCCTAATGCACCGGTCCCCCAGGTAGACTTTACAGATGGACTGTACATTGACCACCGTTATTTCGACCGCCACAATATCACTCCACGGTTCGAGTTTGGCTATGGGTTGTCTTACGCTACGTTCGAGTTGGCCGAACTGCAGGTGAACGCCTTGCAGTCGAAGTCGCGGCTGCCTGCGTCGAGGCCTCCAGCCATGATCTCTCCCCCAGAGTACGATCTTGAGCCGCCACGCAATGAATCATTCTTCTTCCCACCAGGATTCAACGTCGTTAGCAAATTTATCTATCCCTACCTGCCATCTCTAGATGGTACTGCTCCCGCAAACTACACACACTACCCGATCGGCTACGACAAGCCGCGGACACCGTCACAAGCCGGCGGTGGCTTGGGCGGCAATCCGTCTCTGTTCGAGGAGATGGCGAATGTGGAAGTGCAGGTCCGCAACACGGGACCCCGGTCTGGTCAGACCGTAGTGCAGATGTATGTCTCCTTCCCAGAGGAGGTGACCGAGGAGGGCGACTGGGTGGAGGTGCACGATCGGAGCTCTAGCAAGACAAAGATCGAGCGGGTGCCGGAAAAGATCGACTTCCCGGTGCGTGTGCTGCGGAACTTTACCAAGGTGGCCCTGGAGCCAGGTGAAGCGCAGACAGTGTCGATGAGTCTCAGCCGGAAGGATCTGAGCTATTGGAGTGTGCGGCAGCAGAATTGGGTGATGCCGGACGGAGATTTTGAGATTTGGGTAGGGCAGAGCTCGAGAGATCTTCCGTTGCGAGGATACTATTAGATTCGGAGTATTATTAGATTTTCATGTACATATAGATTTGCTATCAATGATTCTGAAGGAACCTGCAGATCCCAGATGCGCTTATAGTTGTATCCCAGGCTTTGGCCTACTGTTACTTCGTTTCTCTCCATGTTGAACCATCGTCAGTAAGCGGGGCACTTAGAAGACTGAACACACCTGAGCGAGCAACGCCCCATCCACGACGATACCACTTTATCACAACTAACATCTAACACTCTAAAATCGATGGAATAAGACAGCCCTCACACGAGGCCACCGACGTATATCCCACCGTCCTACGACACAAAACACAGCGAAACTGCCATGACAAGCGCGAGAAAGCACAACTACCTACTCTTCCCAAGCCTCACCGTGGGCTGGGGAGGGAGGGGCAGTGCAACGCGCAAGGCTAACATGTGAGAACGCGCCAACTGCCCGCAACGTAGCAGCAGCCCTCTCACCTTTTTCTTTCCCTTTTCGGACTAGTAAATACTGCGCTGCATGAATCCAACGGTTGTGTCCTGGTATGATTCGATCAATACCTCCCCACTATTGTAACTACATGGACTGATTGGTCCCTTCATCAGGTTTCCATCGCTTTCTCATGTGTGCCATGCGAGGCGAAGAGTGTGTGTGAAGACGCGTGAAAGACGCGTTTCGGGAGGGAGGGGTTGGGGGGAGTGCAGTCTGTACAGAGTAGGGTAGGGCATAAAATGCCCACCCGGGACTTTCTCATAGTTGTTTCTTCTTTACTCTGGACTATCTCATCCTGTCTTTCTCATTACCTTTGTTATTCTCATTTTCCCCTTAGCTCTTATTCTTCCCCTTTCCTTACATATCTACTATGCTAGGAAACATTTCCGTATCCCTAGGCTATTCACAGTGCCCCGCTGTGATTGGCGGAGCGAGAAACTCGCTGTGGTTGAGGATCTCGTTCTCGGGAAGAACACGACGGAACATGGGCTTTTTTATCGGATTGGGTTGCTGGATGGACTGGAGAGGGACGTGGATCGGGGCAGTAAGGGCGGGGGTGTTTAATCCTCTGCAAGATGGAATGAGGTGAAGGAGTGTGCTCAGGAGATCGAGTTGGAAGAGTTGGAAGGATAGTTTTGGGCTCTTGTGGATGAGTTCAAGGGGGTGTTGGTTTTATGGTTGTTGTTGTAGGCTGGTAATCTCACTCTCAGTTGTCTTCGTGGTGGTGTGGTATTTTCGGGGAGAAGGATACGCTGAGATGAGATAGGATGGGATAGGATAGGATGGGATAGGATTATATAAGATTGGATAGGGAGATGGGTTATGTGGATAGATGGATGTGGACTACGTGAGGTGTGCGGTATGGATGTGAATTGGGGGGGGGGAGGGGGATACAACTCTACTCGTACTTACTGCTAGAATTCGGGAATGAGGAGCCATACATAGCAGTTCAGATTCTTCTACTTAGTATTTCTCGGTGACTTGACAGGAGTAGGTAATTGGTTGTTGAGATACTGTTGTTCTTCGTGTGCTTGGTGTGATCTTCCGTTTAAACCAGACTGCCAGTAATGAGAATGGATTTAGCATGCTATTAAGTGGATCGAGGAGTGATAGATAAGGTACAAGCTAGTTCCGACCCTTTAGAATGAGGTAGTTAGGGTTTCTTCAAGATAATCCACCATATCAACCAGTATCACATGGAAGATAATCAGCTATGCTAATTAGATTTTCTCCCACTGCCCCAACAACACCTACATTAAGTTATTTGAGTCTTTTCTAACGCTCAACATAACCATGAGCTCATATCCATCTCCGCAGCACCAAGTACATCCCCGCTGCGGGAATACCTTCCGACCCAACCCTACCCCGTCCAACTGCACCACCAACCCAGTGGAATACTTCTCCGGATGATCTCAATGACGATCACATCAACACTACTACCATAGATATTCGTATAAGAAAGCCCTATCCCAGCCCATGCTACCATTTTTCACACCACACTCCAGTCCATCCTTTCCCACTACATCTATCCCATCCCAAAGACACCGAAGCAAGAACCGAACTATGAACCTCCTAACCCTCCTCCTAACCACCCTCACCCTCCTCCCCACCCCATCCTACACCCAAGAATCATCATCCTCCACCTCATCCTCCGACGAAGACACCTCCTCCACCTCCTCCTTCACCGTAACCGCCTACCGCTCCAACTCCCCAATCAACAACCTCGCCCTAACCATCTTCTCAGGCCGCTTCTACCTCGGCGGCCGCACCTCCTCCTACTGTCCACCCGGCGTTGCCTCCGAAGGCGAATGTCCCCTAGGAAACGAGACCATAATCATCGGAGATAACGGCCTGGTACGTTCTCCCCCTCTTATCCCCTTCATCCCCCAATCCTAACTTAAACACCCAACTAACACTCCCCCTCCGGGGACCTCAACCACCAGTCCGTCTCCGTCCCCGGCGGCCAACAAATCTACATCCTCTCGACCGGCGCCCTCTCCTTCACAGCCCCACACTCCGCCTACCTGCCCCCAGGTTCCTCAACCGGCCCATTCAGCTACACGCCCGGCACACCATACGGCAGCTGGAATTACACGGGCTCTCCGGGTGGGTTCATTGCTTGTCCTGTGAAAGGCGGAGGAGGTAGCAGTAGTAGTAGTAGTAGTGTGCCTGGTGGGTCGTCGAGTACGCCGAAGCCGAGTTCGACGCCTACGCCGAGCAAGCATTCTGGGACGCCTTCTTCGTCGTATGTGAGTCCGTCGGTGAGTCCGTCTGCGACTCCCGGGGCGGGAGGGGGTAGGTGGATTGTGTATGTCAATTGGAAGAATGCGACTGTGCCGGGGGGGAATGTTAATGAGTGTTTGGGGTTTGGGGCGAGGGCGTGGGGGAGGAATGCGAGTGTGGGGGCTTGGGAGTATATTTGATCTTTGTTTTTTATGGAGGGTTTGGTTGGAGTTAGGGTTCAAAAAAGGGATTAGTCAGTTTGTATAAGGGTTGAAATGGACGAGGATGGTGTGGTGGTGGTAGTTACTTGTGGTTCATTGATTTGTTTGTTTGGTTGGTATTGAAAATGCATGCATTTATTTTGTTTATTCGGTTATATGGTGGTTCATGATACGAATGATTTTCGTTAGGTTGAAGTATGATAATGTATCACGCATCTACATGGCAAGAGGATTCGTATGAAACCAAGTACTATCCATATTCCTCTGTCGTAATGCTCTCAACTGCCTTCAAAGACCATCCTGTCTAGTTCGTACCGCTGTCAGACCCTGCTGATCCGAATGTTAGACTCCTTCCCAAAAGTGAGTGCAGTCTGATTTGGAGAGCATGTGTCAGTCGACGATGGGGGCTAATAGGATCACTTGGGTTGATTAGCCGAGTGTGTAGAATCCCCACCAGCTGGGAACATTGGCTGATCTGTTCCCGCAGATCGTCTGCCAGCTTGTTGGTTTCTTCTTGCAACCTATACTTCAACGCTGGCATGTCACCGGTCGAGGCACTTGTCGCTTCGAAGGCTGGTAGAGGCATCTGGGCTACAACGCTCTCGAAAATGGTCACAGTGTGGGCAAGGGTCGTATAAGTCAGCATCAGAAGGGTTAGGCTGCGATTTTCCTCCTCCGCTTCCAGAAGTCTACCTACTACGTTAATGGAGTGTTCCGTCGTTCTTAGTATTATGTCCACTTCTGGCCTGTACTTGGTGTAATGCTCAAGCATGTAAGCAAACCCTGCGCAGCTTAAGATGTCATTGGCTCCAGTAGGGTCCGCCGCGTTTTGAGGGCCCGGAATTGTAGGCTCTACTGTTTTCTCGCGTGACTCATTGATGCATTCGGCATACCCTGAAAAGGGTCCACTATAATAGCCGTGCGGGTATTTGGAGTCTGGGTCGGCAGCCGGTCCGCTGGAATGGAGATAGTCCGTTGGGTACTCGCTGTATGCATTTGACTGAACTGAAGTGCGAGCCTGGAATGGAGACTTCGTAGCACTTTCTGGATCCCACGAGGAATATAGTAGAGGTTCAGGCTGTTCTTCCGACTCGTACTCGGAGGGTGTTTGGGCGAGTATTGATCTTTGGATTATTGGAGAAGAGAGATGAGAAGCAGGAAGGTGGTTGATGGAATCAGCCGGGGCTGGAGTCGACGAAATATTGCTGCTGCTCTGCTCAGCGCAATGCTCTCGTCGTCTGCCTGGCTTACATTCACCTGGAGGGTTCACGCAGTCGATGCTCCGCTTGATACAATGGGTGCAGTCACTTTCCTCCGTGTTATATTTCTGTCATTGTGGTTAGTTCACGAATCGAACGAGAATATACAGGTGAAGTGATTTGACCATACCTTGAAACAACCGCAGTTGGGGCAGTGAGGTGGTGTCATGTCTGTAGTACTGGGGTTTAAACTGAATTCTGTTGAAATTAATCAGGCAGGAGAATGTGATTCTGATCACTGTAGCAAGGGTTCGTCTCGCGGTCTTCTGTATCTTGACCAGTATATACGGTTGGTGTATAAGTGGAGAGAGAAGCATTTATACCACTTTTCAGCAGATGTCACAAGTGACTCTTCATGATCACTTACTTCTCGGTGTTTGCCGAGAAATCCAAGCTGCTGGTGAGCTGCTTGCATTTGCCAACTCCAAGCTCCTCAGAGAAGTATAGAATGTTTTGGATATCTGCATCTTGATCGTTGAATATGAGAATTGCGGAACTGTGAATCAGATCAGCTTGCAAACAATAGAATATCTCCGTAGCATCGATGAACGAGCATCTTGACTACAATCAACATCCATACAGAAGATTACTCTGTGATGAGAATGATGTGGGAATACAGGGAAGACAAAGCCATCTTCCTTCCTTGTCTAAGGTAGAGTGTGGTTAACTCCGCGGCTGTCTAATTGGGCTCGCATCATACCTACGTCTTACACAAAGTCAACTCGAACATCAACACAATCGACCACCATGGCTCTTTCCAAGGGAATAATTGTCACCTTCTCCCATTCAGACGCTCCAGGCCCTTCCAACCTTTCAATCCACCGCCTGCATGTCCTCTTCTGCACAGCAGTAAGATTTCTCCGGAATGTCCCCAGACATCGAAAAAGCCAGAGAGCGCATCTCCCGCTACTCCAACCAGACCAAGCTGAAAGCAACACTAGAAGCATCTCTCCAATGGCTACCGGACGGTGGGAAAGAAGCCCTCGCTAGTGACACCTTGAACGCAACGACTGCTAAGCTTCATGAGATTTTCTTCAATATTCTCACCATCCTAGCCTGGCCAGGTAAATGATCACCCGAGAGGATACCAGAACCAGTACCACTGACAGACAAGACAAGCCATACTCCAGTCAGAAGCAAGCCAAGTCAAAACACCCCAAGAGCAGCTTAGTCTCTTGGGGAATCACCAGCAAGGCACAGAGGAAGATTGTCTGAAGCGTGATGGCTCCTGCTGCGTCGTTACAGGGGCTATGGATGTGGAAACGTATTCCGAGAAAGGCAGACCAGAGGGCTTGCTTAGTACCTATGTGCAGATAGCGCACATCATGCCGTGTTTTATTTCCTACTGGAATAAATCTGCAGTGAGTTCCCCCGATATCTATTGATATCTGCCAATAATACCGATAATAACATCACTGAAATACAGATGACCACCGTCTGGGAAACCCTATGCCGCTACTTCCCTGCCATTCACCGAGCCCGAATGGGGGCCGGTGGCATCAATGCCCTAGTAAACAGCCTATCAAACAGCTTCTTGATAGATCTACCAACAAATCTAGTATTCAGTCGTTTCGCTCTCGCTTTCAAAGCAACAGTAAGTCTCAAATCTTACATCATTATTATTATTATTATTACTGCTACTTCATTATATTGATACCCCCGATGCAATAGGACCGCCCAAACATCTACAAAACCGTACGATTCCGCGCGTGTCCAACTAGCCTATTGATACCCGATGAGATCGAGTTCAAGCGAGCAACGGCGCCTGATCCAGAACATCTGGAACTACCGAGCAAGGATCTCTTCGACTGCCACTACCGTCTAGCCCAGATCATCAACGCCTGTGATCATTATATGGCCTTCTGACCTGGTAAATACCGGGATCATTGGGAGTACCACATCAGGTGGAATGTCGAGGCAATGCTCGATGGGGATGCTGATCTTAGCGGATATTTGGAGACTGCGCTGTGGTGGGCGTAGAGGTAGAGGGTGATACTGTTTGATGCGATATGTAATTCTCAAGTTAATCTGTAGGAGTTCACCTATGTTTTGGTCATAAAGTGCACTCAGTATTAGTCTCTTGCTCTCATTTAATGTCACACGATTGGATCCAGCTAAAGTCGCCTCCTTTTCCTCCTCCTCTCATTAGTATTATTCATCATGAATCGTATGGTTCTACATATCTCGCTGCATTCATGGATGCAATGACTCTTGCTTGATAGCTGAGATGTTAGAAAGACAGGCCAGGTAACATGCCAATTCTAAAGTAGCAGTAACTTATGTTAATCGATACCGAAGTCCGTATATATCCTCTTCGAGTAAATTGGTCTATAGACCATACTAACATCATGTCAACAGCTGAACCGAATAGGACTCAACGCTACACTATTCATAGTTGTATCTCGGTCCCAAGGTATGTGAAGTAATTCAATGTAAGCGTTGATGATAATCTGATATTCCTAGAGGAAATCCATTCATCTGATTCAATGTGTAATGCCATAGTAACAATCGCAAGAGCAATGATAATAATAACAATGATAATAAGTCCAGCCTATCAAACCCATCCATCCTAATAATATGAACAATTAAAACCCATGCCATAAACATATCGTAACACCATGACGTTCGAAATCAACTGCAAGCAAGCTAGCTAGCTACTCAGCTCACAGCTTAGCAGCCGGCTCGGCCTTGCCCGCCGACGAAATCTCATTGTACAACAAACTCGTGAGGAAATCGGCATAGTCCTCGCCCGTCACCTGGCCGGCAAAGTACCGCGCCGCGAGCTGGAACTTGTTGCCCTGGGGACCCTTGGCGGCCAGACTGTCAGCCTGCTCCTGCAGGAGACGCAGAGCATATGCCTTGTCGACCTTCTTGCCGTCGGAGGTCGTGATGCCGTGGTGCGTCCATTGCCAGAGCTGACTGCGGGAGACTTCGGCGGTGGCAGCGTCCTCCTGTTCCGTTGTTAGTATACATTCCATAATGTGCGTGAGAAAGAGGGAAGAGATTGAGGCGTACCATCAGGAAGTTGATGGGGATGCAGCCCACACCGCGGAGCCATCCCTCCATGTAGGACAGACCGATGTTCAGGTTCTTGCGGATGCCGTCCTCGGTGATCTTGCCGGGGACGTTGGTGTTCAGGAGATCGTTGGCGGTGATGTGGACGTCCTCGCGACGGACAAACAGCTGGTTGGGGGTGGGCATGTAGGTGTTGAAGATCTCCGAGGCGATGGAGGCCAGAGCAGGGTGGGCAACCCAGGTGCCGTCGTGACCGGCGCGCACTTCACGCAGCTTGTCGGCGCGCACGCTCTCCATGGCCTTGTCGTTGGCGGTGGGGTCGTTCTTGATGGGGATTTGAGCGGCCATGCCTCCCTGCAATACTATTAGTATCATCTTCACATAGCACCTTAATGTTTAAGGGAAGGGGGCCTACCATAGCATGCACTCCTCTGCGGTGGCAAGTCTTAATCAACAACTTCACATACGCATCCATAAACGGCACGGTCATAGTAACATCCGAGCGGTCCGGCAACACAAAGTTAGGGTGCTTGCGGAACTTCTTGATGAAGGAGAAGATGTAATCCCAACGACCACAGTTCAATCCAGAGCTGTGTTCACGCAACTCGTAGATAATCTCATCCATCTCAAACGCCGCCGAGATGGTCTCGATCAGCACGGTACCACGGATCGTTCCGCGCGGCATGCCAATGTAGTCCTGAGCCAGGTTGAAGACGTCGTTCCACAGACGCGCCTCGAGGTGCGACTCCATCTTGGGGAGGTAGAAGTACGGGCCGAACCCGCGGGCAACGAGCTCCTTGGCATTGTGGTAGAAGTACAGACCGAAGTCGAACAGACTGCCGGAGATGGGGGTGCCGTCGACAGTGAAGTGCTTCTCGTCGAGGTGCCAGCCACGAGCGCGAGCAATGAGAGTGGGGAGCACGCGGTCTGTCCGCAGCTTGTATTCCTTACCACCCTGTGTGAAATCGACCTGGCGACGGATGGCGTCGTAGAGGTTGACTTGGCCGTTGATCATGTTTTCCCAGGTGGGAGCGCTGGAATCTATATTTGCTATTAGCTACAGTGCTCCTGGGAATTATCCGGGGAAAGAAAGGGCATACCCTCAAAATCAGCCATGTATGTCCAGACATCCGAGTTCAACGCGTTGACGACCATCTTGCGATCCGTGGGACCGGTGATTTCCACACGGCGGTCGACGAGACCCGGAGCCGGGGGAGCACCCTTCCAGGCATCGTTCTCACGAATGTGCTTTGTCTCGGGCAGGAAGTCGGGGAGGTGGCCCTTGTCAATCTCGGCCTGGCGGTCGATACGGCGCTGGAGGAGGGCCTTGCGAGTAGGGTTGAAGGTGCGGTGGAGGATGGCGAGGAAGGCACAGGCGTCCTTGGTGAGGATCTTGCGAGCTTCCGAGCTCACATTGCCGAGGATGACGACGTCCTTGAGTTGGGTGTCGACTTGCACCATGGTGGAGGATGGGATTGAGAGTCTTTATCTTATCGGGAAGTATATGAGGGGGAAAGGGTATACTGGATACTATCCGGACCGGCAGGATAGAAGTACTGGAGATGTGATGATATGATATGAAGAAGGAAGTAGCGAAGAAGACTTTCAAGAACAACCAGCACTATTATAAGCTACCAGAGGTGGGAGGGAGAGCAAGAGAATATATGTTCTACACAGCGACTACGTCAGTCCCACCATTCACTTCACTAACCGCGGTCCATTGGGGAGTCCCGATAAGCTGGATTGAACCCAAAATGAGGGCTGCTCCAGAGCTTCCATTCCACGTGACTTTTCCGCGGAAAACCCAGCTGCGATTCGGCCGATAACGGGCGGGGCACGCCGGCTACCGATTCCGACTTGCGGCTTATCGTTCAGGCCGATTACTTCTTACTCGATACATTCGAGTACGATACTCTCTGTAGTGATCACTATATTAACTATACTATCCTGGAAGGTCTGGAGATGATTCCCGACGTGGGTCGGTACTTGCTGGCTCTGTTGCAGCTGCCCAGATACACCAACACTGCATTGTCCACTCCAGTAGCCACTCACGCAGTCAACCGAGGATGTTGATAAGCTCCTAAACTCCTAAACTCCCCGCAGGCCCGAGAGCCTTCCTCCCAACCGCGGTTCGCCGCCATCCTGCTGCCCTGTACTGCTCCTCTCCTCCGTCCGTCCTGGAGCAAGCTTCCTGCGGTCCGGCCATCGCCTACACTCGACCGACTTGTCCCGATTGTGATACGGTGCTTTTCTGATGCGGTGGAGCTGTATCATTGCTTCAGTAACTCACTCATGGCTGCAAAAAATTCGAACATGATGAGAATGCCACAGCTACTCTATGTATGCTCGTTCAATTCGCTACGCACATGCCATACGCCTACTATGAAACAAGGATTCAAAAGTACATCCAGTCATCTCTTCCACATGTGAACGCATGTGATCGCTGTCAACTCTAACTCCCGCTGCTCTCCCGACCCCAGCTCCAGCTCGGGTTGTCACGGATTCCTCTGCAGCCAATCTGTACCGTCCGATCTGGACCAGTCTGGGCAAAACAGGGAAGCAAAAAATAACAAGGTAACACGGGCTTCTAATCTGCCAGCTGCTGGCCTGTACACGCAGCTCCGTCCATCCGGTTACACCGTCTCAATATAGCGTCGGACCTCCCTAATCAATAGTCAGTATCATCATCTTACTGCAGCCAGCTCCGCCACTCACCAATCCGTGACGGCCTCCTCCCACAAGCGCACTTCATGCTCCCGCGTGCCCCCAAAATGCTCCACAAACGCATCGCCAAAGACCTCCCGTGCGACACTGTCTTTGCGCATGAACGCCGTCGTGGCTTCCCGCAGCGACTTGGCTAATCGGACCCCCTTATCGCTTGCCCCGCCCATATCCTCGCCCTTGGACAGCGGCGGAACCGGAATCTCCAGCTTCTTCTCCACACCCCGCCACCCCAATGCAACAACTGCTGCTAAAACAAAATGCGGGTTTGCGTCAGCCCCGGGCACACGCACCTCCAGCCGGGTTGCTTTTGCGCTCGCCGTAGGTGGGGTGATAAGCCGAATCGAGGCCGCCCGATGCTCCAGTCCCCAGGAGACCGTAACCGGCGCCCAGAAGTTCTCCACCAGCCGCTTGTAAGAGTTCACCGTGGGTGCAAACATTGGCATGATATCAGGAAGACCAGTGAGGACCCCGGCCAGGAAATGTCGCCCTAGATCGGAGAGATAAGCCACGTCAGGATATGGCGGATTTGGGTCGGGCGTGTCGCGGATGAACGCATTCTTCCCATCGCTCGAGACCAGTGAGATGTGCATGTGTCCGCTATTTCCGGGTAAACCCTCGCGTGGCTTGGCCATAAAGGTGGGTGTGATGCCGTGCTTGGTGCCGATCGACTTGACGACGTATCTGGCACGGTCAGTTTGATCTTATGTAGCTCGAAGTCACTCACTTGAATAGACCAGCTTTGTCCGCCATCTCTTTGGCCTCTCCGAACTGTAGTGCCTGCTACCGTCAGCAGGGACCATAACGTCACCCAATGCAACCTACCGCCTCATAAACACCGGGACCGCTCTCTGTATGCCAACCCTCGATTTCACAATTGAACTGTTCACACGCATCGAACACTCCATAATAGTAGTCTTGGTTGTGGATGGGACGGGTCAGACTGTACCCAAACATGCCCTCCGTCAGCGGAGGAAGTGACTCGACGGGGTTCTCCTTAAGAAAGGTTGCCGTGGCCGATGCATTGCGCTCGGGATTGGAGTGTGCTCCTGGCGCGCGGAACTGATAGAACTCATATTCCGCTGGGAAACCGTCAGCGAGTCTCAGGAAGAATATGACGAAAGCGCTTACCCCCCGCCATGGCACGATACCCCGCAGCCTCCGCCTTCCCCAGAGCGGACTTTAATAGCCCCCGCGGACAAGCACAGACCGGCTTATTCGTATCGGGATCCAAAAAGCTGACCAGGAAAAATGGTACATTGTTCTCCCATGGAATGCGACGGAAACTGCTTAGATCCGGAACTGCCACGAGATCGCGGTACCCGTTCTCTTTGTTGCTGATGGTCAATTCCTTGAAGTATGTGCGGTCATGCATATCCCAGCCAAAGATGACGGAGCAGAAGCCGAAGCCATCAGCTACGATGGAGAGGAACTTCTTCTTGGAGACGAGCTTGCCGCGGAGCATGCCATCGACGTCAACACCGGCCAGCTTGACCCGGGTGTCATTCTGGAGGACATGGGCGATATTCTCGAGGGTAACTTGGTAGGGTGGGGTGGTAGAGGACATGATGGTGATCGGGTTATGACACGAGCAGATTGAGGATATACTGCTCGTGGAGAGAACTGACCAGCAGTGAAATTGGGGGGAATGACGGTGAGGAGGCGAGCGGGACGCAAGGACGTCAGCCACCGCTGCTTATCAGTTGGAGGACCGTCACGGGGCCCGCCATGCCGATACTTGAAGCCACAGTGATTGGGATGTTTGCAGCCCTTATCATCTGTCTTATCCAATGGTAACAGATACAGAGGTTGATTGACAATGAATGATGAATTATTCAGCCAATATTAAACCGGCACACGAGCAGATGCAGTGTGCATGGTGGCCTGCGTGCCTGACAGCTGCCTGCCTTATCGGGATCGCCATTAGATAAGCGGGCTCCACTGTCCCGCATTCCTGCTTCATCATCCCTGCTTCTCTTGCATATCTCTCTCTACTCACTTCTTCAGCGTTATTCTCCTTGTTCTCGCTGATACTTGCCCAATCATCTCTATCCTTAATTGACTCTACTCCATATATCTTAGGGATATTTCAAGGTATGCCAATCCCATATAGTCACCCACACTGCCATCCACTCTACCCCGCACCATCCCCACTATCCACCATCACAACTAACATAACCCCAGAATCATGGCATCCGCTCCAAGAGGTCGTCTCCAAGGCAAGAATGCCATCATTACCGGTGCAGCTGGGTAAGCTACATGCTTCTGAACCCTCAATATCTCTATCGACCATCCCACTGACCAACCCAGCGGCATCGGCCTCGAAACCAGCATCCTCTTCGCCCGCGAAGGCGCCAACATCCTAATGGCCGACATCTCGGCCCCCGCCCTCGAGAAAGCCCTCGCCAAGGTCAAAGAAGTCGTTCCCACCGCTCCCCGCGTCGAGACCATCAAATGCGACGTCTCCAAGGAATCCGACGTACAAGCCATGGTCGAGTCCCAGGACAGCTGGGGCGGCACCGACGTCATCTTCAACAACGCGGGCATCATGCACGCCGACGATGCCGACGCCGTGGACACCCCCGAGAAGATCTGGGATCTGACGCATAACATCAACGTCAAGGGTGTGTGGTTCGGATGCAAGCATGCTGTGCTGAGTCTGCGTCGTCACAAGAAGACCAAGGGCAGCATCATCAACACGGCGAGTGTGGTCGCCTTGGTGGGAAGTGCTACGCCCCAGTTGGCGTACACGGCTAGTAAGGGTGCTGTGTTGGCGTTGACGCGCGAATTGGCTATTGTGCATGCGAGGGAGGGATTCCGGTTCAATGCGCTGTGTCCGGCGCCGTTGAAGTCAGTCTTCCTTATTCTTTGTTCTTGATGCTGGTGTGGTTACTGACATGTTGTAGCACTCCCCTCTTGCAAGATTGGCTGGGTGACGACAAGCCCAAGCGCTTCCGGCGGGAGGTGCACTTCCCTACTGGTCGGTTCGGAGAGGCTATTGAGCAGGCTCATGCCGTGGTGTTTTTGGCTAGTGACGAGAGCAGTTTCGTCAATGGTAGTGACTTTGTTGTGGATGGTGGAATGTCCAAGGTATGTTTCTCGTTATTTATCAGTGATTGGTCATTACTAACTAGATGTAATAGGCGTATGTTACTCCAGAGGGACCGGCCACTGCTGCTCCTCAGAATCTGGGGCATTAGTATAGCCATCCTACGATATATGAGTTGAATGATCTTGAAATCCGTCTTTAAAAAAAAATCCAGTACTACACTCTCAATCACAACAATCAACCTATGTAAATCAATTCATCTCTAATAATCTATCAAACAAGTCTATAACCATCATCCCCAACACAAGCAAACATAATCTATCAATTAAATCTTCTTCAATCCCAACACCCCCTCCTCCCGACTCAACGTCGTAAACCGACTAAACCCCCCAGCCCCCTTCTCCTCGTCCACCCCATTCCTCCCACTCCCACCAACCCCCTGAATAGTATTACTCTCATCCCCCCTCTTCGCCGCCCACCTCCTCACAAAAACCCTCTTAACCCACTTCCACCCCTCCACACCGCCCAAGAACAGCCCCGCCTCGACAAACACCACCCCCCACTCCCACCCAATCCCAATATGCTTAAACACCACATCATTAATCACAGGGATATACAGCACGGGGAACGTAAGCACAAATCCGATCACAATGCCCCAGAAGAGGTACTTATTGCGGTAGATGTCAGAGAGCCAGCCTGTGTATTTATTTCTAGGCTTGGAGTTTGAGATAGAGGTAGGGGTAGAAGAGTCATGCATATTGAACAGACTGCGCCGCAAATGCATCATCTCCCAGGCCAGAAGCAGCGCGAACCAGGTCATGCAGACGAAGGTGGTGGCGCGGGCACGGAAGACCGTGTCACAGGGAGTCGAGTAGCTGCTGTTGCATTCTGTTGCGAGGTTGCCGTCGCCCCAGGCGAAGAGGACGAGGGTGAAGGCGCTGAGGCAGAGGGCGGCCATCCAGATGCCGTAGACGAGGGTGTCGATGATGATTTCTGGGGTGAAGATGCCGTTTTTCTATTACCATCATTCATTTGTTAGTTATTGTATGGTTATGATAGGAGATAAAAGAAAAAGAAGGGGACGACATACACTCTGCGGCGGTCTATCCATCACATCACTCGCCGCCATCTCCATTCCCAGTCCGATATCAGGCAGTCCAGATGTAATCATGATAATCCAAAGGATTTCCACCGGTGCGATAGGGAACACACTCTGGCCGTTCTCGTCTTTGAAGACCAGTCCGATCAGTAGGGTTAGCGCTAACCCTACGTTCTCGGCGAGTAGATGCAGTACGAATTTCTGGATATTGTCGAAGATGCGACGGCCCTCTTCGATACCGTTGATGATGCTTGCGAAGTTGTCGTCTGTTAGGACCAGCTCCGATGCATCTTTCGCCACGTCGCTGCCTGCTTGGCCCATTGCGATTCCTACGTCTGCCCGCTTCAGCGACGGCGAGTCGTTCACTCCGTCGCCTGTCATCGCGGCGTACCGGCCACGGCGGTGCAATGCCTCGATCATCCGCACTTTGGTGTGCGGGGCGCAGCGCGCGATCACGGCGGGGAGGGTCGGTAGAGCGTCGATTTCGGACTCGCTGAGGGAGTCGAATTGACTGGCTGTCATGACGAGGTTGTCGGCCACGTCGCGCGAAAGGAGCTGTGCGTTGGCCGGGATGATGCCGACTTGGGCGGCGATGGCTCGGGCGGTGCCTGGGTGGTCGCCGGTTACCATGTGCACGGAGATGCCGGCACGGTGGCATTCTTCGATGGCTCCGGCGGTCTCCGGGCGAGGGGGGTCGTAGAGTCCGATCAGCCCAGCGAAGGTGAGGTCTTGTTCGACGGTGTCCCGGGGTGGGACGTCGGTGAAGGTGGAGGAGCTGGTGCGGTGGGCGAGTGCGAGTACGCGCAGGCCTTCGCGTGCCAGTGCTTCCATGTTTTGGAGGATGGTGTTGCGGATGTCGTCGGTTAGGGGCACGGGTTCAGAGGTGTCTGTGGTCCAGACGATGGATGTGCAGGCTTCGAGGACGCGTTCCACAGCACCCTTGGTGAAGATCACGTCGGTGTCGTCGCGACGGAAGATCACGGACATCTTTTTGATGGTCGAGTCGAAGGGGTACTCGGCCTGCTGTGTCCAGACGGGCTTGTCACCAGCGGTCCATCTTTCACGGCCCCAGTCGAAGCGCGCGGCGAAGACCTGGATGGCGATGTCGGTGGGCTCGCCACGGGCTTGCCATTGTCCGTTTTCTTCAGAGCGGTGCACATGGGCCAGGTTCGCCATGGCTGCGACGTCCAGATAGCGCTGCAGCAGGGCACTGTTTGTCACTATATCTTGCGGCGTCTTGGTGTCGCCTTCGCTTTCCCCTTCTCCGGGCATGGCGTCGATGACCTTGAGCTCGCCGTCATACGGGTCCAATGGGTCATGGGAGACTCCGACTGAGACTGTGCCCAGCCCCGGAACCCAGGCCTTCTTAGCCACCATGCGTCCTTGGGTGAGGGTGCCCGTCTTGTCGGAGCAGATGTTCGACACGGCGCCCAATGCCTCGAGTGAATCCATCTTCCGCACAATCACGTTCCTCTCGACCATCTGCTTCGTGCCCATGGCCATGGTGACCGTCAACACGACCACGAGACAAGCAGGGATCATGGCCAATCCGGTAGCAACTGCGTAGATAATCACTTCCTTATCATCGCGCATGTCATTGGCGCCCATCACAATGATTGCGAATACTACTGCAATCCCAAACAACAGTAGCGCCAGTTTACTCAATTTCCGCTGAAGTGGTGTCCCCACGTTGATTCCCAGGAACCGACCCACTGCATCTGTGCATGTCAATGTCCAGGCCACCACGTACCACCGCTTCTTGGTCTCGCCTTGAGGACCGCGACGGACGGGCCGGCGCCGCTGGTTGCCATTTTCACGGAGTGCCGCAGCAATCGCACCGATCTCGGTTTTCATACCAGTGCTGATCACCACACCGCGCGCGCGGCCCCGGGTGACGGTGGAGGAGCTGTAGGCGATGTTGAGACGGTCGCCGGGTCCAGTGTCAGCGGGGAAGGTAGTAGTAGATGATTTGGTAACGGGGAGGGATTCGCCAGTAAGAAGGGCTTCGTCTGTTTCAAAGTTCATCGTCTCCACTAGTCTATTTGGTGTTAGATCATTATCTCATTATGAATGTATCAATGGAGTGGCAAATGTATGACGCATACCGTAAATCAGCCGGAACTGTATCTCCCACTTTCAAATCGACCATATCACCCACAACGATCTCCATGGCGGGGATGGTGCCCGTCTTGCCGTCACGAGTGACGACTCCTGTGGGCGAACTGAGGCCGCGTAGCGAGTCCATGGTCTTCTCGGCGGCGTAGTCCTGGTAGACGCCTACGATGATGTTCAGGGCGATAACGGCCCCGATGACTCCGCCTTCGATCCAAGATTCAATGCCGAAACTGACGGCCATGGCGATGATGAGGACCTGAATAGTAGATCATGTTAGCGAGATGAAGGCATGATGGTAAAGGTTGGGCAACTTACCAGCATCATTGCGTTTGCCACCTGACGGATGATAATCTTCGCGAGGGAGATGCCCTCGTCCCCTTCGAGTTCGTTGGGCCCCCATCTCTGAAGGCGGGACTTTGCTTCCTGGGTGCTGAGACCTTCTTCTGAGTTGACAGAAAGCTCTTGCAAGACGGAAGCATAGGGAAGGGTGTGGGCGGGTGCGGAGAGGGGAGAGTGGGAAGGGGTGGAGGCAGTCTGAGACTGTTTCTCAGTGCCCATATTGGGTATAAGTGTGTGTTGTTTCTGTGTCTGTGTGTAATGCTTGAGAGTTCTCTACTAAAGGTAGGAGATCACGGAGGTGTCATGTAGAATGTATCCTCTATGGAATGAGAGTCCATACACGTGAGGCGAAGCAGTGAATTGATCTGATCTGATCTCTTCTAGATCCTGATTCTTGCTTATTTCCAATTCTAAACTTTCTCTTTGACATGATCCCGGGGAATTCATCCTTCTTATAAGTGTTTCTGTATCGCCGGACCTGGAAGTAGTCTTGGCATAGAGTATAGACACCCAAGGCCGAGCAGAACTGCCCAGCCCGCCAAGCGCCAATCACAGAACCCCCGGAAGCGATGCCTTGGCGCCAACCTTGGGCGCGAAGTCGGCGAGTCTCGCCTCTTTCGGAATTATGACGCATACGACCACAGCATTCCGCCACGTGAGCCAGTACGAGCATCGAGACCCGAGTTCGAGCAATATGATTGGTGCAGCGGCCGAGTGGCCCCAGCGGAAACGCCAAGGTGTTCCGGAGCGCGGAGACTTGGCGCCTCCTGAGGCAATAATACACACTGCACCGCAGGGTGACTGTCCGGTGGCCTTGGCGTGCTGCTGCGCGGGGGTCTGAGGGCCACTCGCTGGCTCAACTTTAAATGCAGCCGTCTCTGTCCTCGGAGACCTGCCCCAATTCCCCCGCCGGTGATGGATCCCATTCCCAGTATCCCCCCATGCAACCATCCCCACCACCTTACCCCTGCTGACGCTGCTGATGCTGCTTTGGAAGCTGTCGTGAGGAGTGAGTCGCTGGCTTCGAGCCGATTTATCCGACGCGTCATCTCCTGAGCGCAGTTGACCTATCGATCTTATCTTTGTTGTTGTTCCTCCGTATACTTCCGATGGCTGGGGATACGCACCACACCGGCATAGTGGGTGTGATTGTGGGTGCAGTGGTGTTGTTTGTGGCCTTGAGTACGATCCCATTGTGAGTTCTAGTGTTCCAGTGTCCCCTATTGGAGGCTCAACTGCTGCATGCATGCCTGGTGGAGGATGCTGCATGCTGGTTGAATTCCATTGTTTGGATGTATCTAACCTGACAGTATCGTGCTGTACCATCATCGTCGACGAGCAACTGCCAGACGCAGTAGCGAACTCCGCAACCTCACCGATGGCGGCATAATGCGGCAGGTATCGGTCGATCGATGGCTGGACGAGCAGACACACGCGAGCTGCGAGGATCGGTTATACGCTCAGGAATCCTGGTAAGGCTGTTCTCCTTTGGGTGGCGCCAACGCTTGGCCGAGATGCGGGGACACATTGCTGGTAGCGGTCTTGGCCGGACTTGCGTTCCATAGAACTGATGCATGGCTTCCTTGGTAGTCCCATCTGTCTGTCAACCCTAGCAGCGTCCCAAGATACCCTTCCTTTTCCCGAGCCGGCCTGGGTCGCACCATCACCCCATGACGAGCCCAGCCTGCATGATACGATGGAGGCCGATCGAATGTCTGGGAGGAGAAACATCCTGGTCCTCAACCGTTGCCACCATGTCTTCCATGCGTCCTGTCTCGCATCATGGTTCGAATACCATCAGTATAAATGCCCAATTTGTCAGACATCATATTTCAGCGAATAGCCCGCTACAACATTGCAGATAGTCAGTGACCGCAATGGAAAGTCTTTGTTCCCGCGTATATCTTTTGCCAAGACTAGTACTATGGTTGGCAAACTCTAAGTCCGTTCAAGTCCATTTGACTCGTTCGAACAGGGTCGTCACCATGACCACGATGTCACCTTCAGAACCAAGCATAATCGTTGTGCATGGCAGGCCCTAAATAAGTACGATAACGTACGACCACTAGCTGCATGGCTAGAGCGTAGCATATGTTGGCAGTCGGGGAAGACCCCACGATTTGGCTAGGATCCTCTTCCCAAAACTTTCTAGAACACTCGTCAGGCAGATCCCTGAGCTATTCTAGCCTTATCATAGTTGCCACTGGGATGCAGACATCCTATCAACTCACTTCAACGTCTAACCGAGTGCACTACTGTGCGCACAATGGCCTTCGTCCGTGCGCAAATGGGTCGCCTCCTTGGATGATCTCGTCAAACCGTGCGCTGACTCGGCTGTAGTTGAGCCCATAGCGACCAAGCTCACGCAGCCGAAACGACACCCAGTCTTGGTATATCCTGTCCGACGTGGCAATCCCCGCGATGAAGAGAGGCCACGTGATGCGCACCATCAAGTGCGGTCTGCTGCGATGTAGCTTCAAAGAAAGTTCCAGAACCTGGGAAACGGCATCATGCAGGGTCATCATCCCCGCACCCTGCAGTCCTTTGGCTAGGGTGTCTTTGAAGCACAGATGAAAGTACACGATTGTGCCGTAATAAGTAATGGCTGCCCAAAAGATCGTTTCCATCACGCGACGTCCGTCACCCACGACTTCACACGAGGGCGCAGACTTGGCGGAACTCAACAAGGTATCGAATTCCTGATCAACGGATTAGTCGCTGTCGCCCATCCATGTGCAGACACGACAGGTCATCTGCGGGATGGGACGGATACTTACATCAGATAACACGTTGAGCTCACTAATGATCTCAAGGCCGGACTTAATTGAAGGATTTCCTTGCCGAAATAACTCCGTGATCTTGAATTGCAGTACATGACTTCGATGATACAATGATAGCCCCGGCATATTCTCCATATCATCCAATTGGGCTGTGGTGGGGTAGGAATCCCCCCAGAATCGAGACGGGGATTGTCTGCCAATCCTATACAGCTCAGAAAGACTCAATCCCGCACTTCCTGCTTCGTCTTGCATGAAAAACCGGAACAGGTCGGCATCGAGCCTGGCAGCACCTGGGCCAGAGAGCAAAGCGCCTGGTGTGAAAAAGTACAGAGTCCAAAGCAGAAAAAGAGGGACCGCTGTATGTCGAAGTCTGTCTTTGGACAAATCCGCAGTCTGTTGCAGCACAGGGCTGTCGCATGCGCTCATGCTCTGGGCCTCATCTGCGACATTACATAGTGCGGTCGGCGAACTTGTCTCTGCATTTGCGACATTTGGAGGCTCTAATTGTTTGAGTGACGGGACGACATGGTTGAAGAGTAGACTTTCGATTCCGCGGATGTGAATATTAATTCCAGCAGTCCCGCTGCCGAATCGGTTCTCATAATCAATCATCATCCACAAGGTAATGAAGATGGCTTCGATCTGCGCCGGGGACTTGACGTCTGGTTTCAGCGCTTCCCGAAGACCAGAGAGAGCCCGGCCATAGTGCAACCTACTGTCCATGTCGGACAAACTCTCAATGGTACATTGTCCGTCCGTCTTGTCCCGGTCGTACAAACGCGACCGGTTAATCTCACTCGACGTAGTCGCCAACATCATGCTCATAACCATGGGTTCTTTAACTGCAATTTTATGGTATGCATAAGACACGGTAGACCACGGCCAATGCTTACCAAGGATCACGACCAGCGCAGAATCCTGAAGATAATTCAGGCACGAGCGATCAAAGTCCGATATAACCAGGGAATTGGCCGCTTGGATGCTGTTCCCAGCACCACCAGTGGGCGATAAAGAACGCGCAGGAGACGGGACAGGCTGACAGACCATCTGCGCTTCCAGCGGGCGAGTGTCTCTTCCGGGCCTTTTAGCTGGACCCCGGGGGATGGGGCCGCCCTTCCACTCACATACGATCCGGGCCGCAGTGCAGCGCCGGCACTGTGGCTCCTGCTGGCCAGGAACGAATAGTTTCTCTTCGTCGCATTTGACCTTGCGGATTCTACACGTGCGACAACCTGTGGTGCAGTAAGTCCGACCATTCTTAGAAAGAGACAACGAAAAAGCAAAGCTAGACAATTGGCGTAAGACAGAACTGGTGGGGATCCTTACCGGTCTTGGACCGAGTCCTCCTGCCGAGCCCATGCATCGTCTATCGGTTCTATCGCGTGCTTGCCGTTGCTCCACTTACTCGCGGTGTGCCTGTCGGGGAGGAATGTCCTGTCAGACTTGACATGTAACCTGGTCAAAAGCAGGGCCATTAGAGACACCGAGCCGAGACAAACCAACCAGGAGGACATCGAAAGGAGAGGGGGGAAGAGAAAATGCGGAGAATTGAATCGCCAACCGATGCTCTTTTTTCCCTCCTGCCGCCGTTCCTGCCGAGCCTCGCCCGCCGATTGGCTGCATCGGCACCGGTCATGTGACCTCGGTATCGGCAATTGTGATGGCTTCAACAGTACCAAATGCAGTAGTAGATAGTCTAGTAGTAGTAGTAGATAAGTCACTTGCTATCACTTATCAATTACGATAGCCCCCCTTCGGATCTCCGCAATCAATGCGGAGAACCATCTCCACCATGCACGATCCAACTATAAAATGTGCGTACATGCCAGTTTCCAACTCTGGCACCTGAGTAAATACAATCCAACCCTAAGTAGTACTAAGTACACACCAGCCACAACCATGCAGCTCGAACCAACACAACAACGCTTCATCGCCAGCGTCGAAGAAGCCCTCCACAAACATGCCGCCGAATTAGAAGACATCAACAAGAAGGCAAGCCCCAACACACCCACCCATACCTCACATACCTACTAACCACCAACCCCAGATCTGGTCCACCCCGGAACTAGCCTACACAGAACACCAAGCCCACGACAACATCTGCACCCTCTTCGAGACCCTCCAACGTACCAACCCATCCTACCGCATCCAACGCTCCGCCTACGACATCCCAACCGCCTTCGAAGTAACCTACACCCACGGCAGCAGCACCGGCGGCCGCACCATCGTCTTCAACGCCGAATACGATGCCCTTCCCAACATCGGCCACGCCTGCGGCCACAACCTCATCGCAACAAGCTCCATCGCCGCCTTCATCGCCACCTGCGAAGCCCTCAAACACCAAGCCCCAGAGGACTCCAACTACACCATCCGCCTCCTCGGCACTCCCGCCGAAGAATCCGGCGGCGGGAAAGTCCGTCTCCTCGACAATGGCGCCTACAAGGACGTCGACGCCTGCCTAATGGTCCACCCTATCCCCATGGCCCCGGGCCATCCAGAGCTACTAAGCTTGGCCACAGTACTACCCGGTGGGTTCCTAGCGAATGACAAAGTCACTGTGACGTTCACGGGCAAGCCGGCGCATGCGGCCGCAGCGCCGTGGGAGGGCGTGAATGCGTTGGATGCGGTGGTCGCGGCGTATGTGAATATCTCGCTGTTGAGGCAGCAGATTCTGCCCACGCAGAGGATTCATGGCGTCGTGGCTAGTGGGGGGGATAGGCCGAATGTGATTCCTATGTCGGCATCAGTGGATTATTATATTCGCTCGCCGACGAAGAAGGGATTGAAGGCACTGACGGAGAAGGTGGTTAAGTGTTTCGAGGCGGCCGCATTGGCGACGGGGTGTGGGGTGGAGTTTGAGTGGTGAGTTAGCAGCCAGTTCTCCTCCGTTCAATGCTTCTCTGAATGCTAATGCATGGTGGTGGGGTAGGGGTGTCTCGTACGACGACCTTAAAACCAATAATCCTATCTGCGAGAGCTACGTCTCTGTTATGCGCGCTATGGGTCATCACACGGTGATGAATAATGCCGGCCAGTCTGGTAAACTTACTGGCGCGTCGACGGATATGGGTACGTCGACCACCCACAATATACACATCATAGTCCTAGATTCAGATTGATTAACGATGGTAATTTACAGGAAACGTCTCTTACGCCCTCCCTGGATTTCACGGCCTCTTCACCATCCCCACAGACGGCGTCAATCATACCCCGGGTTTCACCAACGGTGCTGGTTCCCCGGAGGCGCATCAGCGCTGTCTGGCCTGTGCGGCGGGGATGGCTGTTGTAGCGTGTCAGATTGTGACGGATGATGAGTTTGCGAGGAGGGTGAAGGAGGATTTTGAGGTCGAGGCGGAGGAGTAGGCGGTTTTTTATGTTGGGTTGCTGTCATGATGGACGTTGTGTTTATCTATTGTATTGAGTATGAATGATTGTCATGACATGATGCTTGCTGGTCTGTGAGTTTTTGTACAGCGGCAGTAATAGTAAGTTCTATGTTCATCTATAGTAGTTGAGGGGTAGTAAATTCGAATCCTTCGATATACAACAAGCGTGCGATTTTTGTGAGCAACAGTAGGGATTTTTTATTTTCTTAGCGATCTCAAACTTGAAGAGTACTACTTTCTTAGTTACTCAGGGGCTTATCACACCTCGCTCAGTAGTTATCTTAACAAAATTGTCAACGCAGTAACTCCGTCCAAATAACTCGATATCCACAACATAAATACCCACCCCAACCCACTTTACCTCCTAAAAATCTTACTATATCAATAAACATACCTAAACCCCGGATTCTTCAAATCCGTAACATCAGCCAACACCTCCCTCTCCTCCCCTTCCCCCCTCTCCATCCCCATCCCCATCCCCAATCTATCCCTCCTTGCATTCTCCCACCTCAAGTACACAACAAACGCCACAAGGTCCACCACCACTACGGCCAAACACACAAACACGGCTATAAAGCCACTCTGCATATACCAAACAACTCATGTCAGTTCATTTCACGTGTACTGTATATTTCTATTGGGTCTGGGTCAAACGCACCTGATACCTCGGCGCCTGACTCTCGAAAAACAGCTGCGGCCCGATAATATTCCCCACGCAGTACATGATAAAGTATATGGCGCTGACGGTGGCTCGCTTGGTGATGCCACCGATGTTGGCGCTGATCATGGCCATGGAGAGGGGCAAGCTGACGGAGTAGAGACTCATGAGGATGAGGCCGATGTAGCGGGAGGCGATGGGTTTGGTGCTGTTGACGAGGGCGGTTCCCAGGATGCTTTTGTCGTTTGTTAGTGGGGATGCAGGGCTGGGGTTGGGTGTGGTTTGGAGGGGAGGGGGGATGTACCTGACGCAGGTGAGTATGATGGAGGTTATGCAGCGGCTGTTGGCGAGTTTGGTCGAGGTGAAGCAGCTATTTATTTGTAGAATGTTAAATGAGGTTCATATTTAGGTGGGGGGCAAAGGTAGTAGGGCATACGATATCAAGATGATGAGGAAGACGATGAATCCTCCAGGCATGCCTAGCAGCAAAGTATGTTCGGTGTCGTATCCGAAGCCCTTGAGGATAAGGCCTGAGAACTGTATATCGTCAGATTAATTGTGCAGTCTCCTAATAAAGGTAAGTAACTCACCGTCGTATATCCACCATTGGGAATATTGCAGCCCAGAACAAACACGGCCAGGAACCATGTCTTCGGGTCTGTAAATGCTTCCATAACCTGGCCCCATTCGATCTTATTGTTTTTGTACCCGGCTTTGTTTGCCTTCAATCGTGCCAGCGCAATGACCCTCTCCTCGTCTGTTAGAAAGGAAGCATTTGTGGGTGAGTCGGGCAGGCGGAGGAGCATTAGAAAACCCCAGAGGAAAGTGACGATGCCGAAGATGATGAACATCCACTGTTAAGTAAATTAGCTTTGTTTTCAGAATCAGGGTATCTGAAAGGGTTCTTCTACCTTCCATGATGCTAAACTGTCCTGGATCTGCCAGATACCCACGGCAATAGCATTACCGAGCACCAGTGACAAACTATTTCCACAGAACCAGATCCCATGGCGTAGCGGTTGTTCCGACGTGCGATACCATAGAGATGTAAGTAGGCCGAATCCCGGGGTTACACTAGCTTCTGCGCAGCCTAGGAAGAACCGGGCGACCATGAGTCCGGTGAAGTTTGTAGTGGCAGCATGACATGCGAGGACGACGGCCCAGCAGAGACTATAGCTGTAAGCGTGTGGTGTGTGGCATCAGGAAGAGGAAGGACGTACTATGTGCACGCTAAGTACTTCCCCAAAGGGAACTTGACAAGCAGTAGTGATGCAGGATAGCTGGATACTCCTCATCAGAATTGATCACTCAAGCTATAACTGCTTCACATTATATCAACTCACCTAAACGCAAGATACCCGAAGTAGAAGATCGACGAAGTCCAACTATACTCCGTCCCATGCAGCTTCAGGTCCGTCAGAAGACCCATAATAGCAGAGTAATTCAACGTCTGCTTATCCACAAACGACATCATGTACGCAACCAGCATGATAGGAAGAATCCTAGGTCACGATTAACCCTCCTCCCACTCCTATAAACCACATCCAAAGCATAACATACCGAAAATCAATCTTCCTCACAAGCCTCTTCTCCGCCTCAGCAGAGAACCGAGGCATCGATTCCAGCTCGATCACTCCATTATCAAAACTTGTTTTCACAGCTTCATGATCACCACCACCACACTCCTCTTTCTTTTCAGTCGTAAAGTCCGCCATACTACTGTTGAGAAAAGACGACAGTATTTAGGCGAATACCAACACGCGCATATTTCTCCCCTAAATACATTCCAACACCCACCCCAGATATCATTCAAACCCCCTCAGCATCCTATCAACCATATCTTGGCACGAAACTCAATATCAGAACTGCAACACCCCCCACCAACACGATAATTGGCTGTATCGGCAAGGCTGGCCCCGATCGACAACAGCCGATGCCGAGATAGAGTAGTACCTACCACTTTACCCCAGGTTTTCGCTCTTATCGAGCCTGCATCAGGCTAGCGGGTTGGGAATCCGTGCGCTGCGCTGATAGCAGGGTCAGGGTTGATGTGATTGGTGGTAGGGTGAGACACCCACTAACGGGTATTGTTGTTGCTCTAGGCAGGAGTGTTAGATATTAGGGCCTGTCTTATCGCCGATTCCCTATCGATGATGGGGAAGTTATCTTCTAAGTTGTGGTTTACCTCAGTAGTGTACCTGGATGATGTGCACGCTTGTAATGTGCCCTTCTAACTTAGGATGTACATTATGGTGTAGAATGCAAGTAGGACTCGTATAACGGCAGACTCGACTTTGGGATTGACAATCTGGTTTCTGCTGCACTTTGATGGGTAGACCCTGTAAGTATGATATCAGCTGTGTGTATGGGGAAATCGACTATCGCGGCTACTCTGCAAGATGATAACATGAGGAGGGTCGGCAACGTCTAGATCCTGGGTGATAAACATGAATCGTGTTGTTGGTGGGTTCGGCAGCGTGTTGCATAGCCGTCGGCAGCGAGTCCATCCACTAGCATCTACCCTAGCCCAGTCTCTGGTCATTCTACTACCAACCTGCAGAATCCTGATTGTCTCGGTCCCACCATATCGTAATTCTAAGTATTCTATCACTGGCTAATTCTCGTTTATCTCATACACGATATCTTCAAAATCTCGCTTCAAATTATGGTATAATATCTCCATGTCGCATATACAATCATGACTCTACTGGGATGCCACAATCTGGTCCTTGACATACAGGTCGACATACTGGTCGACATCATAGCCCTCGAGAGCGGCCCGGTCCCAGCCAATCTGGATGAGCTGGTCAATACGGGCCTGGTCAAAGTGCGCCTCCAGATGACGCTTGTACTTGGCCAGAATCTCCGGCTTGGCCTCCTCACGCCGCAGACGGTGGCCCAAGGGCGCCTCAACAACCACCTCATCAAGCACCGTTCCGTCGTTCAGAGTAACGGTGAGGGCGTTGGGAATGGTGCGCTTGGCAGGGTCGTGGTAATCCTTGGTGAACTGGGGGTCCTCGACACAGTAGATGCGCTTCCGCAGGTCATCCAGGAGCTGAGAGGTAGCGGCCTCCGATCCGTCGGCGTAGTCGTTGGCAGTCAACCGGTTGAAGGCCAACATGGTTGCGACCATGTACTGGTGAGCTGTCAGTATGCGGGGTACATGGCGAACAATGTTTGGATCCGAAATGACCTACCTGGACACAGTGGTCACGATCGGCAAAGTTGTCCATCGGCTTGAACTGCTTGTCAATGATACGGATGCACGCCTCGTGGGTGCGGTTTCTGATCTCCTTAATGTCGGCGGCGGTCTTTCCAAGAGCCTTGAGCTTCACGTTGACGATCTGAGCGGCCTCGATGGCAGTCTGGGAGTGGAATTCGGCTATTATTGCAGCTGTTAGTATTTCCTCCATACTGATGTTCGATGCTAGACTTACCCGGGTAGGAGACCTTGAAAAGAACATTCTCCATGACGTAGCTACCGTAGGGGCGCTGGAACTGGAACTTGTTGCCCTTGAACAGGACATCGTAGAAACCCCAGATGGGAGCAGACAGAACGGTGTGCAGGCCACCCTCGCCCTTCTGAACCTTCAAGACGAGGTTGACGGCCCGCTGGCATGCGTCACCCGCAGCCCAGGATTTCCTCGACATAGTGTTGGGGGAGTGTCTGTAGGTACGGAGCGACTGTCCGTCCACGAACGCCTGGGTAATCGCATCTGCGGTCTGCTTCTCGCTGAGACCGAGCATCTTTGCAACCACGGCAGTGGTGGCAACCTTGACCAGGACCACGTGGTCCAAGCCGACCTTGTTGAAGGAGTTCTCCAGCGCCAACACACCCTGGATCTCGTGGGCCTTGATCATGGCCTCCAGGACATCCTTGACCTGGAAGATCTTGCCGCCGGCGATGTTTCCGCCCGCACGGTTTGTGCGAGAAACCCAGTCGGCGACAGCCAGAATACCACCCAGGTTGTCCGAGGGGTGGCCCCACTCAGCAGCCAACCAGCAGTCGTTGTAGTCCAGCCAGCGGATCATAGCACCAATGTTGAAAGCGCCATTGACAGGGTCCAGCTGGTAGGGGGTTCCCGGAACACGAGTGCCATTGGGGACCACGGTGCCGTCCACCACCGGGCCCAGGAGCTTGGAGCATTCCTTGAACTTCAAAGCCTCCAGACCGCAACCTAGGGTGTCGAGGAACACCAAACGGGCGGTGTCATACTGCAAGTCAAGACATCTGCAATCAGTCCATCGCACACAGGAAAAAGCCCACAAAAATAATACGGGGGAACCATCGTACCGCCAAGTCCGAGTTCACATTGTAGTTGTGAATATAGTCGGCCATATCCTTGATCTCCGGGTCGTACGGCTTATCGCCGGGAACGACGGGAGCAGCATGTTGAAGAGGAGACATGGTGGAAAATCGAGAGACGCGAGAAAATGTTGAGGGAGTCCTGAGGCTGGGACGAGCAATGGAGGAAAGAGAGGATGCAGGCCTGGAGACGGAGGAGATGCGGGAGGGCCAAGTGCGGGGAGACCTGTGGGTCAGCCGTCTCAACGCTGAACAAGAGGCAGACATGATGATGATGATTGATACCCAAGACGATGCAGATGCAATTAAGAGAGGAGGATGCAGCAATGCCGCCGGGTTGAAGAGGAAGAGAAGGGGAGGAAGAGGAAGGAAGGGCGGAAAGTACGGAAGAAATTGGGGGGAAATAAAGTAGTAGACTTACGTTGCTGGGGGCAATCCAAGGGAAGAAGGGGAAAAGGAAAGGGACGGTGAGCTAAAGTCACCCTGATCTCATACCGCCCCCGGCCTTTGTACCGAGGCCATTTCTCTTCTTCCTCCTACAATCAATCCGGGCGGTTATTGCCGGCTGGCCGGAGACACATGAAGCGGGGAGGCATTCTCATCAATTCTCTTACTATTTACTACTTTGTTACTAGTTTTAGACTTACTGATCGGAGAAGTCAATCGGCTCTTTTCGCGTGGTCCCAATATTCAGAAAGTCAATGGCACTCAAAAACCAGTTTCAGTGCGACCGGTGCCTGACCCAGAGTTTTCTCCTCCTCAACAACTCCTTCATCTCTGTGAATTGCTGTACTAAACTACTAACAATGTTGACTGAGCCCCTCCGTCTCAACCTCAGAATGCCCGGTCGAGAACTAGTGCTTTAGTATCATGCAGGAGGAGCCACCTTGCATGTCCTACGTCGACCGGATCCTGCAACTCCAACGCACAATTGAGATCATCTGGAGGCAAAATTATTTATTATCTGCATATTATGTCCCTCCTCTAATGCTTCTAAATGTTCTTTCCCCCAAATTCGACCACTATCGTGGCGATGACTGCCCCCTTCTCTCCGCGGTTGGACGGCTTCATGCCTTCCCGCGGCTATCAAATAGAGGCAAAGGCATGTGGATCTTCTGGCGGATCATCCCCATCTTCCCCCCTCAAGCTCTGACAGTCGGGACTCCACTCGCTGAGGGTACCCGAATTCCACACCGAGGCCCGAAACACAACAAACGCCCGCCAATACTGTCGAATTCACTGTGGAAAGGAATCACATAAGACCCGCGGGTTCTTGAAGTCATAATGAGAAGAGGATCATTGAGAGTTTTTTTTTCTAAATTGAGAACATATTTCAATCAAATGCGTGGACGGCATTTGACAAGAGCATCAGGGAACGAGGAGAGATCTGGAATCGCACGTGATGCCCAATAAAAGACACAATGATCAACCAGAATTAGAATGGCCCTCGCCGCTCAGGATTAGTTTCCTCCTCATCTGTTCGCTGCAGCGAGGCTTTCACCGAACGGTATATGGCTTCTGCCAGCTTCGGCGGCACTGCATTGCCTATCTGTTTCCGCACCTCGCGAGGCCCGAAGCGGAATCGCATAGGGAAAGTCTGCAGGCACGCAAACTCTCTGTTGGTGAAGCCTCGTCTGCCCGATGGATGATAGTTTTCGCCGCCGCCACAGGTTATCGTTCGTGCCTGTCTGTTGGCGTCGAAGGGTCGTCGGGCAATCGCGCTACGTTGCAGCGCGCCCTCGACATCATGATCGGAGGCCCCACGAGGAATTCGCGAAATGACCTGGTTAATTGTCACATAGTCCCTGAGGCCGGAACCAGGTAGCCCATGCGTTGCCTCAGGGAACGGCGGGAGTGTCTCCCCGGGGCTATCAAGGCCATCAGAACAAGTAAACCAGAAAGACGCAATATCTACTTACCCAGATGCGATGATTACCAACCTCCTCCGTAGCTGTGGTACTCCGAAATCTGCACAGTTCAGAATGGTCCACCGAACAGAGTAGCCAATCTCAATAAAATCTAGAACCACCCGATGGAAAGTTTCTCGATGCCGCTCATATAATCCGCTTGTCTCCTCCATTGTATGGACTCTCGGCTTTGCCTTCCGAATAAGCTCCGCACAAGCAAAGACGCATGCAGAGTTTGCATCATCTGTAGCGCACTGCACAGTCTTAGCTGGTGAGAAAGTCTGACATGGCGGAGACCCGTGCGTAACATCAACTTTGAGAAAATCATAGTTGTTCGTCAGAAAGGAAAAGACATTCGACTCTTCGCACTCGGCATCTCGGAAATTGAGACTATACGTATTCACCGCGTGTCTAGAATTATCAAAGGCCCAGGTAGGGCGCAAACCAGCTTTGAGTGCACCGCAGGACACTCCACCGGCGCCACAGAAGCCGTCTCCAAACGTGTACTGCCGACTGCTCTTGTTATCGGTACTTTGCTCAGTCAGATCAATCACGGGTCCCTCGAGATCGATTGCCTGCGGAGCATCACTCGCTCCAAAAGAACGGGTTGTTCCCCTCCACGCCTTGCGCAGACTGCTCGGATAAGTTCTATACCTTTCATCGGCTTCGTCAAATGAGAGATATTCCACTGAAGCAGGGTCATCTGGCTTGTCACGGAAGTTCTCCTTTAGCCGGCAGAACAGGGTGTGGGGACGCCGTTTCTTCAAGTGATCATGCTCCACATGACAGGCGTTCGTGAAGATGACATTTACAATGCGCTTAATTAAGGGCAAGCCAATGTTTCTACTGTCATTCGCGATCCAAATGAGCTCGTTGGGCCACTTGGGGATATAAGTGCCCTTGTGGCCGGTAGCGCGCACCAAGTGCCTCCCAGTGAAGAAGATCTCTTTTGACACAACGTGCTGGGATATGCTCTCTATCCGGATGAATCTTCCGTCGAAGATTTCAAGGGATTGTCCGGGCGTGTAGACGATGCCATTTGCGCACCATTCTTTGAGAGGACGCTTGGCTGGTGCGACATCAATGAACTGCACGTCCTCGTCGACGTCTTGTCTTCGGGGGGCTTGGTTCCAGTCTTGTAGTAGTCTATTGAAAGCAGCGTCGGTCAGATAGTCTTGTTCATTGAACCCCTCTTCGGTGTCAGAGTCGAGTTCAATAATCTCGTTGAACTCAGCGGGGGAAGAGTCTTTCTCAGTTGCTGGGCCGGAACGATATCCCGTCTGAATGTTCAACACCAGGTCAGGGTCGTTCTCAACAGTGACACTGCTGCGGTCTGAGTCTCCATCAATAGACATGGCATCTGACGGCCAGTCATCGTCGCTCTCGCAGAGGTGAGGTATGGCAAAGGAGAACGGAGCCATTTTAAATGACAGACAGATAAGTAAGAGGAGAAGATAGATTGAGGGAGATCCTTGCAGATGGAAGAATGATGGAGAAGCGAGAATCTGATAGAGATAGCAGAAGACGGGCAAGAAGGGGGGATAGAAGTATAGGAGATATTCGCAGAGGAGAGAAAGTTGGAAGAGAAGAGAAGACATCTTTATATGCAGAGGGATGGGCAGGAAAGGGCTGCTTGCAGGTGAAGTGAATAGGGTTTAACACATGAAGCAAGCCTGGATAGACGACATCGTGCAGAATAACACGCTTTGCACACATAGGGCAGATGAGATATACCCCAACTGGGGGATGGGGATGTGAATGGAGAGTCTGATTGGCTACGAGGGGAAAATTGCTACAGTAGACATGATTAAGAAGTGGAGGAGGGTAGAGGAGTGTGAGGAGTGTGTGAGCGTGTGAGCGTGTGAACATTAGGTAGTTACATGGGCTATATAGGGCTGTGAACATGAAGCTATCTAGAAGTGTGGTATAGAAGCGCCTGGCTTGTGAATGAGTTGTGAAGTACATTATGGCTGCTTGCTAGTCTTGAATCACCTTGGCTACACAGCTCCCTGACACACGTCTCACAAGCCTAGTTCAGTGAGATTGAGTGTGACTAGGCAGCAGCCACAACAGTCTAGGCAGGTCAGCGTTGCAACAGGAATTTTCCGAGTGAGAAGTAGTAAAATAATGGCAATAGCCTGTGCTAGCATAGCTAGTGGTTGTCTACTTAGTACTTAGTATATTCACTACAAAAGTATGTAGATAACACTTACCTAATCGGCACACTCATCTCTGAGTGGTCGAGACCAGCAAAGCATGGATCAACCAATGGTAGGAACGGGCGGGGAGCTGAGTCAGGTCCGGCATCGGCATTACTGGAAAGCCGGGGCAATCTCCGGTTTGTGAAATTTTTCTTTGGTTTAGCGGCTACCCGCAAAAATTCTTCCCTTTTACTCGGTTGGCAGTGGAGAAGAACAGGAGAAATAAGATGCGAGATCCCTCTCTCCTCTCTTCCTCTCCTAAAAAAACTCCTTTAACCATGTTATTCGCTTCACTTATCCCTCCGTGGGCGTGACATTGGCCATTATCCGCCACCATTACTACCTCTGCATGAGTCTTGTTATGTCTCGATAGACGTTTCCGGCTCTATCCCATCTTTTTACACCCGTCCAATTCCGTTTTCTACCCCACCACACTGTGTGTGTGTGTGTTCCCCCCCCAAGTCTTTCTCTACCCGTTCTGGATGTGAGTATAGGATCGCTTTCCTTTATCTTCCCTTTCATGTTCAATCCTCGCCTCTTTTATGATGAATTTCGGTTTTTTTTTTTTATAGATGTTAGACTTCCTAAGCATCATTGCGGATATTTTCCGATCTGACTATACTTACATTGCCACTTGAAATTTTACCTTGCTGGTCATTTCTTTCCGGAAGCGCGTGCTAATCTCAAGCTTCCAAACTAGAACATCCTACCGCCGACATAATGTGTGGTATCATTGCTCTGATTCAGGCGAACCCCTCGTCGTCCGCTGCCATCGACCTTCATGAGGCACTATACCTGCTTCAACGTGAGTTCAGCCCCTCTAAACTGCGGGGACTATCCGCTGCTTGTGAAACACCCACTAATATCCGTCCGATCGTAAATAGACAGAGGTCAAGATGCAGCAGGAATTGCCACGTGCGCAACCGGCGGTCGCATTTATCAGTTGAAGTCGAACGGTATGGCCGCCAAGGTTTTCAACGATGGCGCCAGGGTAGCAGACCTGCCGGGTTCTATGGGAATTGGTCATCTGAGATATCCTACTGCCGGGAGCAGTGCCAACGCTGAGGCTCAGCCATTCTATGTGAACAGTCCATATGGTATCTGCCTGGCCCACAACGGCAACCTGATCAACGCTCCCGAGCTGAAGAGATATCTCGACATCGAAGCCCACCGTCACATCAACACTGACAGCGACAGTGAGTTGATGCTGAACATCTGGGCTGACGAGCTGAGCGAGACGAAGAAGGCACGTGTCAACACTGAAGACCTCTTCTCCAGTCTCAGCCGCATGTATGAAAGATGCCAGGGTGGCTGGGCTTGCACTGCTCTGCTTGCGGGCTTCGGTCTTCTGGGTTTCCGTGACTCCTATGGTATCCGTCCTCTCGTCATCGGTTCTCGGGCCTCCCTTGACGGTGAGGGCACCGACTACATGATGGCGTCCGAGTCGGTCGCTCTTCACCAGCTTGGATTCAGCAACATCCGCGACATCCAGCCTGGTGAGGCGGTTATCATTGAGAAGGGTTGTGAGCCTATCTTCCGTCAGGTTGCTCCCAAGAAGTCCTATGCTCCTGACATCTTCGAATACGTGTACTTTGCTCGTCCTGACTCCGTCATCGACGGTATCAGCGTGTACCGTAGCCGTCAGCGGATGGGTGATCGTCTCGCTGCCAGAATCCTCGATGTCCTTGGACCGGAAGTGGTCAAGGATATCGATGTCGTTATCCCTATCCCTGAGACCTCTACGACGTCTGCGGCGGCCGTTGCCCGGTATCTGGACAAGCCTTACTGCCAAGGTTTCGTCAAGAACCGCTACGTCTTCCGTACCTTCATCATGCCTGAGCAGAAGACCAGACAGAAGGGTGTCCGCCGCAAGTTGAATGCTATGCAGGCCGAGTTCAAGGACCGAAATGTCCTTTTGGTTGATGATAGTATTGTGCGAGGCACGACCAGTCGGGAGATCGTCACTATGGCCCGGGAAGCCGGTGCTAAGAAGGTTTACTTTGCCAGTTGCGCCCCAGAGATCACGTAAGTGGTAACAGTCCCAATCTGCACATCTTCAGTTGCTTACCATCTTCACAGACATGCTCATATCTATGGTATTGATCTGGCATCGCCTGCCGAGCTCGTCGCCCACAACCGCGACACCGCGTCTATCGCCAAGCACATTGGTGCTGACAGTGTCATCTACCAGACATTGGAAGACTTGAAGGGTGCCTGTGCTGAGATCGCTCAGGAGAATGGGTTGTCCGAGCCACGCGACTTTGAAGTCGGTGTCTTCTGCGGTAACTACATCACCCCGGTCTCCGATGGCTACTTCGAGCACCTGGAGAAGCTCCGCGGCGAAGGTCGCAAGATCAAGGCGCTGGACCGTGCCAAGGAAGCTGTCACCCACGGCTTTGCCAGCGAGAAGGACTTTCGCATGGCGGCCAACGGTGTCAAGCTGGATGGCTCGGGCAACATCATCCCCGCTCAGGACCCCAGCGAGTCGGAGGTGCCCCAGGTCAGCGTGTGCACCACCCGCAAACACAAGGAAGAGGAGCACCCCAAGGTGAAGGATCGTATGGACATCAGCATCCATAATATTGCTGATCACGCATGATTATGACATTATGGCCTATTTAAACCATTTCATGGCATTTATGTGGTCTGGAGTCTTGGAGTTCGTAGACGGTGGACGATAGATAGGGAGGCCATTTGCTTTGTTATCAAAGACAGCGAAGGGCTGAGATACCCTGCGTTTAACGAATATATAGACCACCGATGAAAATTCTTGTGCAACCGGACATATGTTCATAGGATGACGTAGATGCAGGACCGCCCTGCAGGTTTCCCCGATCATGTGACGACGATTGATCATCTCGCGTAGCCACCACCTCTAGACTCTTGCATAACTATTACGGTGATGACTTAAAACACGATTCAATTGGCGATTCCTGCGTCATGCAGCATCTGTCTAGCCTCGTCCTTCAGCCAGCGGTATACACCATGGTTTGAATTGAATTTGCGCAGTATCTCCAAGGTGCCGGTCGACTTCTCTTTTTGTCTCTACCGTGTGAAGAATACACTGTCGTCCATCCACTATATGTCATTGATTGAGTAGTTATGGCTCGTATGACACGATCCGCCACTGCGCGGGAGACAGCGCTGCTTGCTGCTCAAATGCACCAGAAAGAGGCCCAGCCATCCAAAAGAGTCACCACCGCTACATCTGGCGGTCGACCCATGAAGCGCAACGGAATAGTGGGCGAACCTGCCCACAAAAGGCTAAAAACAAACGGCAGAACTACAAGATTCAATGATGCTCAAGAACTCCCTCACAACCTAGGTTCAGCTACTCTGCTATCCGAGCTGCCAGATAAGAGCTCCCCAATCAAGCTAGACACCAGCGACACCACTATAAAGAAAGAAGAGATAGATGCACTTTCCAATACACTGCAGAACACTGTGGACAAGGCCACAAAAGCGGCCTCGGAACCTAGAGAAAAACAGAAGAGATCCAAAAAGACTAATACATATGGCCTCACACCTGGAATTAGCCCATTCCCAGATTGGGCGCACCCCACCCCTGATGAATGTGAAGAAGTCAATCGGTTGCTCTCGACCGTACATGGAGAGATTGTTGCGCCTACCACTATCCCCGAGCCATCTCTTACTGTTACCGGCTGTGGCGAGGTTCCATCAGTCCTTGATGCTCTCATTCGCACTTTGCTCAGCGGAGCAACAACGGGCAATAACTCCGCCATGGCTTTTAACGGTCTTGTGCAGAGGTTTGGTATCCTGAAAGAGGGTATTGGTAAAGGAAGTGTGAATTGGGATGCTGTCCGTCGGGCGCCACTCAAAGATGTCTTTGAAGCCATCAAGCGTGGCGGCTTAGCAGACGTCAAAAGCAAGAAGATCAAGGCTATACTAGACATGGTCTACGAAGAGAATCAGCAGCGCAGAGACATGCTGCTGAAGGGTTCTCAGGACGCGCCGCAGGATCTGCTTACGAAGTCCGAAGGTGGCAAGCAATACGAGATTGCATGCGCTGACCAGAATTTCCTATCCTTGAACCATCTTCACAGCTTAGCCACAGAGGACGCCATGGTGGAGTTGGTCAAATACCCCGGGATAGGACCGAAGACTGCTGCTTGTGTCTTACTGTTTTGTTTGCAACGCCCTTGCTTTGCGGTCGATACTCACATCTTCCGTATCTGCAAATGGCTGGGCTGGGTGCCTCCGGACAAAGCCACGGAGATTACGGCGTTCAGCCATCTCGAAGTACGCATCCCTGATCATCTGAAGTATTCCCTTCATCAGCTCCTCATCCGTCATGGTAAGTCTTGCCCACGTTGTCGGGCAATCACTGGGCAGTCATCTGCCGGATGGGAGGAGGGTTGTGTGATTGACCATTTGGTGAAACGGACTGGAAAGAGGAAGGGAGGTAGCACGGAGTCAACAGAGGAAGTCAAACCCAATGGACGGAAACGCCGTGGTTGAGCAGGGATGCTTTTAACCTCAACACCATGTGTGACTAATACCTATGTACGGGGTGGTTTGCGGTTAATTACCGAGTTGGTGTTGTCATTTCTTGAACGAGGTAGAGCTAGAGGTTTTTAAAGAAAACAATAAATTATCCGGCCCATTTCATGGCGACGATGAATTCCACAAGTACTAATCAGTAGCAGTAGGACTAGCACTATATATATCCGATGAAGATCTACGTCTGGCCGTTCAACCGACTTTCTGAGACACCGCTTGAGACGAATCTATAAGGTAAAATAATCAAGCCCCGAATGACTATGAAGCCCTAAGAACATATAAATGAATAGGTTTCTATCTTTATATCTGGCCAGGACCTCTTGTCAATTGTTTACTGCAAAAAGCTGGATGGAACCCGCCCCCTTGGCACGTGCACCCGCATATCGGAGCAGTGGATAATCGATCGAACCACCTCCGGACAGTCCTTAACTCCCCTCCTCCCTTGTGCCCTTTCCCTGTCTTTTCGCACACTCAGAAGGGCCCGGGAAAGCAGAGCTTTGAGTCAATCGCCCCGTGCGACTTTCACCATGGACTCACTCAACCAATTCATCCCTCCGTCTCTCCTGCCTCTGGTGGACCATCTCCGGACTCAGGGCCCGTTACTCGGCGTCACGTTGCTCTCGCTCGCAGCCGCGTACCTTGGTTATCTCTACGTTCTGGGCAGGAAGGAAGCTGCCGTTACATTCAATGTGCCTATTCCTCCAGAGATTCGGGCCAATTGGAAGGGCGAAAAATGGGACAGCCTTCAAGGGGAGGGAAGAAAAGTGCTGGAGGGACAAGTTCGGGGTGTAAGTGCCTATACCCTCTCCTTTACAGAACATACCTACCTCTAAATATCTTGACATGCTCCTGACTTTTTTCTCCTTCGCAGCAATGGAACGACAACCTGATCATGAGCTATTGTCCCGCGGACGGACGAGTACTCGGCAATGGAATCAAACCCGCAACTCCTGACGACGTCGATCGCGCAGTCCTGGCTGCGAAGAGCGCACAACTGGAATGGGCCAATACTAGCTTTGCAGAGAGGAGGAAGGTCCTGAGGACGTTGCTGAAGTGTGTACTCATCTTGCCATGTAAATTTTTACCCACCAACGCAGCCACTGACCTTGAACTCTTCGTCCAACAGATACGTCCTCGACCACCAGGATGAACTCGTGACCGCTTGCTGCTTGGATTCAGGCAAAACCAAAGTCGACGCTGCATTCGGAGAGATCCTCGTCACCGCTGAGAAGCTGAAATGGACCCTCGACCACGGTGAAAAGGCCCTGGCACCGGAATCGCGCCCGACAAACTTCCTCATGATGTACAAGAAGAACATGGTCACCTACGAGCCTCTGGGTGTTGTCTCCGCCTGCGTCTCATGGAACTACCCCTTCCACAACTTCATATCCCCTGTTATCAGTGCTATCTTCGCAGGAAACGGCGTCGTCGTGAAGCCCTCCGAACAAACCGCATGGTCCTCCGCTTTCTTCCTCGAGGTCATCCGCGGCGCCCTCTCCAGCTGCGGCCACTCGCGCGACCTCGTTCAAAGCATCGTTTGCCTCCCCAACGTCGCCGACCACCTGACCTCCCACCCGGATATCTCCCAGTTGACCTTCATCGGCTCCAAGCCCGTGGCCCACAAAGTCTGCGAGTCCGCCGCTAAATCTCTCACCCCGGTGACCGTCGAACTGGGCGGCAAGGACCCAGCCCTGGTTCTCGATGACTCCCGCACCGTCAGCGAAATCCCCGCCATCGCCTCGATCCTCATGCGTGGTGTCTTCCAATCCGCCGGCCAGAACTGCATCGGCGTAGAGCGCATCATCGCCCTGCCCAACGCATACGACAAGCTCGTTGAAATCGTTTCCTCCCGTATCGCCCGTCTTCGCCTCGGCTCCATCCTCCTCGACTCCCAAACCTCCGCCGGAACCCCCGACGTCGGCGCCATGATCTCCCCGGCCTCCTTCGACCGCCTGGAATCCCTCATCGCCGACGCCGTCAAGCAAGGCGCTCGTCTGATCTGCGGTGGAAAGCGCTTCGAGCACCCGGAGCACCCTCTAGGCCACTACTTCACCCCGACTCTCCTGGTAGACGTGACCCCGACCATGAAGATCGCCCAGCAGGAGCTCTTCGCTCCGGTCTTCCTCGTGATGCGCGCCTCCTCCGTCCCCCACGCCATCTCCATCGCCAACTCAACGGACTACGGTCTGGGTGCCAGCGTCTTCGGCTACAACCAGACTGATATCGCGAAGTGCGTGGCGAACATCAAGTCGGGCATGGTGTCCGTCAATGACTTTGGCAGCTACTATGCGGTTCAATTGCCGTTTGGTGGCGTCAAGGGATCCGGATACGGTCGGTTTGCGGGTGAAGAGGGCTTGAGGGGTGTCAGTAATATCAAGGCAGTCTGCGTGGATCGGTTCCCTAAGCTTATGGCGACGAGGATTCCGCCCAGAGTGGACTATCCTATTCGCAAGGGTGACGGTGCGAAGCAGGACGGCACGGGTGCATGGGAGATGTGTAAGGGAGTCGTGGAGACGGGATATCAGATTACGTTGGGAGGGAGAGTGAGTGGTATTTTGAGGCTGTTGACGAATATGTAATATCCAAAACCTCAATAGATTATAAGTGGTGGATGGTACGAAAGGGAAAGGGATGGTGTAGATTATCGATATGGTGATGGTAATGTGTACGATAACATAACATAACATAACATAGGTAAATAGATTCTTATATAATGACATTATGCATGCATATAATCCCTTTACCTCACTACTTTGTATATCTTGGAAACAATCAAGACATCGCTATCAAACAAAGCAAACTCAACCCCAGGGCATCCCCTCTCACCTGACCTTTCCCCCCTTCCCCCTTCCCAATCCATCACCATCAAACCCTACCACTAATCCCCATCCAGCCACAAGGAACCAGGGGGGAAACATCACAAGTCATGACGTCACTACACCACCCCCTCCCCCTGTTCAAACCTACAGGGGAAAAATCAAGACCAGCCATAACGTCAACTTCAAGGGGTCCTGTCTCAACTCAGCCTTATCATAAGTGGCAAACACTAAATGAAACACTCTGCCCTCCGTCGTCACATCAAATCAAAATATGACCTAAAATATAATTAAAGTAAAAAATGTGAATGAATGGGTACTTGATCCGCACCGGAAATTCCCCGAAGGGAGAAAACATCATCAGCGTCGTTCTGTCGTCGGTATGACGGCATCCCATCCCATCCCAAGTAAACAACAGATGGTTCCAAGGATTAGAATTCCTATTGTAAGATGAAAAAACTGGGAAATATTCATATTTAATATGTAGGGTGTGTGTATGTATGTCGATCATATTATTTTTTGGCTAGTAATTATCTTTTCTTTTCTTTCACTTGGAAAAGTACTACTTGTGTTAAGACACATACATCATCGATCGTCCCCCTTGTACTTCTTCTTCATTCAATTGTCGCTGCACGACATATACATATATATACCTCCGTGGATACTTTCAAGTTCTTCCATCAACATGCGTCCTTTCAGTGACACTTCTACTCATACTCCTGCTTCTTCGAGCTATAATTCTACGGTGCCGAAGGGATCGAAATAAATCCATTCATCCATCCATCATCTATCTATCATACTACATACAATTACTACTACTGCTACAACGGATTACGTTTGAGTCGTCAATATGGGTGCTGTGGTTTCTTGCGTATGACTCTCTTCTTCTAGCAAATGAAATTATGATTGGCTAACATGACTCCCATCTATATAGATCACTAGTATCTTCCACGCCATCGGCGCTTGCCTGATGGGCATCGTCAACACGATCGGTGCTGTCTGCAAAGCCATCATCGACGGTGTCGTTACCCTCTTCGACGTGATCATCTCGTGCCTGACTTGCGGATCCTGTGGTGGAAGGAGGAGAAGAACGCGGAGGTCAAGGGTCTGACATTAGTTAAACACGCGACATGTCCGACCTTGACCTCAACCTTTGACCTTGAACGCCATGACGTTATGACGGATATGAATATGGATATCAGTTCGGAGTTTTTGTGGTTCCTTTGGATTGCTGCTGCGTTTCCTTCTCATCTTATTTGTTGTGCCTGATATCCTGTGTCTCCATATCGAGCAATGAAATCTTTCACCATTTTATGAAATGTCGAAGTAAAATACGCGTACCCCGTAGTTGTATATCGTGTATGTCCTGCGGACTGAGGTCATCCTGGCAATTTATCCCGAGATGCCTGTCCCAAGTTTAGCCATCAATTGATCCTTGAGCTGAAAGTCGTCAGATGGGATATCCTCCCATCGCTGACTCACCAGCAACCGGACGAAAGGGTCCTCCACCTCGTCCGCATACTTCAAAGCCACGTAGAAGTGATTTGGCAGGACCGGCCACCGAATGGGGTACTTGTACCACGGCACCCGAATCCGCATGCTCAGCAATCGCTTGAACGTTGCGAGGTCGCGGTCTCGGATCGTCTGTCGGAGGATCCGCTTCGCCCGCGGGTGTTCGGGGTCCTCGTCAAGATAGCCGTCCATTGAGAGTAGCTCGAGGAAGTCCAGTTTAGAGTCGGTCCAAGGAGGAAAAAGTATCTTGTCCGGGACCTGGACTGGTAGGTTGGCTGCGAAGCATGGTAGCCGGAAGATGTCGGTCTCCTGGTAGATCTCACTGGAAGGACGGATCTGGACTGCGCCAGCTTCGAACCACACTGCAACTTTGCAGTCCACATCCGACTTTGGAATTTTGCCTTTGAGGATTAGGTCGCCTTTGCCGCGATGAGCATGGATCGTGTCATCAGGCGTGAGATGTTGATCGTTGTCGAAGTGTTCGCCAATATTGGTGAGGATCTGGCGGTCTTCCGGTGATAAGTCTAGCTGTAGACACTTGCGGCGGATCGTGTGCTCGATGTAGTCCCTCTGGCACTTGCGGATCAGAGGTAGTGTACACCAGCGACAACCGAGGATGACGGTTTGCAGGTTCTTCCTCTCATTGGGAGAGATGGAGAAAACATCAAGAGGCCAGGGAAGAAAATCAGGTGTAAAGAAATCCCGTCTTGCGCTTTCGTTGGTGCTGCTGAAGACATAGCGAATGACCCAGGTGTATAGGACCGTGTTGGAGAGAGCCCGGGCAATGTGGATGGAGGCTCGTGGGAGGTTGACCTCGAGACAGTGGAGGAAGATCTCTTGGATAATTTCCACTGGTAGCCTCTCGAGTGCTGATAATCCGGCTAGGGCCGGCTGCGAGACGTTAGGCATTGTGAACTCAATAGTAATGGCCTTTCAAGTAGTAACTATCCGTATACTGGAGGGATTATATATTATGAAGTCCTGAGGGACGGTACTTGGGAGAAGATGGCCTGAGCTCCAACAATCATCCTGGCGATAAGCTTACCATCCTGGATTTAAGTACTTGTAGATTGACAGGGCCATCGGTGTTTAATGGTCATCAAAATAAGGTCTAGACCACTCAGTCTCTCAGCTGAGTTCCTGGCGAAGCAAAAATAGGGGCGCGAATCTGTCAGAGTGGAGATCGTAATTTGATTGAACCGATAACAAATAGGTTCACAGTAGGTAATCTTAAGCCTCTAACTTTGATGATTTGGCTTTGTGGCTCATAATCGATCCATCACGACGTGGATGTGCAATCCAGAGTCAGCCTTGAAGTGCGGGATTCCCTGTGTTGTTGTTGGCGCAGAGAGTTTAGGCTGCTCGGGATCGGCTAAGTCTCGAGTCTAATCACAGACGCCTTGCAAACTACGACCATGACAAACAAACAGGTTGCTCAATGCGGCAATCAAGACCGAAATTGGAAGCAATGCGATCGGAGCGAACTGGTCCTTGAATTTGGGGGAAAAGGCGGGGATCGTAATAAAGAAGCATCTAATTTTATCATCTTGACTGCCCTTGGTGTTGGCATGGGACTAATGCCGATAAGACGTCGCACTGGGTGCCCACTATTCGCAATGTCCTTGCGAACTGCTACGATTTGATTTGACCTGATTATTAGACCGTGCATACTGAACACCTTCAATGGTAAAAAATAGTCGACTGCTTGATATGGAGCGTAACATAGCGGTCGAGGGCCGATATACAAAAACGGTCCGGTGGTGAGGGAACCATCTAAATTCAACATTGTTTCTATACATGACCCTACAACCGACATCACACTGCCAGAGAGCAAGGGTATCCTAACTGGCCAACATGCTTGACAACAAAGGGTAACTTCGTGTGATTATACTGGTCGAAGGATGGAGAGACGTAAATAGGTACAAAAGATGTGACCGTTTAAACAACGGACATGTCGCCGAAGCGCTCCTGTAATTCAAACATCCATTAGTTTCACTCGTCGCAGATTCAGGCATTAACGCAGGTATTGTATCACGCACCTTGTAACCAGCCGGCATCCATCTGCCCTTGGAGACAAGGGAGGCGGTCTTCTCGTCGATCTCGGGCTGAGCGGCGGCAACCTCGTCCTAAACAGAAAGGAAGAAGAGACATTAATAAATCTGTACCAAAACCTTGCGTACTCCAACTCAGGAACACCATAACATACAACAGTGAGGTCCTCGAAGGGACGAGCGGTCTCAATGTTCTCGAGGGTCTTCTGGAGACTGCGGAGCTCGGACTCAACCTTGCCCTTGGTCTCCTCAGCGCCCTTGACGGCCTGAGCCTCGAAAGCGTCGATGGCCTTCAGCTGGCGGCTGACATCGTAGGTGGCGGGCTTGAAGGTCTTGAAGTGGTTCTCGATCTCGTTGACGATGGCCTGGTTCTTCAGGACCTTGCGGTAGTGCTCGAAGTCGACAGTCTGGGCCTGCTCAGACAGGATCTGAACCTTGCGGCGCGCATCGTCGTTACGCTTCTTGAAGGCCTGGAGGGAAGCAGCGGTCTGGCCGCGGAGTCCGAGGGAGCTGGTCAACTTGGCCCAGTCGACCTTGAGAGCGGCGCTACGCTGTACACCACGCAGTTAGCTGACACATTTCTCTCGCCATCCGAAACAATTTTATGACAAAAACAGGATCCCCACATACAGTGGCCATTTTGAGATGTGGAACGGAGAAGGTTGGGGGAGAGAGGGGAGTTCAACGTGCGAAGCTGGAGGTTCCGGGAGGGTGAGGGTTGAACTCGGCAAGATTTGGAATGGGGATGCCCTCACGTGACCACGGCTTTCCCGTGTTCCCGAACTGGCACTACACAAGGGGAGTTCGCAGGGGGGCGGGTGTGCGTATAGATAGTCCGGAGGGCTTACATGTCTTATACATTCAATTATAGCCCGAATTTCTTCGAATTTGAATAAGTCTCCGGTTACGGAATAATTCGTGTAACTTTTTCTTTTCTTCTTTTTATAATTTAGAATATATTCCACCCAAATGGAAGGTGCCAAATAGTGCTTCACATCATTCAATTCTGCTTTTGGCTAAATGATTTACACTATGGGGCCTGACAGTACATGCATCCTAGGGGATATCAATCTGACCTCGCACCCAAAATCCATCCTGCCAGCAGGGCCAAGAGACGCCAGCCACCGATTCATGCGTTCATTTCCGGCGGTGTTCATATGCTGAGAGCCATGATGGAGTTGACGATATCGTTGTCGTTCTCCCGGAGAGCCTTGACGGCCTTCTTGCGGGACACATTAGCCTGGGCCATAACCAGTTCGATGTCCTTAGCCTCAAGACCAGACTCATCGACCTCCTCGCCATCATCCTCTTCCTCCTCCTTCTTGGCCTCAGCCTCGGGGGCCTTGCCCTTGCCGTGGTCGTGCTCGTGGTCGTGACCAGCGTGCTCGTTGGCAGCAGCCTCAGCAAGCTGCTGGGCAGCGGTAGCCTGAGCGGTGGCGTTCAGGTCCTCGATCTTGGCCTCACCGAAGATGCTGTCGCAACAATGTAAGCTTGAGATGATTCATCAATTCGTCATAGTCCAAAGAGACACATACATCCAGGTGTTGCTGGAGGGGGAGCGGTAGACATCGGGCTGGTTGATGACGAAAAGGATCTATATGCGATAGATTAGCCTTCTGCGGTATGAGAAAATCCTTCGTCGCCCACAATAACTCCCACGAGTGCAGGTTTTGTTGAGCGTCGCACGGGAAGGAGGGACAGGGCCGTATTCATACGTTCTTGGGACGACGGAGAGTGACACGAGTGATGCCGGGAACGTGCTTCAGGCCGAGCTTGCCAATGGCCTTGCGAGCCTTCTTCTCGTTGCGAGAGTGGATGGTGACAGCGGCACCACCGGGGATGGTGGGCTCATCGCCAGCCTCAGACTCGGAGGAGCTGCCGGCATCCTCAACGTTGGTCTTGGGAACCTCCTCGTCGGGGAGCTCTTCAACACGGGGGTCGGCCATTTTGTAATTCGAGTGAGCCTAGAAGGGCTGTAGAGTTGATGGTCAGCAAATCGCACTGTGGGACGTGACTGGTCGCTGGAAGGTGGGAGGTTCGAAGATGTCCCTCTCAGACCGTGGTACACCCACAAATCTGCGGGAAATCGCCAAAATCGACCGTAAAATTGAACTTCGCGGCAAGGAATTCCATTTCAACTTACCTAGACGCGGAACAAAGGGCTGTGGTGGATGAGGGGGATTTTTTTGCCTTGTTGTAGTTGGGAAGTCGCAAAGCTGTGTGAATGTCATCCTGCCGAAAATCGTTAGCGAGCTTATTGGGACCCTCACCCCGGACACACAGAAGCGATGCATCTACAGATCGTAGTACAACCACCACTTCTACTGACGCAAGTGTTCATTTTCCATTTGATTTAAATATGATCTAATCTGCAGCAATTCATTGCACCGTATCAATTCTACTGTTTTTGATTTACTGGAACATATTTGGCTTTGTGGATTGGTTTTTGTCTAAGTTGATGACCAGGTCATGTCAAGATCATTAATACCCCGAGATACCATTTGCCATATACTAATTGCAAGGCGTTCCGTGCCGCCCTCCATCTTTCATGACGTACGAGGATAACCTATGCCAGGATATCAAAGGTTCTTGAATCATTTTTATGCTGTCAATAATGCGTACAGCCCATTTTGCTGAAAATAAATTAAACCATCAGCAAATAACCCCGTCCCAAGGCAACCCTGTCACTCTATGCACCGAGCCTCATGAACCGTCTATGACTTAGGAGCAGCCGCCCTGAGCTTAGCGTGAGCCTTCTGGACCTCGTAGCGAGCCTGTAAAATCCAACATGTCAGCACTTGTTCCTGCAATTCCCATGCACATCATATCCCCGGCTCTTTCCCAGTAATCGACCCATAGTCCCGACCACTTTCATATGATTTTCCTCCATATAACCCAATAATCCGTGCATGTCACATCATCGCGATTCGTAAACGTACCTGCTTCCGGAGGCGGAGGACCTTGAAGCGCTCGAAGTCGGACAGGTTCTTCCTGCGCTCAGCGCGCTCGGTCTTCTGGGCGAAGTTGGACTTGGCCCACTTGCCATCGATCTCCTCCTTCTGCCAAAGCTTCTTCACGGGGCCAGTACCGGCAGCACGGGGCAAACGGGGGATGACGAAGTGAGTGAGGGTGGCGTGGGAGAGAGGAAGGACGTGGCGGGGAACGATCTTCTGCTCCTCGGTGGAGGGACCGTCAACCAAGACCTAATCGATGCAACAATTTTGTCAATATCGCGTTCCCTCCTAATATATATAAATCCGATCCCTTCGCGCTCGTAGCAACTCCGGTATATGCGCAAAAAAAACGTACACGCTTGTGGTCGACAATCTCAACAATGGCAGCGAGCTTGCCGGTGTAAGGACCGCTGCGGATCAGCACAACGCGGCCAACCTCAACCAGCTTCCATTGAGCAACCTGAACATCGATATCGGCCATGGCGAAGGCTTCCTAGAAAAATAGCAAAAAAAGGGACGTCTTAGTTGAAGTCTTGCGGGGATCACGGTAAGGGCGGACAGCAACTCACGGTCGACAGACTCCGGGAGGACGGTGTTGATAATTTGTTGTCGAAATGTCGGGTTGTCGAAGTCGTCCGAAACGCACAAGTCGCTCTGGTCTGCTGGATAGCGAATTTCGGTGCTGCGGCCCTTCGCCCACAAGAGTCTCGCTTAGCAGCCAGTAGCAGCCCACCCAGGGGCGTTTGCGTGCGGCCTAGGGCTGCCTCCCGGCCTTAGCGCGCTCCATCGGAGGTCGGATATTATCCGCTCCGATGGAGTTGCTTTTAAGCTTCAAGTTTTCAACGCGATCTACTTTGCTTGTTCCTCTTGCTATCTTGCAGAACTTAAAAGGTCCAGACTCTGTCGACCTTTTCGCCATCTTGCATCAGAACATAATGTCGTTCTGTCCAGAACTACTCCGCCATCTTGTTTACTAACACTCAAAACTCCACCAGGGAGCTGGACTCTCCACACATTAACTGGTAAGCTCTTTCTACCTTGAAGCTTTCTATGTTTACTTCCTTCCCTCCTTACATGATGCGGTAATTTGCGATTGACCCAGTGTCTGTGAGCCCTCGCCGGGGTTCTTATACAGCACTGTCGCATGATATTCAATTTCTTACATATTCTGATATCCTCACTTCTACATTGTTTCTTGACACCATATATACCTTCATGGAGTCTCATCGCTAACATGTTGAAGACTAAACAGGTTTGCGCATTCATGCCACTCAACTCTTACTGTTGCCAACAGCTCGCTCTTTCGGTACGTTGCCACTGCACTTCCTTGCTTGCACACCCCCCTCCAGTGATTAAAAAACTTTATCACGCCTAGATAGTAGTTGATGCCTTTGGCAATGAAATTTACTTCATCACCAAGATCTCTGAGGAGCATCTCATTCCACAATATTGTCACTCATTGCTTGTTTGACTGAGTTCTAACTCGTGGGATTATAGGATTTCCGATTGCGCTGCTATACAGCCACTAGCTAGAAAAATATGAAATTGAATCTTTTTTCATTAAAATTATGGACATTTTTGAGCTTGTAGAAAATCTATCTTGTAGAATCGTTGAGACCCCGCACCCTTCTAAAATCTTCTGACCCCGTCCGACCAGTGGCTCTCGTGTATGATCCGCCCTCAGGTATGACTTCATGTTCTGCGTGACCAAATGCAGGTCAATGCAGGTGAACAATGTCACCATATACATTCTTGATCTATGAAAATAGTGATTTAATTCGATTTTACTGCTCTCCACAAAACGTACATGAATATGAACTAATATCCCTATCCCTTTTCATGAGGTCCGTCTATATCATTATGTGCAACCCCGTACGATATGACCCTACGCTGAACCAGTTGCTCCACCACGAGACGCAATCGACATCGGCCCCTCCCGACTCAGCACCCACATGAAAACGAACTGAATCACATAGGAGTAGATGAACAGGAACTGAGTGCGACGGTTACGTTGCGAGCGAGCAACCGTATGCATAGAACCAGTGCGCATAGACGCATCACTCGTAGAGTCCGGGAGAAGAACGTATTTCAGGGAACGGAGCTATGTGCGTCATTAGTACAGTCGTCAACAAAGCATACGGCCGTGAACGTACCAGGAAGAAGGCATTAGCAAGGAAGGTGTAAATGAAGACGACCCAGCCAACCCAGCCGCCGGTTCCTCGGCCTGGAGTGAGGATCTCAGATGTCAACAGAGTGACAATGATGCCGACAAACTTGTATCCCGAATATGCCACCAGATCCAGCAGCTGCGACTCGTTGTTGATGCTGAGAATGTACATAGCCAGCTTCAAGCACATTATCTCGAACAAAATGACGGCGATAGCTGTGGTCGTGATCGAACCAAGCAGCTCCGGATGGAAGTTACCGCGGAATCCGGCCAGCATCGCTGAGAGAAGGATGTATGTGACCAGTGCCATGACGGGGATGTACATGTCTGGGGAGTTGAGATCGTCACGCGGAGGCAGGAACATGGATGAGTATTGTTGCTGGGATATCTGGCCATTGGGGCCCGTTGAAGCTGTTGTAAGGCGTGCCTGTTGACGGGACCAAGGCTTGTGCCGCCAAGGGAAGAGAACGAGAGACAATTTGTTCAGGACATAAGAGTTGGAGACGTTGAAGTAGTGCTTGAGAGCTGGTATAGAGACATAGCGATTGAACTTTGCGCCTAGTTAGCAACACTTTCATGTATAGGCACCATTGAAGCTGCTGCTTACGTTCTGCTCCATATATTCCTGCCCAGCTGCCATGGCGGTCTTTCCGACCTGGAATCCCATCTGCGCGGTGGGATCATTGATGAACCCCCCAAAGCCAGGAGCATACGTTCCGCTGCCACCCTGCGCAGGGGCGGGCTGATATGGGTTGCCATAGCCAGAGGTCTGAGGCTGCTGTGATGCCGGAGGCGGCGGCGAGCGCATCATGGGGACGGTCGAGACATGCTGAGGCACAGGATGGTGAAGGGGAGGGGACTGCGCCGGGGGTGGAGCGAACGACTGGCGGTACATGGTTCTTGGGTGGTAATGAAACTAGTTAAGAGGAGTTCAATAGTTAAAGATTGTCTTGCAAAGCTCGAGGGGTTGCCGAGACGGCAAATCGGGGGTGACTGGAGCGCAGAATGGGAGGAAGGTTGAGGTGTGTTTCTACGTGGCTGAAGTCCTTCCCTTCGGATCACCGACAGATCAGCTTGCCGCCCGCAAATTCCCCACTGCGCGGATCTCGCCGTCCACTCCAACATCATTGTTAACTCGCCTCCGTACCCCAGTTTCACCAATACAGCATATCCACTTATCAGCAGCATGTTGGAAGCATTCGAGATCTTAACTGCCTCAGGGGTAGTCCTGTGGTCGAAGTCGTACGCGCCCGTCGGGGCGCATATTGTTAACAGCCTTATCAGTGATGTCTTCATTGAGGAAAAGGTCCAGCTTCAGGCAACGAGCAATGCTGCCCCGTCTTTTAAGAAAGAGAAGTACACTTTGAAGTGGAAAAGGGTGAAGGAATTTGACTTGATCTTCGTGGTATGTTGCTGTCTCCGACCTCGTCTCAGGTCTTCTGTCTCTGACCGCAACTCGCTCTAGGCCGTCTATCAGTCTCTCTTACAGCTGGGTTGGATCGATAAACTCCTGGACAATATCTCAACCCTGTATATCGATCTGTACAAGGACCAACTACGAAGTACCCGCGCAAGGATAGCACAATACCCCTTTGACAAATACTTTGACCAGCAAGTTCGGGAGCTTGAGGATAAGTCGGGGCCTATCTCTTCAGAGGCATTCGTGGCTCATGCGGTTGATAAGAAAGACCCGCTGGTTTCGTCTGACAATGGCGGCCCCCCTCCGCCACCAGTGCCTGGTCTTCTCAAAGGTATGTCTCAAAACGGGCTTATAGATTGTAATGATGCTAACATTCCTAAAGCGCAGCATCAAGCTGCGCTAGCTGGGGCGACCTCTGATGAGAGTACGCCACCACACACCCCGGATACATCGCGGTCACCCACCCCTGTTGCAAACCACATCTTAACTGCCAAGGGAGGACCAGCTGGCCGAGTTTCGCGTCGTGCACGCAAGGCCGCTAATGCCAGCGCCAATGCTTCCTCAGGCGACGAAACCCGCAAAGGAAAAACACCCAAGAGCGGCAAAAAGATGCGCAAGTGGGATGCCGATGGATTTGCCGATGAGGATGATGGTCAGGTCCTCGACTACTCAGCCCATGCTGACGGTGAAGAAGCGGCTGCTCCGACTGTGGAAGGCGTGTCGCAAGATTCTTGGGGACACAGAACTGGCAAGGGCCAGTTCGTACTGAAAGATCTGGGAGATGAAGTTCACTCTATTTTGGAAAATGCAGGCAGCGACAAAGCGAAGGATGCATCCTCTGCTGGCTTCGTCGGTTCAGGATTCAATGCAATTGGAGGTCTTCTGCGTAACATCGTGGGCGGAAAGACCCTTACCGAAGCGGATTTGGAGAAGCCCTTGAAGACCATGGAAGATCATTTGTTGAAGAAGAACGTCGCACGCGAGGCTGCGGTCCGGCTGTGCGAGGGTGTCAAGCGGGAGCTCGTGGGGAAAAAAACAGGCAATTTCCAAAGTGTGGATGCTGCTTTGCGCTCGGCCATGGAGTCATCTCTTCGGAAGATACTGACGCCTACCTCTTCTCTTGATCTGCTTCGTGAGATTGATGCAGTTACGTCTCCAACTAGCAAGCAGCAGGCTCCTCGTCCTTATGTTATCTCGATCGTTGGAGTAAACGGCGTTGGAAAGTCAACGAATTTGGGAAAGATTTGTTATTTCCTGCTGCAGAACAAATACCGTGTTCTAATCGCCGCATGCGATACCTTCCGATCTGGAGCTGTGGAACAGCTACGTGTTCATGCACGGAACCTCAAGGAACTGAGTGCCCGCGAGAACGCTGGCGAGGTTGAGCTGTACGAGAAGGGCTACGGAAAGGATGCAGCGAACGTGGCGAAGGATGCTGTCGAATACGGAGCTGCCAACCACTTCGACGTCGTGCTTATCGATACTGCCGGCCGCCGGCACAACGACCAGCGCCTCATGTCCTCGCTCGAGAAGTTTGCTAAATTCGCTAACCCAGACAAGATCTTCATGGTCGGCGAAGCCCTGGTTGGCACGGACAGTGTGATGCAGGCTCGCAATTTCAACCAGGCCTTCGGTACTGGGCGAAACCTTGACGGCTTCATCATCAGCAAATGTGATACAGTTGGTGACATGGTGGGCACCCTGGTCAGCATGGTGCATGCTACGGGTATTCCCATCGTCTTCTTGGGAGTTGGTCAGCATTACGGCGACCTGAGAGGGCTCAGTGTTCCTTGGGCTGTCAATCTGTTGATGAAGTGATTGGCGCGCAGGTTACATTAATGCAGTTACCGGCGAGTAATGAATAGGACTATGATGAAGATCCATGAAAATCCTACGTAGGCTAGTTCACTCTGTCCATGGTCTCAAACGGGTGACAGTGCAGCGTCGCTTCTAAGACCGCGCTCTATCATAAGCCATGGCAATGGTCCCGGCAGGGGGCTACACGAGCTGACCGTGCATATTAACTGCAATGGAATGATTGGCGAAAATGTAGTAGATGTCAAATACGTAAAATGAAAAGAAATCTAAAGAAGAAAATAAACAGAGAAATTCAGACAAGGATGACAAAAACCGAAAAAATTCCCAAAAAGAATGACCTACGCAGGATTCGAACCTGCAATCTCTTGATCCGTAGTCAAGCGCCTTACCATTGGGCCAGCAGGCCAGCTGATATATTTAGAGGCATATGAAAGGCTATAAGTGAGAGGCTCACGGTTTAACAGCTTCAATTTTATAGATTCCAGTTCCCTGAAGCAATCGCAGAGAAACCCTTAGTTCTGTAGAGACACTAACCGCAACACCTCTTGGTAATTCTCCTAGAAAGCCCTTAAAACAGGCGGATGTTGCAATCCGTAGCTGGTTACCTACCGGGGAATGCCACGGGCACAGAGGGCGCAGCACTTCGCCGCTTGCAAATGAGTCAGTCCATACCGAGGACACGTAAAGCCCTGTGACATTGGGAGTAAATATCCCGTGTTATGATTGTCATATACATCATACAACTGCTGTTGAGAACAGTTCACTATCAGACCTGTCATATCAACCCAGTCGACAGCCACCGGATGACTCAGCCGTGGTTCTTCCAGTCCAGCCAGAACGCTTACATCATCTGCATGGGTTTGCCGGGGCTCCTCCGCACTTGACTATCCAGGCACCTCTTCCTTGTTTTGACATTCTCTCGATTTTAGACAGCTTCTGCTTTGCTTTGAATCTTCATCTCCAGTCTTGAACAATACGCGCGCGTCATTGACATCACTTGCGACTATAGTTCGCTGCTGTTGCCCCGGATCCACCCCCGAGTCTTCTTTTCTGGGGGCTCCAACGCCCCCCGCATCGCGAACGAGGTAGTGGCAATTGAAGCCATTCGTCATTGCTCCGATTGTTGGTGAGGCTCAGCCACCGCCTCTATCGCGCTGTTCTCTGGGAAGACCTGAAAGTCGCTATACGAACTCGCATACTACCACTGTTCTGCCGAGATGAGGACAGAAGAGCACAACCCGCTGAATCGGCGACATTCCTCTACGCTGCACTATCAGACCTTCGACACCCCGCCGCCGAAATCTCGCGGAAGACCGAACTCCGGCCAATCTGGATCATCAGGCGACGACTCGCATCACCAACCAAGCGATTCTCAAAATGGATCGGGACACGGATCTCCCCTGCCCAAGAAACAGATGGCGGTTTTGGCGATGATATCCCTCTGCGAACAGACTGCTTTCAACTCCGTCAGTCCTTACCTGCCCGATATGGCGTCCTCCTTCCCCGAAGTCGAACCGGATATGGTCGGTGTATACGTCGGAGCGATTGCTACTGCGTTCGCAGTAGCACAGCTGATCACAAATTACTTCTGGGGCTGGCTATCTGATCGGATAGGAAGGAAACCGGTTATCCTGCTGGGCACAATCCTCACGGCGGCTTGCTTTTGCGCTTTTGGATTTTGCAGAACGCTTTACCAGGCAATCGTTGTTCAGGCGATGATGGGCGCCGTCAATGGCAACCAAGGTCTGGTGTCCACTTGCCTGGGTGAGATCACTGATCGGAGCAATCAGTCGAAGGCCTTCACCTATCTGCCTGTTCTTTATGGTATCGGTGGCATAACTGGACCTCTGTTAGGCGGCCTATTGGTCTTCGAGCGGAATCCCTTTGACAAAAGCCAACCCAACCCCTTCCCGTACCTCATGCCGAATCTGCTCGCCGGTGGAGTCTTAGTTGTGGATTTCGTCCTGTCGATATTCTTCCTCGAAGAGAGCTTGGAGGACGCAGAGACTTTACCCGATTTCAAGCAGAGAGTCCGTGCTCTATTCGCGTGGTTGTGGGAGTGGACTAGCTCTGCAAAGAGCGCGAGTCGGGTAAAACCACCACATGCTGGCAATTATCGCCACCTTCGTACGAGCTCGTACGAAAGTCAGGATCACGATAGCGAACTAGACTCGGCGTCTGAGGTATCGGAAACTCACCAGACCCACCATGAGTCGTTGACACGAAGTGAGATTTTTAATCGGGATACTGTGCTGCTCCTTTTGACCTATCTCATTTTCGCTCTTTGCAACGTTGCTTTCAACTCGTTGTTTCCTATCTTCTCGCAAGCCCGTCCCCCACTTGGGCGTGGCTTGACCCCTTCGGAGATCGGTCTTGCTCAAGGGTTCTCTGGCTTTGTTACGATCATTTTTCAGATTTGCATTTTCGGCAAATTGAGAGATAAGATGGGAAATCGCTGGTCTTACCGAGCGGGCTTGTTTGGCTTCGTCATTTCGTTCCTGCTCATGCCTTTCGTCGGATACAAGAGCAATGGGGGTAATGGAATAAGCGGGAAGACCGCGCTTTTGGCAATTGAGTTGTGCTTTGCGTTGCTCGTCAAAACAGTGGCCTCAGTTGGCGGACTGACCAGTGCACTTCTACTGGTAAGTAAATGGCCATCTCTTTCATGATACGAGAAGAAGAAAATCAGGCTAACTCTGGCTAACCTAGATTACCAACTCCGCCCCGGATCATGCCGTCTTAGGATCCCTCAACGGACTTGCTCAAACCCTTTCTGCCGCAGGCCGTGCGGTCGGCCCATTCCTATCCGGCAGCCTATTCTCTCTTGCATCCAGACTCAAGCACAAAGGAGAAGCCATGCCATTCGGCGTTTTCGCCGCCGTCTCCTTTGTCGGGTTCATCCTGAGTTTCGGCATCCGAGGCCGTTCCCTCGAAGCCGAGGACTGGGAAAGCGACAGCGACGACACGTACAAGTCAGACGATGACGAAGCCGATGCGTGAGAGGGGCACAGTGTGCACCCTTATTACTCCTACCAATCAATCAATCACTGATCCTTACAACCGAGCTAAAACAAGAATAATCTTTACGACCTCACGATTTATCACTTACATTTCCGTTCCATAGACAAGAGCACGCCTTTCGCTGATTACCTTCCTGGCCTCGAGGACCTTACTATTTGAGCACGTCTTTTATGGTGCATTTTTATTCATCCATTCTTTCTTTTCCCCAATGCATACAGACATGCATGGTGTTCGGCGTCGTTATATGCGCGCATTGTATATGCTGGTCTGGAAGATGAGACTTCTTTTGATTTGGACTACGGATAGATATTGATAGCCTTGGATGTTTCTTTTTCGTTGACCTCTGCTACTACTACTAGATAGACCGGTCGTGTCGTGTTCCAGTCACGCTTCCTTCCTTCCTTCCTTTCTTTCTTTCGCCTCTGATTGGCAACTGTATCAATAGGATTTTGATTTTGCGGTTTAGCTTATGATGTACCCCTTGTTAGAATTTGAAACTCCATCACTGCTTAATCTTGCATTGCAATTTACCCATTTGAACATACTCAGTGCTCACACTTTTTCCAAATTGCTCAAATATACATAACATACAACAAACAACATTGAAAGCGAAAAACCACATAAGAGATACACGTACAGAGTGTACAGATATCTGATATCAGGGGAAATTGACTGATTTCCAAATGAAGCTTCGACTGAAGCCGAGAACGAGGACGATCCAAAGAGCCGAGAGAAGTGGTGGTATCGACTTATATGAGAAGAAAAATAAGCAAAATGATGAAACAATTCAACGCAATATGATCTCAGCATTATATATAAAACCTCGGAACTTGATAAATCACAGACACTGCACTCATGGAGAATCACACACATAGTAGTAAACTAACAACACATGAAAAACACAGTAAGAAACTTCATATGTAGTAGCAGTAGTAGCAGTAGCAAACACGGAAATGAAACACACACACAAGAAACAGAACGAAGGGAATCCCGAGAGGTTAGTTCAATTACCGATATCATATATCTCAATGCGATGGCGTTTCGACTTAGTCTTTCCACACCCATTCAAAAACGTACATGAACGGTTCATACGGATAATCATTTAGGACGAGTCCCTGGGCGTATTCGACCAGGTCTTTGTTGGGGATATCAAGGGCTCGGAAGCGTTCCTTTTCGCCGCCGCCGCCACGGACTCGTACGCGCTTATCGACCAACGCGCGGAGCATTTTCTTCCCCGGGGCGACGAGAAGGTATCTTGCTTCTTCTGTTGGGTTAGAGCCGGGGGATGCGGGGGCGTAGAAGATAGATTCTTGACGCTCTGGGGTGGTCCATTGGACTTTGCTGGGCGGGAAGAGATGTGGAGGGTTGTTGATCATGGTGTAGCGGATGTCGGATTCGCGGGCGAAGACGATGACTGTGTTAACGTCTGGGTTGAGTTTCATCCGGAAGGTAGTGAATTTTCGATGGTCGAGATGGTAAGCGGTACTGGCTGTTATATTGACAGGTCGGGTGGTGTCGAGTTGGCGGATTCTGGTGATCGCAAGGTCGCGTGCTGGGACGGGGCATTTGTGCTTCATTCGGATGGACTTGGATTCCAGACGGGTGACGGATGGGATGCATTGGGAAGCATGGGAGGCTGAGGCAGCCTTGTGACATGTATCATTGCAGAAACGGAAGATATTGCAGGCTGGTCGTTGCATATTAGGTTAGAACTGCGCGTGGGAAAAGAAAGGGAAGGAAAACTTACTGTTGCACAAGGTGGTGGTAGGGGTGCCGCACTTCTCACACGGCCCGGGCTCCATGCATGCCCAATCTTGCTTCTCAGCTGCGAGCATATTTCTTCGTCCGTTGAGAGCCAATATCCTCTCCTCGGCGAACCCTATCCTCGTCTGCAGGTAGCGGTCTTCCGGGGTTCGTCGCGCCATATGGACTAGCTGTTTGTAGGCAAGTATGGCCTTGTCGATAGAGTCGAGTTGTTCGTGGGAGACACAGAGGGCGCTGAGAGCATCATACGTTTCAATTGCTTCTGGTCCCTTGATGGCCAAGAAGTCTTCGACCAAAGATTCGAAAACATTCGCGGCATCCCGATAGAGGCCAGCGTTGATATACGATCGTCCTAGATGTTGGATGACCCGCAGGGCGTCTGGTTCCCGAGAATGTTGATATTGATCAAGAATGTCATTTATTTCACTTGGAAAGTCGAAATTCTCAGAGCATTCAAGATACCGAACGACCGCTTCTCGTGTGATAGGACTGGTAATACCGAAGACTGCCTTGTAATGCGGGATGGTTCGGCCGCAGATCATTTGGGCCTCCTTATTCAGGTCAAGTTTGTGGTACAGGAGAGATAGTTGGTTTTTTGCAATCAATGTTCTTTCGTTATGCAGCCCAAAAACCGTATCTAGTGCCGGGGCTGCTTTCTCCAGAAGGAGGAGTGCCGATTCCAAATCACCCAAAGCGACCTTCAGCGTGGCAAGGTCCTGCATGCTCTTCAGAGTCTCTGGGTCGTTGTGCCCCAATGTCTTCAAGCGACCTGCAAACGAGCGCTCGTATAAAGCTGATGCTTGTGTAGCATATCCATCCTTCGAATCGAGCGCTCCTAGGTCATGCAGAATGGCGAAGTTATCGGGATGGTCGCGCCCAAATGTCCGCTTGAATAATCCAAGAGCCGTCAAATAACAGACAGTCGCCTCTTGTGTCCTTTCCAAATGGCGATATACCCGTCCCAAGGAATGGAGAAGTACCGCTCGGCAATGCTTGTCAATATCTAATGCTGGACACTCATCGAGCAATCTCAGCGCATTGTGAAATTTGCTCATTGCAGTTTCCAGATTCCCCTGATTCAGAGCATTCTGGGCTCGCATCTGTTCGTGGAGGATACGAGACCAAATGCTTGCAGCCGAGAGCTCGTCTTTAATCTGTAGGAAAAGCTGGGCAATCTCATCAATCTTCAAAATCCTTTGACGCCCAGATGCATCGTGAACAATAGCACCGCCCGAGATATGCTGGGTGTGGATGAAGATATTCTGCGTTTCCCGTAGCAAGGCCATGTATTCGGTTTCCGCGACAGATTCCTGCGTAGGCTCAGTGACCTGCGTCCGGCCATCCGTCGAAACCACGTCACTCTTTCGGGTCGTTGCTGCTCTCCTTTCGCTTCGCGTGTACTTGGTGACGAACGAGAACCGTATGGTGTTCGCTCTTTTAATCAACTTCTTACCGCGATCTGAGGTAGATCGTGCACGCGAGACACCTACAGGAGTGAGTGCTAATTCGGTAGACTGGCTTCAGCATACTGACCTTTGGGGACCTTGCGACCGAAGAGTCTCTGCAAGAAGGATTGCCTCCATGAGGCTCTTTGTTGCGCTTGCGGGCGTTCTTTCTCAGCCTGACCACTCCGGAGCTCGTTCTTAGGGCCCGGACGACCGCTTTCCTCCTCACAGAGCGTCCGTTTAGACTCCACTATGGATCCATTATAATTTACTCCTATAGGCAGAAAGTTAGCTGAGCTTCTGGCTGTCTAGTCGGCTTCATATATACCATTCGTAGCGTAGCTCATTGTTGACAGAGCTGTTCCCGGCTCATTGTTGCTTTCGATTTGTTGATAGATGCCGTGGGGGGCATGTACTACCAATCCAATTAGCATCTAGAGATTATCAGAAAGCCCGGTGGCATACCTCGTTCCAGGTCATATAACCCCGAAAATCCGATAGCGACCAGCTCATCCTCCTCGCCTTGTGAGAACTCTTAGCTGTATTAGTACGGAAAGCATTCAATGACTGATTGGGAGATAACGTACTTCTGAGCGACCAGGAATCACGTATCTTTCGGGCTTTTTTGGAAAAGGACTGATCCCCAGCGCCGTTTGTTGATGGGACTTTGGAACCCATGGAGCCTTTCTGCGTAAAGCTAGAACTTCGACTGTGATTAGCACTGGCCATGTCTCTCGCTGTGCCCCTAACAACGATGTCGTCCCGCGGATCGTTCAAGATCGGCTGGTATCTGCAGTCCTCACGTCAGAAAAGATTTCCACTGCACACATAGAAGCTCAAGCACGAGGAAATACTGACGAGACATTGCATGGTTCACCACAATGCTTGCAGTCAACAAAAAATGGCGTATCTGAGACTCGGTTAGGCCCCGCTAGTGATACAGACAATGGCGGATCATACTTCGTTGCCGATCAAGCCCTTCCTCCTCACCATCGCCAAATGTAAATGGCCTTTCACAGTTGCCACAGAAGAAGCAAATCGGCCGGGAGTTGAGCGGGATGAAACGTTTCTCAACACGGTAACCTTTCGTGATCAGACTATAGTGGTAGCTCCAGTCAGCAATTCTGTCCAAAATAAACTGAACAAGGGTCAGATACCGGTCCCGCGTCATCACATATACGGCAATTGCAGTGCCAGGACAGTATTTCGTTAGATAGTGATGTCTCAACTCGCTTCTGCATGACATGTCAAAGTCTGTACCAATCAAGGGGAATATCGAGTTCGGCCGTACAGCGAAGAAAAAACTGCATTGCAGTCGGGACAATTGATATCCACTGCACCGAATATAGTCCCATCATCGTCTCGAAACGGAGGAAAACAACGCAAAGCCTCCTGCGTACTTGCAACACCGGGATAAGCATCGTCCGTCTCTGCCAACCAGGTTAATCCCAATTTTAGCCGATGCAAATACAACCACAGGCTGCACCCATATGTAGGTAGCCGGGGGGCAGCATACCGCTTGTAGATCTGCCAACTAAAGACAGCAGCACGTCTGAGGCTCTTAGAACACGGCCCTTGGCCTCGAACCTATTTGGAGCACCCTGTAACGAATTCCTCAGGATGATATCTGTATCGAATTGTCGCTTTGCCTCCGTCTGCAGCCCTCGAATGTCGCCGAAATCTCTGACCAATTGATATCGTGGGTTAGTTGTTCATTGATCACCCATACAGGCTGCAGCCATGACAGCACAGGAATGCGTGAACTTACCTCTGAACCGACAGGTTAGCGTCGGGAACGGCTTCCGTAGCCATGTTGGGGGGAGGTGAAGAAGATGCACAAGGACAGGAGGATGAGAGGAAAAAACGACGTTGAAGATGTGCGGCTGTCCGTTTGAAACGAAATGTCGGGAAGAGATCAGACCCTCAAAAGTCAGGATGAGGCGTCACTTTTAATGAGCTGTTGGACATGCTGGCGCAGATACATACATATGCAGGTCAGCCTGTGGTCTTGTCTAGAAGTAAACGGCGGTGCCCCATTCTTGATGGTTTCTAGGAGGGACTGGGGAAGTTTCTCCTCTAGCGCTAACGCTTGTCATCCCTCGCATGTTAGTCTGGAACAAAGCTTGCGAAGGAGAGGCGCTTGAGTTCAGTGAAAAGTGATATATTGGACGATTGATCGATTGGAATGCCGAGGGAGGGATGGACGACAGGGTTGGTTGGTAGGCTTTGCCGCCCATTTTCTTGCATCACCAGCATCGATAACATTATCTTGATTCCACAAACTGATGGACCGCCTTGATGCAGCCAGCGAGTGCAATGCCTGTGTTCCCCTCGTTTTCCTCCCTGCAATAAACAAACCGGACCCCCCTTGCGTCGAACAAGTTCGAGGGTCAAACCTGTCCGGGCCTCTCCGCTCTCACCGCATTATCTCTGTCCTAAAGTCGAGCCATAGATATATCATATCATATCGTCCTTTTTTTTCCCTCTTATTTGTCTTGTTCATAATTTTGCACCTTCTAAGCAATGCCATTGGCACATCATTTGTCAGATTTCCCGGGCTGAGTCGTGCTTCTCGGCGAAGACTCGCAAAAAGCAAAGGGAAGCCTCGTTTGCGATCGTCGGGGGCCCTCCTCTCCTCCCGAGTTGATACATCACAACCGCGTCAGGGACGTTTCCAATAATTGGCTAGACCACGAGATAGTTCCAGCAATATCCATGCCAGTCGAACTGCTTCGAAGGACATGTCAAGGTCGGGGACCCCAATGAATGAAAGAACATGCTGGGTCTTTGGCTGTCAGCTGAAGCACGTCCGGACGTGCGTGCAAGCGGGATCCATTCGACCTCACCGTGTCCATGACAGCTTGCATAAAGTAATGAAGCTTCCTGCAAGCTAGGAAACTAGAATAGAACACCCGAAGAAGCACCAAGGAACCGGGTGGGATGAGCGTCGAAGCAGTTTCCCGAGACAATAGTCTGGAAGTTTGTTTCAGGCCCGATTTGTCACATCGGAAATAGTTATAATTAACCATTAAACTTTCACCCTTTTGTTCGATGCTCTGGCCACTCTCTCCAGGGCGCCAGGGAAAGAACGCCCGCCGAAGCAGATGGCTTTCGAAAGTTGAGCTGGCTAGTATTTGGCTTGCAGTGGGTTGAGACGGGGAGGTTCGGGATTTCCGCTGGCCTGTAAGGATAGCCTTACCCTCAACACGGTCCGTCAGCCCTCTTACAGTACGTGGACTGGCGTGACGTACCGGCTGATAACCAATCTCAAATGCTCTCGACACAGAATAGATGATTATTTTGCCATCATCCAGGGCTCCTGCTAGCTTTCCGTCCGTCGCTGAGCTCCTTGCAAATCGGCTGACGAAGGCCGCCTTGATTTCTAAAGCTGCGCCATTTCAGCACTATAAGCCCGGGTGAACAGCCTCATGAAGGGGCTCCAGAATTGCTACAAAATGATGCTGGAATTTGAAAAGTACATCCCTAAGAAGGGGAGGGGGTTATCCAGTAGATCAACGGGCGTCCTTGTAAGCTCCAGTTCCGCTAAAAGAGAAGTCTAGAACGATATCTTCTCAAGGTTTTCCAGAAACCTGGATGGTCAATCAATGAATGGTAAAATATGGCTATACACGCTTGTAATAGAGATAAAAGCAACAGAAGATTGTGGTACACAGTGGTATCAACCCGAACAACAACGCCTTAGAGCCAAAGGAAACCCTTGGAAGGAGGCAGGCCGTAATGCAATGCAATTATGAATCAGAACATACAACAACTGCAGGACTAGCTGCCATGGATGTGAAGATAAAGCGACAACAATAATCGAGGATGTATTGCTGCTCAAGCCCATTTCCAGCCTGAATGTCTCGACTCCGGACTGTTGATGACCGAGGAGAGAAAGCTTTTGCGTTTCCTTAGGGAAAATCCCCTGCTACTCTGCTCATGGGTCCTGCGTTCCCTGGTGAGTAAAGATATCGCCGCATTCATATTTATACCTTCGCCACTGTCTGTTATCTTGAGGGCCCACTTGGCATCCTCTTCCGCAAAGCCAAGTTCTCGAACCATGATGTCAATGGCGTGGTCAACAGGGTCGCGAACCTGTGGTGGGTAGTACACTGGTGTGACTGGTTGGAGGGGTTGCATATAGGACACGTTTGTCACGTAAGAGTGGGTAGTAGGCGGTATTTCTATCCTTGACACAGACATTGGCGGCTGAGGCGCGGGCGGAAGGCCTTCTAGGCGGCTCATGATGGTCGCATAATGCGATATGGGCCGTTCTTCAGCAAGCATAGGATTGGGTGGACTGGGCTGTTGCTGCCTCTGATTCCTTAACTGGGCAGAGTAGGCAGCTTGCCGTCGGCGATGAAAGTCAGGCGAAGACTCTCTGTCGCCGGGAACGTTAGAAGTTTGTGATACATCATGCGACCCCGAAGGTGGAGAGCCAAAGCCAGGAGAGCGCGTTGACACCTGAGAAGTACTACTTCCCCTTGGCTGGCAAGCTTTCGACACAGCCTCTCTCAGGAATGACGAACGGCTCGCACCAGTGTCAGATGCTTCCCAGTTGGTCAAGCCCATCGAATGGGCTCTCTGGAAAACAGCAGTAGTATTGTCATAGGGATGAATCGAGCCGAGCACCAAGACGGCTGAAAGTCCAAGTGTGAGAATGTAGTAGGTCCACTCCTCTGCTCAGACAGGTTAGCGATTTGGTAACAGTGAGGCCAACAACAACCTCATCAAGGTGAGATGCGCTTACCTAAAACTGCTTCTTCCTTGGCAGAATCGTCTGCCTCTACATTATGCCCGTCGAATACTCCAGTTGCTCGTGCTTCAATACACTTACCGTGCATTGGCTGAAGAAGCACACCTAAGCAGGTCCATATCTCCGTCATATCAAGAAGCTGCTCCTTTGATAAGCCTCCTGTATTGCCATCCCCGAACCCCGCAGGAGGTTCGAACAAAACGCTATTCGCGTCATATGGATCGGCTATAGACGTGAATTCCGAGACACGTCGGTTCCTGGCTACCTTGCCACCCCTCAACCAATCCAACTGCCCCGCGATGTCTCCCTCTCTACCTTTCCCGGAACCGAAAAGGCGACAGAAAGTCCAAACCCGCCAAAAGGCATCATCAACCTCGGCGGCACGAACATCGTCAGTGCCGGATAGCCCACGGATCGTTTCGGGGCGCAGAAAAGTCCCACAACGAGCTAGTATAAGCGATTTGAGAAGAGCCAGTGTGTATATATCCTCAGCATAGCGCTTGAGATAGCGGCTGGGCGTGTATTCAGGCACAGGGGCGTCAGGATCCAGCACAAATTGCCATTCGGTATCCCATGGCGGGCTCATTTCGCGCAACTCCCACGCTGGCGCAGACATGGCGAATACAGCTATCCTCATAAGCTTCAACTCGTGCTTCTTAAACACTCGATAGAAGTCTCTGCGGGCTACCGCAACATTGAAAAGGTCATCGAGGGAGGTGATATGCTCCAAGACCGTTAATATAACGCGGTCAGGCAGAGTACCAGGCATTGCGCCAACAGATACACTGACAGATACCCTGACAGGTACATCGATCGCAGTGGTGGTATCGCCTTGCAGCTCGGCTGGCGGTTGTGGGGACCCGCCTTCCAGCTCATAGACCATCGCTGAAGTTTGCGAAGTTTGTTGATGTTGATGAGTGGCTGGTATACCATCGAGCTTGCTGTACGATACGAAGTACTTATCTCCGACAGAAGCGCCCCTCGCTCTCTCATGCGGCCTTCTTAGCTGTTCAGGGTCTTCATGAGTGCTGTGGAAGTTGTCTCTTTTCCGACCGGACTCCCCCATTTCCTTTGTCTGAAGGCGGGGAAGCCTCATCCGAAGTTCCTTCTCCCCGCCAGCGGAAAGAGGTCTCTCACGGACACCAATGACTGAAGATCCCTGTAGCTCAGCGATCTCGCCGTCTCCAAGTTCTGCGACAGCTGGCTGATGGAGGATGCTGGCCCGGTAGGATTCAGGTTCTGACTTGGAGCTGGTGTTACTGGTGGATCGCTGATGGACACGACTCAGTTTCCGACCGAAGGCTGGTACTGAGAAGGAAAAGGACGGTTTGTTCTTCAGTGATTTCTTTGTTTGTTTCACATCTTCGCGGGATTTGACTTTGTGGATCTGACGATTGTTATGCACGCTAGCAGGGGGTCGAGGGGCTGGTCGGGTCGCAACCATGTCCATATTGCCTCTACTAATCTGCAGAGGCCCGTCTAGAATCTGGAGAGGACTGCGAGGGGAGAGTTGCCCGGGTGTCTGCGGCTGCTCACCAAGTCCGGCTAGAGTCCTCTCCAGGTCGTTGCACGCCTGCGACAACGTCGGATGATGATGACTTGCATGCTTCTTTGAACGTGGCGGAGGTTCCAAGCGACCAACATATCCGGGTCGTCTATCGTGCATTTGAGGGGTTTTATGACGGATTGAGAGTGGTGTCAACTCAATGGGAGGCTCCTGAGGCAGAGGCTTCTCTTTGGACTGAGCAATTGAGGAGCGGCTGGGGAACGGAGGAGGAATTTGATGCGCATATTTTGACTCGTCAAAGACGCCAGCCCTTGTGGGTGACGTTATGTGAAGACTATCCGCCAATTTATGAACTGGCGATGTAGCTTCGGATCCCTGACTCGTCAAGGAAGACCTGCTAGTGTAACTTGATGACCTGTTATCCGCCACATCTTCAGACGACAGAGAAGAAGGCCCTTTACTCCTTCTTTCCGGTTGCTGTGAGGGACCGTCAATATGGGGCGGGCCCTTCGTGTGAAATTGCGGAAAGGGCGGATTTGTACTGTTAGTCGGGGACGCCAAGGAGAAGTGAGATGACAGTTCGGGGAAAAAACGAGCCCAGCGAGTTCCAGACCATGGAGGTGCTCTCTCAGAAATAGGCGAAATAGAATCATCATCGCCATCTTCATCATCTCCAGCAAAGTCATCGTCCACCATGTATGGGGCATCCGACGCCTTCTCTTCAGGATGGGGAGATGTTGGTCCCATTGCGACAGCGGTGGATTGTGAAATGGGTGAATTGCGCTTAGGCAAGTCCAGCACCTCCATCTTTGGGATTGAGGGGGCCTTTAACTAGCCCTATACCAACTCTTCAAAGCCTGTTTAACGTAGGACAGGCTTCCGCACCGAGCCAACAGTCTTTCCCCTGGGGCACCTGGATGGTTCGATGGTGACAATTGGCTGCTACCTATACACAAAGTCCGTTGTCATATGGCACAGTGCACCCGTCCGTTTAGGGACATGTACAACATGGTCTTAAAGACGCCCTTGTTGTTATCCTTTGTTGGGTCCGACAATGTTATTTCGGGGTTTGTTCCGTATATTTAGAAGTACGACTGGCCGAACTAAGTAGAGACTCCCAAAATCCGAACGAGCGGAGTCCGAAGTGGAGGGCCGGAGATGAATGCGAGCGAGCAAGCCGTTCCGGACAGTTCAATAAAGGTTGAACCCAGGTTTGCGTGAACCCTTTCAGAAAGGGTGACAAGGATAGCGAAAGGTGGCACCCGACTGTTCGCGACGGATCAGCTCAAAGGGATCACGGAAAGCACAGTGTTGGGTTCAGTATACTGACAGTCAAGGCCGAGCGGGCGAACAAAGAAAAAGAGTTTCGATGGAGCAGATGACGCGCGACCGACAAAGAGTCTTGAGATGCACAGCTACGAGTATTGAGAGGTTGTAGCAGATAGAAATGCCATTGAAGTCCTACCCAAGTAAGACTGGAATGAAATCTGACTCGAAATCCTGGTCGTCGCAGTCTCCACGTGCCGGGGGGAGGTGCTTTTCTTATCCCTAAATCGGAGGGAATGCGCGTCCGGGCAGTTGGGGACATGACGCCAGCTAATAATTAATGGAGTAAGCAGAGGTGGATAGGCCTAGCGATAGGCTAGGGAGACGGTGGCACGAAGAATGGATCGACTCTAAACCGCGGGGGCCAAAACTACTCCTAGTAGGGAGTAGATACACAGTTTAGTGAGGGAGACTACTGTAGTTGTCCGTGCCACTATGTTTTCCCGGGGAGGAAAGCGAGTTGTTTCTTGTCAGTCAGAGTCTCCGCCCGTCTTTCCGGATCCGAGGGGCCAAACATCCTCCCCCGGTCACTCTCTTTCTCCATCATGATGACAACAATCTCATCCTCTGGTTTCGCCTTACGAGGATACTCCTATTGCAGATAGGTTACCAGCAAAATGCCTTACACTTGAGGGACTACTCTATCCTGAAGCTGTGGAATCTGCAAAAGACCCAGATCGTGGCTGCGCCATCCACCAGCCTTCTGATCGCCAATCCTCCCGCAGTCCCCATTGTCTCTTCAGCTCGTATGACCGTTACCGAATTCTGCTACAGCCACAGCCTTGATCTATTAATTCCTCCCTATCAACCCACCTTAACCTACTTTGATCCAGTGCAGACGCTAAAATGCAACGCCATTCGCTGTGGCTTGGGAACCAGGCAGTGTCTCACGAATGAGATACTAGGGAGCACACTAAACCCGGACTGGGATGACGATTCCCAGCAGATTGCGTACGCCGTCTCTCTCCATCCCTGTCTGCCTCATGCAAACCCAGGTAGGTGGGTGCCCAGCATCATGGATTCAATCATGTCGCCAGCCTTCGGACGTCGGAGCACACTCATGCCTGCATGCAATGAGACGGATCTGCGGGTACGTAAATCCATCTTTAAACTCCGTAACTCTACGGAGTCGTTGAGTTCAAACGAAGCATGTTTTCTTAGTAAGACTCGAGGGATCGATCCATTCATACGAACGGTCGCTTGTTATTCGGTTCCTCGAGTCCCGGGATCAATGCAAATGTGTATGAGACAGCCGATCACTTAGCTAAGACGAATTTCCAACGCCTCAGTTGCTTTCGCGCATGGATTACTATTTTCATTACTACGTGATTGCTCGACGAATAAACACCTGGTTCTGGAGAGCATCATGGTTCAAATTGGCGTTGGTTTCATGGGAGTTTGCAGCCATTTGAATCTCGTCTGGATCGAATCTTCGTTTCGGCGTGTCTCACGAGGCACATAATGGCCCATCGATGAGAGCCCCAGGCATGTCACCTGACTATAATCTGACTGACTCCTGTCAAAGGCTTCATAACAGCGTGATTTCTCGACACCTCCCAAATCAATACAAGAAAAGTTGCCTACGCGATTATTGCCTTAATCATCCTAGTACTCTCAAGGTGGGTTCGAGTTGCATTACCATGCCATATCAGGTTATGGTTCAGGTACACCCGCACTGGACCGTACTTTCCTAGTTCTCGCCATCCACTAACTACCTGCAAAAGATAACGCCCGTCGCCCAATTAACAGCAAAAATTTGGGAGACGGGCTACAGAGACCGTGTCGTGCCATGTGTTCTAGCCCCTAAATCAAGGTGGGCCTGCAGCTCAGCTAGGCTTCCCTATTGCAGCTCTCGGATGCTCGGGGGACGGAAAATGGGGGCCAAATGGAACAAACGGGTCGCTCAAAAAACCATTCATTTATCTGAACGTTGTCTGGTGATCATGCGGAGCATGGTCCAGTATTACTTATCTAGCGCATTGCCGCCATTTCACCTCTGGCCCCTTTTTATCTCTGATTTGATCAGGCTCCTTCCCTTTGCATGCACTTGTCAGTTCTCTGTCGCCCCCCTGGCGAGCTTACCCAACGCGGTAGGATCAAGTAATGGATGTCTCAACTTTTATATACTAGTGCCCTAAGAAGCACAAGTTGCGAATCTTGAGATTCGGTTTCAAGCTGATTGCTAAACCAACGTGAACACCACCCGCAAGTCCCAGGACCCCAGCGCCCATCCTAGCTTCCAACATAGACCCGTTAGCCTGGCAATCCAGGAAAGCTCCTCAGATGACCTAATACAACATCAACCAGACATCAGACTCAAATAAATGGCCCAGATCACACCAAACAGACTGCCAACAAGCAGCCGTTTGTCTGTTGGTACCACTGTGAAGTTCAAGATAGAGACAATAGGCCACAGTTTGAATCCCGCGATTAGGATGGGCCAGAAATCCTGGCAATGATAGTCAGCATCCAACGGATCATAGCAACATGAATCCAGTAACAAACCTTTTGGACCTGCAGCGTAATGGCATCCCAGCTCTGACCGCGCAAAAGTCCCATCGTCATGATAAAGGCTACCGTGTTCCAGGCACCGCCGACGATCTGATCGATGACAATCTTCGCCACAGTATTCGTCACATTCAGCTTGGGCTTCTGTGCCTCCTTCTTCTCCGTCTTCGGCTTGGGAGCAGAGCTCTCATCATAGCCTGGAAATTTCGCCTCGAGACCCTCAAGCCACAAGAAGGTCAAGGGTGAAATAACAAAGGCGCAAGTAGTGAACTGAAACAAGACTTGAGTGTCTAGTTCAAAGGGTCTCTATAGGCATCATAATATCGGCAATCGGGAGGGCCATCACCCTCACGGATTACCAACAAACCGCGTCCATGGTTAGTGAAGCTGTAACCGAATACTAGTAGTAGCTAATACTCCACACAAGAGCGAACGAATCACTCATCTCCGGCCCGACATCATCGCCGGCCATTTCACTTTTACCGAGGAAACAACAAATCAACATACCTCATCCCTATAAGCCCCAATAGCCTGAGCGAGAACATTGGAACCCGCATTAATCAGCGCAGCTTGCAAGGTCGCCCTCGCTATCGGAGGAAAAGCCATGGTCAGATACTAGACACTAGTAAGATAAGCCAACGCGTGTGCCACACAAGTTCGTATAGGTCTCTGCTCCGGCGTCAGCTCGCAACCACGTGGCCGGAAATAACAAAGTCTTTCTCCGTACTGGCCCGAGAGGGATTATGGGAAGTCTGATCGGAGATGCTATTGTTGGCGATCTTCAGTACTTACCTCGTCCCGAAATCGTGTCAGGATTCTTAGATCGATCGGTCGGCCCAGAACCGCGTGGTTTTAATTAATTGAGAGCTGGGGGGGGCTAAATGTGTGTTCCTGCGTTAAGGGGAGTTTGGAAGTTGAGGTTAATGGTGATAAGATAATTTCCTAGAAGGAATTGTGTCCTTAGTTTCTGCCCTGGAATTAAATATTTTTTCTAATAAGGGTCCGTGGAGTTAAATTGTAGATGGCGGCCCTGATCAACACTACTGAGTATCGGTGAGAGGATGAGAGAAGTGTGGGGTGGGTTTCAAGGGAGAAAAGGGAAGGTTTACACGCTGCCGCTGCCACTGGACCCTTGAGACGAAGGTGGGGATCCACATTGACTTTTTGGTACGAGCCAGCCAGCCAGGAATGTACATGCGTAGCTCTCTACTTACTCTTCTGTCATTAATAGTAAGCAGTTCCATCCAACCTTATGTTTTACTCGCGTCTGTATCTTATACTACTGTCCAAATTCTCCCTTGCGTTCATCATTCGTAAGATTGTTTGACTATTTGTTGTGTTCGTTCTACCAGTAACGATGAAATGAAGTTGTCCCTCTCCCCCCGCCCAGTCTGAAACCGCTGTGTTAGACTAAATTAGATGTTATCCCTTGAATCAATCCCATAACATTGTTTTGCATTAAATATTATTGAAACCAATAGTCAACTAACTAACTAGTTAAGCTAAATAACTTGATTCAACTGAGTCATTCAGTGTCCACCAGGACTCCACAACAGCAAACAACATTCCCTCATCCTATTCATAAGTACCTGTGCTATGTATGTATGTATATCTCACCAGGCAAGACTCTTGCTGTTCCATGTGTCTTGGCAATTTAGGTCTTTGCAGACTGTTACTTACAATGTTAGTACAGCAGAGAGAGAGAGAGAGATATGGAGGAGGAGAAGAGCATCGTCTTACTTTGTTCAGCCTGCTCGAATCGTGCGTTGGTTCTAGGTCTCCTCGTAGCCGGGAAGATCTCGGTTCCTAGTTGTTTTTCTAATTTGGCGTGGGATTTGATAGCCTCGAGGATTTCGCGTTGTGTGTCTACTGGTACGGGTGTTGGTAAGACTGATGTTTTGAGTGAAAGGAATGGGTTGGGTTGGAACTCAATCACCTGTGCCAGCTGGGTCTGGTGCTGATGTGATATAGGTGGGTAGACTGGAGAGATGTGATTGCTTAGTTCTCCATCTTGATTTTGGTGTTTGTAGAACGTACGTGGGTGTTTCAGAAGGTGACTCGAACTGAGTTTCTAATTCTCGGATACTGTTCGACAATTTGCGGAAGAGTGTTTCTGCTGTTGGTGCAGGCGCAGGACTGCCCATGTCCTTTTGGGAGTATAAGTCAATCCGAACTGAAGTGCTACTCTCAGATATGGGAATGAAGCTCAGGGAGTACCACAGTACCCCTCCGCGGACGGTATGAATTGTAGTAAAAGGGAAGACTTGAACATCTTCCGAGCGCATTCGTGATGGATTGAACAAGCTCAATAACAGTGCCTTATACGTTGGCTGTGAGAATTCGGTCTCCAGTTCCGTGTGGTCGATGAATCTCTGTAACCTCACTTGTACCAAAAGTTTAGATACATTTTATGTCTTAGAAAGGAACCGGGAAAGAACTTACAGGCAATCTTCCAATTAAACCGACCTTCCAATGTTTGCCCTCCCAGCCACGTAGATTGTCGTCCGATGCCATGCCGGCCCGCAAAGGAATCAAGAGATCTTGTCTGCAATGGCATCATCGTCGGAGATGCATCCATATTCACGAATATAAAGCCCGCAGGTGTGGTTTTAATCTGAATCGAAAACAAACTATTCTGAGCCTTGTCAAATCCGGGAACATTGTCAAAGTGAGGTGCCTTGATGAGCTGTCCCTTAGTGTTATAGCTCCAGCCATGATATCGACAACCAAGGATCATAGACGAGCCACACTCCTTCCGCGTGACTGTGTATGCTCTATGACGGCAGACGTTATGGAACGCTCGCACGACGCCATCTTTCCCCAGTACCAGGAATATTGGGATACCGGCCACTTCGAAGGAATGGTAATCGCCGGGTTTGGTGAACCGGTTACGGTGGGCTAGGTAGAGCCATCTCTATTTGATTCTATGTGAGTATCATGTTTGATTCCCTGTCTTCGAAAGTGAAAGTAATATCGCGCATAGTACTTTACTAAAGATTGCCCGTCTTTCGAGTTCAAAGACTTCTGAGCCAGTCCACCAGTTTTGTGGAAAATCCGATTCCTTGCAGACGATGTTTTCGTTACCATCGGGAACAGGATCCAGTTCGGTTTCCGTCGGCTTAGCTATACGCAGGGACTTATAACCCCGGAAGAGCGGCTTTGATAAGGATTGAAAGAGAAAAGCTAGCCCCGCTAACAATGAAACCAAAACCAGGGCCGATAAGGCGGGAGGCAGAGCCGGATACGGTTCTTCTATAGCCATGTTGAAACTGTGCTGTCCGCCATACCTTTCTACAGGGAATCCATTGGTTTTATGCGCTTACTATCGCACGAAAAGGTATTCCGAGGTTTCAATCAAGCAGTATCAGGAACAGAGCACTGACCCTGTCACCTCCACAGGTTCTGCATGACTCCCGCTTCCCCGTCCAGTGAGAGAAGAGGAAGTCTTCAGGTGATCATGCACTTAAGTAACTATATCTACTCCAAGATAGTATTGACCTTCCAGATATGGTGCTCTTTTCCAGTAACTTGCGCATGAATGACGCTTAAAGTATGTGCTGGGCTGATCCTGGCCAAGGGTTTATCTGATGCCACACCTTGACAGGAATCATTTACAGGGACTATTACAGGAGCCAGCCCGTGCAGAACACTGAAATCAACGCCACTGATAAGATTGATCATGTTACCGAGTCCCGAAACCACGGCTTACACAGCTTTGCCTTATGCAGCTGTTGTGATACGTTGCAGACCCCTCTTCTGAGTATCATCTTTCGCACCTTCCATTTCCCTTTCTCGTCTCTCTGCTGCGTGCTGCTGACACACGAGCTCGAAGACCCGATCTTGATAATCTGCCCTCTGATTAGCTTACTGTATTCCGGGCATGCAAGTGGTTTTATGTGACTCACATGAAACTCCGCTCTCTTTCTCCGGGTTGAGGATGCCTTCACTGTAAATACCTTTAGTGAGGTTGCTTTGAGCCTTCTCACACAGTTCATAGTCCTCCATGGCCACTTGCCGCACAAACTTGAAGTACTCGTCGAACTTCTCGCCCGACTCCATATGGTAGTAGTCAAACTCCATCCTCGTCACATTCGGGTCATCTGTCGGGCATACTCGGAACGAGGACATTCCTCCACCATAGACATTCAGAGTGCAATTGGGGAAGAAATAAAGGAATAGACCATCATCCGGCTTTTCCGGGTCGGCGATATGCTGCGAAAAGTTCTGATGATTGTGCACCGCGTACGAGGTCGGCGGGTAGTATACGGAGAATGACGGGTGCGTATATTGGCAATGCAGGCATTCCTGGTAGCCGTCGACCCTGTCATGGAAGCCAGATTAGGGAGACATGAACTCTTTCCCGAATACGAGGCAAAGGTATCAAATACATAGTCTTCCAGTTAAATCGTCCTTCGTATTTGATGCTGTGTCTATATGGGAGCTTGGTAAAGTTCACCCGTTCGAGTAGTGGCTCCAAGTCCGGGAAATACTCATGGAAGCTGGGCGCCTCGTCTGATAGAGTTGCGAAAACGAGGCCTGTTGGCGTGACGTGATGCTTTAGAGGTCGTTCCTAAATTCCTTTTTAGCAACAAGAAGCTCGATAGACATTTTGCTCGGGGGATGGGATGGAACGCATCCTCAGTCTGATGTCTGAGATGATGCTGAGCTGACCTACAGTTTTCACGCAGATTACTTGGATCTCGTCCTGTCCGGGAAACGGACCCTCCCCCGAGCACCGAACAACATATATAGGCTGCTGAGCTATCTCATATTCAATCTTGACACCGATATTACAGAATCTAGTGACGGGTCCAACAAGATACCACGACTGCGATGCTTATTAGAACTTGGATTCTCCTCAAGGATAGGCTTTAGTCATACTTTTAAGAATACAGCCCTTCTTTCAAGCTGATAGAGAGGCGGGCTGCAATACCAGGAGGCCGGCAACGTGCGCATCAGTTCGGACATTGCTGCGGGTTGGGATTTGCAGTCGACGCAACTTGGATACAGACTGCATGAAGCAGCTGTCTAGTGCTTATAGATGCCAGTATCCAAAGGCAATGAAACTCTGTCATCCTCAAGTACCTGGAAACCATTATCTATTGGATGGCGAATTATTTCCTGAAGAGGGTATAAAATCCCGTGCATTAGTAGCGATGATAGTATAAGCGTGGTCCTTTGTAAACCGGCGAATGACTAGAGGCCGACAGGTCAGATGAAACCGGTCCAGACGTAAGGTTGCAGTCCTGTCAGCCAGACACGTAGGTAGGATTGTCCGCATTAGTCCGGTCATTCTCTGCTTGAGATGACTGGAGGTAAGGGAGTGAAGCCGATAACAGTTCTGGGGGTTTGGCATAATCAAGCTAAGAGGGTACTTTTGAGTGCAAAGTTTCAGGATTAATCAGGGCTATCGACCTAATGGTACCAGAAGTATTGATACATGCCCAATCTAGGACTCTTTAAAAACTTCCTGCCGGATGGAGTGCTGATTTTCTGATATAAATTATTTCTCCGAGCAGACAACTCGTTACTTATAGGCGGCCATTCTATTTTCTCTGGAATTGCTACTAAACGAAGGCACTTGCTGGTTCTATTGCCACGCCCGTTGCTCAACAGAAGACATCGCTTTTCATATGTCGGCGCTATATTCTCCTGACAATGTGCATAACTCTGTATATTGTGCCTATTGCGGTGAAAATAGTAGGGCCAACTGAAGGAATACTGCGTGGGCAACAGAATTCTTTTGCTATTGATTGATTTGATAGCGGATTATCAAAGATATGATAGTTTCGCTGCTGCCTGGGCGATTCAGTCATCGTTTTTTATCGGTGGCAACAATGGAGGTGCTTAGTAGTAAAGTCCTGTTGACCTACAAATTCAATCCAGCAACTGTATTCCAAGCAGACTGTTTGATATCCTGTGCAATATAAAAAAATCTTTTGCAAGGTAAGTTGGATTGAAGGCGATCACATGGAAGCGGTGGACCCCACGATTACGTCGTGACCGGCGGTCGTGACTTGCTTTCTTCTCCGCAATCATCACTTTGCCGACCGGCGCTGACTTTCCGGACATTCCAGACCAAGCTTCAAGGAAATCCAGATTCACTTTCAGTCCGCATTATGTGCAAGACCTAATCACTTTAGTCCCTTGAAAAAAAAAAGTCACCCCTCCGCTTCCTCCCTTCGATATGGCAGGCAACGGAATCCAATACACCCCTCCTCCTTCGCCGCCCTCCCCGACGGCCTCGTACTACGACGTCAGTGACGATGAGGAGGATGAATACAACACCATTTCTCACTCCACCTCACGCAGAGGAGTCAAGCTCTTATTTTCCAAGAGCAAGGTGGGCTTATCTGCAAGCTGCAAAATAAATGGATATCTCGCTGATCCATTCGATTCCGAGCATTGCAGGTCTACGTCCATCCAACTCCTTCCTCGAAAGATAACATCCCCGGGTTTATTGCCCTCATCCAACAAAAGCCCCTCCCCCCTCTGAGAGGTACTACCTCCGGAAACTCCTCGTCGGATCTCTCTTCCTACCTGCTAGCATGGGTGCCCGAATCTTCCTTGGGTGATGCATACAGTACCTATGTCAAAGTCGATCTATCCGACGGTTCGTCCCCTCCGCGACAGAAATACCTGGTGCCCGCTCTTCCGACGACAACGACCTATAAGGACCCGATCGGCCTCTACGCATTCGCAGTTCCTCTGTCTGAGATATATTCCCTCCTTGTGCGACCTCCGAGTCTAGGCTGGTGGTTTGGGAGTCTTGTGATCAACACCCGCGCAGGCGACAGCTTCCCCGCGCTGTTCTTCCATGACACAGAGTGCGAGTCCACAATCCTGCAGAAGAAAAAGCGAACCAGGGAGAGCTTTGATCCCTTTGGTGAGGACGGAAATGTCTTCTGGGGCGGGGATGAGGTTCTGCGATGGCTGCGGAAATACGCGGAGGTCCAGCGCTCGGCCGTGGACAATAGTGTATATCTGATTAACCCATCGGATGAAGACCGCATCTCATTTGGACGACCGCTAACGGCAGATGGCTCGACTGTCAAAGCTCAGGAGGAACCGGCTGCCGTTGCTCAGGCGAGCGGAAGCGGCCAACGCGATGCGGGGATGGACCCCTTTGTGAAAGCACTCAAGGAGACGAGGTGGAAGGTCCTCGAGCAGCTGAGCAAGATCACAACCTTCACAAGGCGTACCGCCAACGAGTTAGCTGACAACCCTCGGATACCCCCACAAGTCCGCCGTCTGATGAGGACACCTGAAATTCAAACTTTACAGGACGAGTTCGATAGCGCCAGGCTATACTTAGCACGGTGGGCCATGAGCATATCAGAGCAAAGTGAACGCGAAAGAAACCAACGGATATACACTGCCCAAGATGTCCTTAGCATGGAGAACAGTTCTGTTGGAGATTTCGAGATCCTGGATCTCGAGACAGGTACCATGTCTATCCAGGACCGTCGGAAGACACTCACTCTGAAAGAATGGGAGGGCTTCTTTGACCCGACTACTGGAAGACTGCATGTAACCGTTGACGAAGTTAAGGAAAGGATATTTCATGGTGGCTTAGATCCGAATGATGGTGTTAGGAAAGAAGCATGGCTCTACCTTCTAGGCGTATATCCGTGGGATAGCAGCCACGAGGAGCGACAAGCGTTGATGAACTCGAAGCGGGATGAGTACATCCGGCTTAAAGGCGCCTGGTGGGAACGGATGATTGAAGGCACTTCTTCGGCGGAAGAGTTTGATTGGTGGAAAGAGCAGAGAAATAGAATAGGTGAGTTCTTCTGCAGCCCAAGTATCACGCGCATTTACTTACATAGGCGCGCAGAAAAGGATGTTCATCGCACAGACCGTACGATACCCCTGTTTGCTGGAGAAGACATTCCCCACCCGGACCCAGATTCGCCTTTTGCGGATACTGGCACAAATGTGCATCTCGAGCAGATGAAGGATATGTTGCTCACATACAACGAATACAACCCGGACCTGGGCTACGTGCAAGGCATGAGTGATCTTCTCGCCCCGATCTATGCTGTCATGCAGGATGATGCAGTGGCATTCTGGGCATTCGTTGGTTTCATGGACAGAATGGTAAGCTCCATGGCAGTCAATCCTACTTTTCATCATGCTGATGCGTACAAACAGGAGCGGAACTTCCTCCGCGACCAATCTGGCATGCGCGTACAACTTCTCACTCTAGACCACCTCGTTCAACTCATGGATCCTCAACTCTACCTCCACCTCCAATCCGCCGACAGCACAAACTTTTTCTTCTTCTTCCGAATGCTCCTGGTCTGGTACAAGCGCGAATTCGAATGGCCAGACGTGTTACGTCTGTGGGAAACCCTATGGACCGATTACCTGTCCAGCAGCTTCCACTTGTTCATCGCACTTGCAATCCTCGAAAAACACCGGGATGTCATAATGGACCACCTAAAGCAGTTCGACGAAGTCCTGAAGTACAGTAAGTCCAACCAACCACGTCCACAGTCTTTATAAGACAGGTCTCTAACACGAACACCACGCAGTCAACGAACTCTCCAACACAATGGAACTTATCCCCATCCTCACACGCGCCGAATCCCTATTCCACCGCTTCGAACGAGCCGTCCAGGCCATCGACAAGAAAAATAACTTCCCTGCACCTGCCGCCCACCAACGCAAGCCCACACAAGACTCCTCCACCAGCACAAACAACAAGGGCAAGTCGCCCCAACGACCCCAAAGCACCGCCTTCAGCAGCGGCGTCAGTGCCGGCCCCAGCTCAGCACCCGACAGTGACGGAGAAACGAAAGTCGTCTCCCCGGAGCTGAGGGAACTGTTCCACAAGGACATCCCATGGGCACGTAAATCGCCTCCGAAACAGCAGCAGCAGCAGAAGCAGCAGCAGGAAGAGCCTGCAAAGGGAGGGTCGTCGTAGAGTCAGTATATTACCGTGCTCTGCTCTCATTCTGCCCCTCCAGTCTGGACTAGCTTAGACGCCTATTGTTCAAATCACGAATTATGCCCCGCTTGTTACGTTTCGTTTATTTTTCTTAACTCCTCATTTTGTATCATGTAATGAAATGATTGATGGATGCCTACTCACTATCTGGATATTGCTTTCTCGTTCAAATTCGTTCGATTCGGTTCGGTTCAATTGGTATGGTATGGTATGGTGGCGTTCTTTCCCCCCTTTCCTTTCTCTTTCGCGTACTGCTACCACTATTTACTTGGACTCTTTATCTACTTCCTTACGAGTACTGTCTCACATCGAACGGAACATGAATAGAAGTAGTATCAACAGATTTCGATAAATCTCTCACTATGTACTAAGTAAGTAAGTAATCAAACAAGTCAGCCAGTCAGTCAGTCATCCAGCAAGAGGGACGGACGGGCGACACCAACAACAGCGACAACAACAACAACAACAACAAAAGACCCAAGCCTACCTAAGGGTATCTACATACAAATCAAGGGCTAAATATAATAATAAGTAAAACATGAACAACAGACAGACAGCCAGACAGGAGTCAGACGAAAGTAGAATAGAAAATGCGGTCAACCAGGACCGGAAGTTGAAAAAAAAAAAAAAAAAAAAAAAAAATCATCCCCCACAATAATTGGGAGGAATGGGTGAAGAAGAAAAAGAAGAAAAAGATATGATAAAACAAGAATGAAACCTGCTGATGCATGCAATGGTGGGAAAAGATGAAGATAGATAGCCAAGACACAAGACATGCCTTGGAAGGTTGAAGGGAAAGAAAAGAAAGTGAAACATTCGCCCGATAATGCAACCGAAAAAGAGGAAGGAAACGGACAATGCATGCAGCTGTCTAACACTTTTAGTACCCCGTGTGTCCAAACCAAGAAACCCAGGAAAACGGCAAAACGCCAGTACTAATAGACAATGCAGGTGAGAGGAGGGGCGGAGCGTGTGGGAGAAAGAGTGTGGATTGGTGAGCGTTTGGAAGGATTAAGATTAGGGTAGAGGTGTGAGTAGGTTTATCGTTTCGCAAGTCCGCGTAGTGCCACGCGTCTGCTAGCACCCGCCATTCCCAGATCGCTGATACTTCGCGACTTGGGGATGGCTGGAGCCTTGGTTGAAGCAGGCTCCGGGTCCTGGGTTGCCAGGCCATAGTTGTATGGCCTGAGGGACGAGCTCCTCCGAGCTTGGCCAAGAACATCTTCAACCCACGCCTCACTCTCCGGGCTGATCGAGACATTTCTCGACCGCGGCTTCGGCCCTGCAAGGCCGAGTGGGATGGAGTGAGAGTTGCTACCTGCAGCAGTGGTCGAAGGAGAGTATGATCCGTGACGAATTTCACTGGCCGAAGAGGCAGCGCCCATTGAGGCATTGGATGAGGCTGATAGTCTTCTGCGAGATGAGACTGTCGACATAGGCGAGTACGAGGCAGTGAGTGAGTCGCCAGCTGCCTGCGCCGCCCGGAACTCGGTTACATCCGACACATTCGAAGTACGTCTGGTCTTGCGCACCGCTAATGAAGAAGACGGCCGATTGCCAATGACAGACCGCGGTCGGGAGGGAGTGCGGCGCCCACTGACGGAGTACGTGGGAGAGGTACGCGTGGACAGACCCTGAACTTCGACACGAGGGGTATCTGAAACATGCCGGCGTCCATGGTGGATGGCATACTCCCTCAGGTATTCAGCCAGGTCTGCCCACCCACCGCCAACTCGGACCATAACGCGTTCTCCTTTTTCTCCCACTGACCGAACAAAAAGTTTGGTCGGGGCAGACTTTCCACCTCGATGCAGGTGGTAGAGCTTCACGGAGCTCTCCTCTGGGGCGTGTGCATGAGAATACCTCCTGCGCGAGGGCGCAGCTGTCAGGGTCAAGGATGGCGTGGGCGTGCTGCTCCGGGACGGCGTTCCCTGGGGCGATATGGAACGGAATCGTTCCCTAGCCTTCAAGGGGATTGACGTCACCGCAGAGCCCGCATCAAAGTCCTGGCCATCAGCTGACATCAGATGGATCCGAGCAGGAAGGGTCGACAAGATAGAACTGATTTTCTCGTCGAGATGATCTTTGGTTCTTCTCAGCTGCGAGCCTGGAGTTGATGGTCGAGATCCACCTCTGGAAATAGCTGTAACTGAAGACGTGTCATCGCCAGACCGGGCGTTGGATCTATACGCCCCAATGCTCTCGAGACTAGGATGCGAAGTCAACTGTCTCCTCAAGCGGTTCGTGCTTGAGTGTACAGGCGGTTCCGGTTGCAGACCACTACGGTTTGCATTCTTCGGAACGGAGCCCTTCTTGTGCTCCCAGGCCTTGGATAGAACTTTGGCGGTGGTGCCATTGGTGGCCGGTCTCGGGCTGCCTTGACTCGGAGAATCCAAAGGCTGGGTTGCTGAGCGCTGAGCGCTATTGGAGGGAATGGTGAATTTGCTGATGTGTGCAGGCAACAGTGCCTTTTTCTGGCCCAGCCGTAAATCCGCATACGCGTCCGTGGACTTCCTGTTGGAAGCGACGCCATCCAGGTCACTGCCGCTTTCGTCATCGTAATTCATCTCCAACCTTTCGTTGATAAAACGCTGCAATGGAAGACTGAGGTTTCGATTATGCGCGAAATTGGCACGTGGGGATGGCTTCTGGTTATCCAGACGGAGTAAACGATCTTCTCGCAACGTGTGATCGCTCCCAGGTGGTACGGGGTCGGATGACTGGTAGCCATCCTGGAATGGCGGAGGTGTCTCGAGCAGCAGAGGCGTTCCATTGGAGGAGGATGTACGGGGCTCCCGCATCTCAGGGCTGGAGACGAGTGATGGATAATCCGAACAAGACGAATCAGTAGACGTGCGCCGGCCTCGAGATTTCTTTTTCTCCTTTTCAAAGGATAAGCGTCCTGGTCGAGACTTTGATAGTTTGATAGGACTCTCCAGAGGCTTTTTGGGCGTATTGCCACCACGGGACTCTTCATGCACATTGTTTGCAGAGTGACTTGTGGGCTGCTCCTTATTTTTGTAGGTTGCCGAGCGGACAGGAGACCCAAGGACAGAATTCGCAGGCACCAATTGACAAGAGTCTTTCCGGCTTCCTGACTGTGCAGCAGGACTATCAACGGAATTGGTTTGGGCCGCCACACTGACTGGACTAGCAACTTCACTCTCAACAGGAATAAGCTGCCGTTGCTCGCGGCTTTCAAACCCGGGACTAGGGCTGTGAGCATCGATCGGTACTGCTTCCTTATCCGTGGAAAGCTTTTCCTGTTGGCTGAGAGGCGATTGGACTGGACTGGTTCGTCGACGTACAATCACACTACCGGCATCCGATGATGGTGTACCAGGGCTGGCAGGGGTCTGCAATTTCACTTCGGGCGAAGTATGACGGAGTACGTCAGACCCCAACGCCGGCATAACATCGGCGTACCCTTCCTTCTCCAACAATGCAGGCGCATCTGCAGCCTTCTTGGTAGGGCCGGTTGAGACTGCCTCGCGAGCCTGAATATCTAAAGAAGCCCGGGGTGTCACGTCTTCAAGTGGGCTCGGACAGGTTTCGCACAAGCTGACAGATGGCACAGAAGTGATCGCCTGTTGAGGAACAGGCGGCAAGAAAAGATGCTTGGAATCGGGATGATCAGGAGGCGAGTCATTGCATGCGTTCGTCTCAATGCTCGTCTCCGGTCCCTCCAGAGGCTGGGTAACCTCCGAAATGACTGGCTGAAGCGCCTGGGTATTATCCGTCAGGGCATCGATCTCTTTTAGATCACCGGGAGAGGGAGCAAGGGTGTTGACGGTGGAGCTAGATGCCAAGGGTTCCTGTGGAGAGGTAATGGATACAGTGCTCTGAACAGGCTTGATCGAAGAGTCCGTCGCATCGGATGTACCGGGAGATGCCAGGTCCTCGACCACATTATGAGTAGCAGACATGACGGCCGGTTCCGATGCCATTATTTCCTTATCATGCTGGGCGTCATTCGAGGGTGACGGCTCGACAGGACTGCTAACTTCTTCCTCGGCAATAGTCTCCATTGGAAAGAGATGGCCAGCCTGTGACACGGGCGCAGACGTATTGAGGGCCAGCTTTTCAGGTTCTTTAATCTCGGGTGGTGCTTGTGTCGGCGCTGTCTCTGGTGCATTGTATTGGGCTTTTTTTTCAGCGGTGACAATCGACCGGCGCCATTCGTTCTCGACAGTACGTCGTTCGGCTTCCATGACCCATGTTCCGAATTCTGACTCGATAGCCTCTAATTCATCAATCCAGCTCTCGGGAAGTGAGTCCTCACGTCCTTCTAGCGCATCGAGTACGCGGTCCAATTGTCGACCAGCAGACACAACAGTCAGTTCCAAGGTAGCCCTTTTGGCATGATAGTTAATTCGAGAGTACAAGGGGCCATCTTCGTCAGGAAGAGTGGGCGACTTGATCAAGTCCAAGGCAGAATCCAATTCCGAGCGCGCCAGACGCAGTCGCCGGAGCAGTTCGGGTACCTGGCGCAGAACCAATAATCGGACGTCCCAGGTAGACAAGAGACTGTTCAGGCGCGAGAGAAGCGGCAGAGCGCGGAGAATGGTGGCGGTGATGACGGCCGTGAAGTCACTGAGTTGAACATAGCTGAGTGGTGGAGGCACCGACAAGGTGCTATTGGCTGATGAAGGCCGAGACCGGGCTGGAATGTGGGCATTGAGGACGTGCTCTTTAAGCTCATCCACATCCAAGACATCCATACCATCCCGAATCTCCTCAATCCGCTTTTCATGCTGATCTACTACGGCTTTAGGAAGGCTTCCGCAGTACTCCTCCGCGGCAGCGCCTGGAGGGGGGACGAAGCCCTTGCCTAGTTGAATGTCACTCCGTTTCGGCCATTCCCAAGACTGGACTTCTTTGTACCAGAGGTTGAGCTTCTGGGCTGCAATGGCCGCGCGGATACCGAGGGCGCGCTCTGCTGGGGAAACCTGGGAGATACTTTTGGAGAGGATATCGTGGGCGGCCTGTTCATTCCGGGGCACGGCGTCGGTTGCGGACAGCGCCTGGAGGGTTGATTCGGGAGACAGGTTGCCGAGTAAAGGATCGAGATTCTGATAGTCCAGTACCGCCGGACGGCCCGGGGATTGGGACCGCGCGGTGGTGGGCGGACGAGTGGGTGGGTGAAGGGGGTTGACGCGACTGCTGGCCATGTCGGGATAGAACGGCAAGCTCCGGGAGGACGAGGGCTCCCAGACAAGCGGGTCAGGTCAGTCGCGAAATAATCAATAACGGGTTCTCGGTGATGGGGGTCGAGCTGTAGTATCAAGTGTAAAAGAGAGTGGGTGTAGCTGAAGAGCGAGCATGCTGACGCGATCCCGCCAAAGCTATATAAAGGTGACAGCCAGAAGGTTGGGGTGAGATTGGGGATGAGCTGGTACAATCGCGATCACCGGATGGGAAAGTTGCGGAGGTGCAGTGAATGAATCAGTAGGTAGGAGGTATATGTCGGAGCACCGTGAGCAGACAGGACACCGGGGGAAAAGGTCTGACAAAAGAATGAAGAAAAGGAACTAGGGCGAGAAAAAGAAAAGTGAGGGAATAAGAACTCTGGAGGAGCAGAGTTTCGGCGGATGATGATAGATCACACTGCAGGGCCTCAAAACGGCTGAGGGGAGCCCAGGGCGAGGGAAAGTTGGGTGGCTGCAGGAAGAGCCCGATAGATAGATAAAAAGAACGAGGGTGGGATGATTAGGATGATCGGAGAGACCAGCTCAGGTTTGGGCCCAGATGGATGGAAAAAGAGTGACGAGACCAGAAATGGCGACGATGATTCGAAGACGGGGGGGGGATTATGCAGAGGTGAGTTGGTGATGGCGTGGACGGAGACGCGCGGGTTTGGCGATGCCAGAAAAAAGGGTGGAGCCGCCGCCAATCGATTAAGGGGGGAATTTAAGACCAGACCAAGTATACACTGTTAGCTAACTAACTAACAAACACCAATTAATTACTGAGCTGTGGATTCTCCGTTAAGATGTCAGTCAATTTATTTTTATTCTTTTTCTCTTCATTATTTTTATGATGGTTATTTTTATGATTGTTCTTATAATCATTATTATTACATTAATAAGTTAGCAGTATTATTATTTACTACTGTGCTGGCCCTGTGAGATTGGCGACTAATTAGCCTCACCATCTGCCAACTGTACTACTTCCCTTCCCTTTTCTCCCCTTCTTATTCGCGCCTTGTTTTTTCACAGACCAACCGGAAGTAATCATCCTTCCCCATCCCCTCACAAAGCGAAAACAGAGAATATTCAGAGAAATCTCGATCGATGCAGCATAGTTGGAATCTCATGTATCCATCCATTCTAGGAGGATGCCAGCATTTCAAAATGCACATTTTCCTGTGCGACATCGTACTTACAGAAGGGAAAATCTCCCACCCCCTCCTTAATGTCTCACACACGAGGATCCAGTCCCATGCAGCAGCAAAAGAACAGACACATTCCCCCCTCGGAGTTGTTGCGGGTCCTTCTCCCCCCAAAAAAGATCCGCTGTCTGACTTTATGTTCTGTGTACGGTCATCAGAATAAATGGCCGTGCCTCTGTTTTAATCCGTGAAAAATCAATTGAATTGACAGTCCATGGGAGTGCGGCCCCAAGTGGTCGTGCACGATGAAAATAAAAGCAGATTGACTTCGACCGCTTGTCAATAATCTCTTTCTGTTCTGGCTTCTGATTGCTCGAGCGCAGAGTTTATCATACGGATAGCAGATCAGTGATCGACCCTCCCTTGCATATCGTATCTGGCTGGTTATTGGAATTTGTGAGCTGCCTTTGGGGGTCTGACTGTGTCTGTGTCTCCCTTCCGTGCACATCCGCCTACCCACGTACCCTAACACACTACCCACTGTGTCTTGCAGCCGTTGAGGTGGTCTTGCCTTCTTCGTTCCTCTATATCCGAGGTTCATCGTGTTTGGTCCCGCCACTTCTACTCGTTCATTGACGTGTACTTTGCTAAATTGCTACTCCAGCTGGTTGTCGTCGCGGTAGAACAGATAGCTACCAGGCGACAAGGCAACCTTTCCCTTCTGAGCCTCGACACTCCTCAAGGATCAGGCAAGGATCCGAAGGAAAGGCATAAACAGGATACTATACATAGGTCGGTCCTGCGACAAATAACAGAGCCCCTCAGTGAGCAGACATCGTAGTCGAACCCAAAACACAACCCCATTAACAGGGATACTAACTCATCGTTGGAGGGAGATCCTTTGGTGCCTGGACTACCCTCCCCAAAAGGCAGCAAGGAACGGACATCCGTTCGTGATCCCTTGAGATGAAAGAACCTTACCATACAGTAGTCCACTATTGTGTCAGTAAGGATGAGACATGTAAGGAAGATGAAGCAATCGAGGAATGCTACGAACCACGTGGGAGACATCCCCATAGAACCATGGATACGACTGTTACTACTTCAGGGGCCATTCCACTAACTCGACAGCCGCAAGGAGGAGTGGGAGAAGATGGTACCTTGCAAGTCCTAGGCACACGGATCAAGTCTGGGCCATAGACACTCCATGATTATGAAGCCAAAAATAACAAGGTTAGTCCACTGGAAGCTCAGTCTCAGTCCGAGATGGAGTCGATGAGGCGCTGAGCGCCACCCCGAAGTATGCGGAGATATGTCCGTGAGAGATTACTTCCTCACAGCCCGTAGACCAACTGAGTTTGCTTAATGTTTCATCGAAATAACATGGAATCTTCTATGCAGTTGTTATTGTGCTTGCGCTGTTCGTGGCTAGTATACAGACCATGATGCTTAGGGATCCATTGTATGCCTCGGCGATACCAATTGAACATGCTGATAGCGATCATTCTTCCAAAGTGTCCCCCATATAAGTCACATTGTGTAACCTCAATCATGGAGATTCACCTACATAGCTGAATCTCAATCATCGACGTACCGAGTAGGTAGTCTGTTTATTCCCGCCGCAATGGCGATCCCCTTTTCTGCGCGAAGTTTGGTTCGCGGGTTAGCGGGAAATCCCCACCGGCGCGGCCGATCCCCGAACTTATCATCGATAAGGCACCTCTGCTCGAGTCTCGACCCGTCTTCGGCTTCAAACCGGTGGACTAGCGTAGCATCACATCTCTATCCATGCAAGTAATTCCCTGATATCAAGATGCGTTTTCGAACCCAAATAGCCAACGCTTCTATCTTCTCCAGTAAGTGATCTTCCCATCGCCTATCCCTTTCACCTAAGCTACCCCAGTCAAATCAAACCAACCGTGTCTCATCAACCGCATCCCATACAATCCAAGCAACCCCCCATACTAACTCCACATTCCCCTCCTCTCCCCAGAACTAACCGCCTCCCTCTCTTCCCTGGGAAAGGTATGTTGGATGCGTCTTGAAAAAGACTTCATCCGCTTCACCATCATCCCCGACCAAGGCACACAAGTATGGGCTCAACTCCCGATCGTACGTCTCCCCTCTTCAACTTCCCACTCTTTCAAAACGTAAACTAACGATCGTCAGGACACCATCTTCGAAGAAGAATCCTACATCTGTGAATCCAACACCGGCGCAATCAACCTCGAAGTCCCCATCGGCGCTCTCCACCGCGCCCTACGCTCCGCCGTATCCGCCAAACTATCCAACCTGCGACTGACCAAAAAGGGCAACGTACCTCTCCTAGCACTAACGATTCGTGCTACATCATGGACAACAACATCCAATGCCCTCGACATCCCAGAAACAGCAGCAGCAGCAGCAACAGATCACTCCTCATCCACCATCGACAACAGCGCCACCACCACTACTGCTAGACCCTCCGGCACCGGGCCCCGAGAACGCGAAACCGTAATCACCCAAGAAATCCCCATCAAGGTACTCCACGAATCCGCCGTCGAAGGACTCCACCAGCCACGATGTCGAGACCCAGATGTAAATATCCTTCTGCCGAGCTTGATCCAGCTAAAGAGTATCTCGGAGCGGTTTACGAAGTTAGCTACCACGAATTCTTCCAATAAAACATCAACAGCAGGAGGGGCCACTTCAACAACAACACCATCACTATCATCACCGAAGCTAGAACTCTCCGCTAACATGCACGGCTCGCTCAAAGTAGCTGTCGGGACGGACGCGTTCCGGATATCGAGTGTCTGGACGGATCTGTTGAATCCGAGTTTGGATCCCGGGCAGTTGGACGAGGGGAGGGAGTTGGGTCAGTTGCCGAGTGAGCGGATGAGGGAGGTGCCGGCGGATGATGAGGCCGGGTGGGCTAAGGTGAGGATTGATGGAAAGGATTGGAGTCGGATTTTGAGTGTGGGGAGGTTGAATCCGAGGGTTGTGGCTTGTAAGGATTCCTTTTTCTCCCCTTTCGCATTTACTTCTGTGGGAATATGGGGCTAATTAATGAATGGGGATAGCGTTCATTAACGAGACAGCTCTGGTGCTGTATGTCTTTTTACCGGGGAGTTGGAATGAGCAGGATTCGTGTCTGACGGTGAGTTACTTTAATCTCTTATTGAATTGTTGTAGGGTGTCGGCTGACGGGGTTTGTGCAGTATTATATTACTTCTTATGCGGTTTAGATGGAATGAATATGGAGTATAAGCATTATATTATAATTACCTTACGAATATTACAGAGATCAGTGCTTATGCAGGGATACATGTATGGCAATACGTATATAAAAGTTACCTATTAGGAATTAAGGTGCCCAGAGTACGACTTTGGGAATATAAGTAGTGAAGCATCGTATTAATTAATCATGCACAAGAGCCATATAGTACACTTGTCACGAGGCATCATGATACCTCCGACATCAAGTTCGGTTTCGTCCATCTCCATAATCCGCATCATCAGAGAGAACAAAGGAAAATAGAACAAAGAAAAATGAAAAACATAGAAATAATAAAAACGAATAAACCATAATATATGCACAAATACAACATACAAGTAATAATAATAAAAAAAAAAAAAAAAAGAAAAAGGGGTTGGGTTCATGCAAACAACGCCCGAAAGAAGCCGTCTTGCTCTCGGAGAAGACAGCATGCAAGACTTTTGAGGGTCTAAAACCAGGCAAAAGTCAGGACGCGCTTCATAAAGTGTCAAATGCAAATATGGTGAATCGAGGAGGAGATTCGTTAGACATTATCGGATAGGGAGGTGATATAAAATAAGCCGACACTGGGTCCGGATGTAATGGCCGCAGTGTTTTGAGGTTGGTGGACTTGGCAAAGTGAGGTAGAATAATGGATTATTTTGCCATTACGTCGACATAGCGCCCCTTCTTCTTTCCTTTGGCGGCTGCGCCCTTGCGAGCCGTTGGTGCTCCAAGCAGGTCATCGATGGAGCTGGCATTGCTAAGGGAAGTTGCTGGCCTTGGGGGTGCTGCTAATCCGCTTGGAGGCGTGGAGACAGCGGCACCAGTAGAGACAGACCGCTGGATTGAAGGCGGCGGCACACCCAGGGAAGACAGAGCTGGACTGCCCGGAGGAGGCATTCCTGTAGTAGAAGGCGGCCGACTATTGGGAGGCGGCATCATTGGGGATGCACTGGCCGCAGGTGGTGGTGGTGCTGCACTGCTACCGCTGGCCGTTCTGCTAGGAGGTCCTGAAGCACGCGGCGGCGGCGGGGTAGCGCGCGCAGCGGTAGCGCTGTTGGGGTCCTTCTTGTTGACCCATTTCTTCAGATCCTTGTCGTAGTAGAATGAGTTCTCCTCACCAAGCTTGGCTCGGATAGGCTTGTTGGGGTTCAGGTCTTCCTTCTTGCCACCAGCAGCACCTCCGAACCAGCCTCCGAACCAAGACTTCTTAGCGGGTGCAGGTTTTTGGGCTACAAGTAATAGATTAGTATAAATCTCATCGTGAACAAGTTGACGGGTACTCACCATCCGCTTCTGCAGCCTTTCTGAAAGCTTCATCCGCTTCGCGATCCTTGCGTGCCTTTTCAGCCTTCTGAATGGCTGCGGCACGCGCGGCGATATCATCATCGTCATCATCATCCATAAAGGACTTCTTCTTCGCCGGCTCTTCTTCGTTGACTTCTTCCGACGGTGCCGCTGCAGGTTCTGCGTGGCTTTCAATGGCAGGAGGCTCGTAACCGCTGCTCACACCGGGAGGCATATAGCCACCCCCGTCTGAAGGAGACTGGTTCATGAATGGCTGGTCAAAAGAACCATAACCTGCGGGCTGATACGGCGATCCGCTGCCGTAAGACTGTTCTACGGGACCAGTCGGGGCTTCCGCATGAGCTTGAGGAGCCAGGTCTTCCTTGACGGGTGCAAGAGGCATGTAAGACGTTTGAGGAGGGGTCGACTGATAACCAACAGCCGGCGGGGAGTTGTACAGCATTCCTCCTTGGTACATGTTGCTCTCAACCGGAGTGGAAGGTTCCTGCGAGCCGCGTCGCTGGGCCAAACCAAACCCATAGGAAGAAGATCTTTGAGAGTCGAGAGACGATCTGCCACGCAACTGTTCAGGCGAAGAAGTTGGAGCATACTGGTTATTTGGCTGGTAACGTGACGGGCCACTACTGTAGCTCGGCTGCGCAGAGTACGACCCGTAGATATCCGACACCGATGGCGAGCGACTAACAGTAGGGGTACCTGCGATCTTGGCAAAGGGGCCGATGTCTCCATCGCCAGCCTTTGCTGAACCGGCAGACCCAGCTTCGTTGTCCTCGCCGGCAACAAAACTGTTGAACTTAGCCCACATTGAGCCAGAGACCTTCTCCATGCTGGGCCTGGATATCCAGGATGAGCCTCCGTCGCTTGTTGTTTGTCTGAGACGTGCGGAGAGCTCGTCAACACCGAAGTACAGGTGTTGATGTTGATAGGGCGATGGCTTAGTGGTTGCCTTCAGGGTAGCTGCAATTGCATCACAGTATTGCTGAGCTTCCGATTTGCGGCCTTGATCCGCCAAAGACCACGCATACACCAACTTGAAAGCAAGCAGATGAGGAAGCGTCGGCTTAGGAGAAGCCGAAAGAACAGAGGTGGCGTACTCATAAGCTTCGGTCAGAAGAATAGAGTCCTCATCCTGTAGAGCAGCGAGAGACAAGTGCTGATGATCAGCGCCAAGGAGGACGACGCTTGCCTGCGGGTCATCCACCCCGCCGAACACAGCAGCTCTGGAGAAGATGAAGCAAATGTGCGCAGCCTCGGTCCGGCCATACGACTGTAAGAGCCTGCCAAGAGCTAATAGCGCCTGGTAGTCTTCTGAACTGCGGTTACTCAAAACCAGACCGAGGGTATCTCTCCAACTGTCGAGGCCATCCAGTGCATTCTTAGATGCTCCTTGTCCATCAACCTTGCTGACCATCTGCAATCCAGCTCGGGCAGAGGGGGGTACAAGCTCGTCAACGCTCTCTTCGACATTGCCGGCAAAAACCTCATAGAGCGCTGCAAGTGATTCTGTGTTACCAGAGGCAGACCTCACTTCGCGTCTTACGAATTCCTGGACAACTTGCTTCCACACAGATTTGTCCATTGTTGACGCTATGATCATGGCATGTCCCCAAAGGCGATGGTCAACAGCGCCCCAAACGGCTTTTTCACGCTCACCCACCAGAAGGCTGTTGCGAATGCTCTCGACCGCTTGAGGATCGGCGGCATCGGGACGAGAAGGAGCATCCAACGGCTGGGTTGTGCTGAAGGATGGCAAGCCATTACCATAGGGCTGTGTGGAGTCAACATCCTGCAAATGCGGGAAGATGATTTGGCGTAGGGACTTCTGAATTTCAGGCGATCCTTCCAGAACACCGTCATGTTCAACCAAAACCCGAACGACCTTCCACAGCAGTATCTTCTCTTCGCTTCTCTTCTGTGAGTCCGCATGCATGTAAACAGTCTGGGGGATGCCCTCATTTTCAAATGCAGCGATCTTGCTAGAAAGCCAAGCAAGCAGATCCTTCTTCTTGGACTTGGATTTCAGCGGCCCCGGATGGCGCGCAATAGTATCGGGTACAGGAATCCAGTCACTGAGTTGATGAGTCTTGACCTCTCCAGGAGTAGACTTGATCTTCGGGGTAGCTTGGCCGGCAGAGTATCGAGGAATATGCTTAGGGAAGCAGGAAAGGACTGAGCCACCGAATCCAAATTTGACAATAGGAGCCCCCTTCCAGCGCTCCAGGGGATCGAACTGTTGATCATCGGTAGGAGGGATAAAGTCCAGTGACTGAGAGGCCACGCGGTTATGTGCAGACATCGGAGCTGGTGCGTAGGGGTTCACAGCCTTGGTGGGAGACCCCGCTCCATGAACAGATGCAGGCCTCTGTAGGGTATCCATAGATGGCACAGACAACCTCGGCCCAAGCGTTTGCTGACTTGGCGACTGTGTCAACGACCTACGCGGAGGAACGAAGGTCGGATCATCCGATGGGAGCACGGGCGCTGGTGGAACGTTGGCAATAGGGGCAATGCGTTTGGAGAATTCGTCAACATAATCAGGAGGAGCGTACTGGTTCCTAGGAGGCGACATCGGCTGCTGCGACGTTTGATGCACGCTGGCACCGATGTTGACAGCTTCCGGAACGTGCGCGGCTTCAGGCGGCTGAATGGGGGAATACTCAGCAGGGCCAGTCGGGTGCGATTGTACCTCGATAGGAGGAACGATAGCTGGCTGTTCCATGGAGGAACGTCGCTGTTCTGATTGCTCTTGAGGACGATAAGAGACCTTTTCATGGTAAGCCAGAGGGCTTGACGTGCGAGGCTGGAATGGAAGTGCAACTCCCTGCGAGGGTGGAGCGGAAGGCTGAGAAGCATAGCGATTGCGTGGCGGGGGAGCGGTCGCCGGTGGAGGCGCCGGCGAATATCTAGGCGATGACGGAGGCTTGATTCCGGCTTGCAGAGTAGGTGGCTTCGGCGAGTACCTCGAAGTAGCACTAGGAGGAGCTGGGCCGCTTGGAGCACCGGGTGCGGACAGGCTTGCATACGGATCTAGCCGCTCGGGCTGCTGAACTTGAGGCTGGGGATAAGCATCAGCCGCTGCCGGGGGAGCAGTGGAAAGGCTAGCATATGGATTGGCCGGCGGGGGAGGCGGATGAGATGGCGCGGGTGGCATTGCGTTGGCACCAGGGGTATACCGTCCCGAGCTAGCTGGCCGAGACTGTGGCCGAGGCGGTGGTAGAGGCAGCTCTTCATAGAAGTTCTTCGGAGCGGCTACCTTGGCGGTTGATTGTGCACCATCCGGCTGCGCTCCCAAGGAAGGTGGTGGCATGGAAGTTGACGGCGGAGGAACTGGAATGCTATTGCTTCGTGGGGGAGGTGGAGTAATACCCGGCTGTGTAACCACTGGCTTATGACTAGCCACAGGCCGTCGAGGTCGTGTGAGATCCTCCGGGAGATCATATGGTGACCTGTAGCCTTCCTTTGCCCGTTCGGCAAAGCTTTCTGCTTTGTTTGCGGTGACATTTGGTCGCGGCGGTTGCGTAAAGTAGTCCGCAGAGGCGGCCATGTTTGCCGGAGGCGCTGCACCGGGCACAGGGATCCCTTGAAGTAAATCCGACGTGGACGGCTGATGCGGCGTATAAGCAGTTGCTGTTGCACTGGGTCTGACAGAAGACTGTGGGGTCCCGAAAGGACTACTCAATCCTGGGACAGCAGCGCCGGCAGTGGCCCCATTGGTATCCTGGCTCGTCGGTGCCTGTTCAGTCGTAGCTCCTCCGATGTCATCCTCTAGAAGTAGGTCGTCGTCATCATCGAGTTCCATCTGCCACCGCGCAGCCAAGTCGTCTTCGGAGGGAGCAACCTCCGCCTCTTCTTCAGCAAGCTCGGCCTGCCAGCGCGCAGCCAGATCCTCTTCAGAAGAGGACTTTTTGACGGTTTTATCCGTTGCTGCTGCAGCTAGAACATTATCGAACTCCTGCGCAGCCGGGTCCTCTTCGAAAGCTGATATTTCAACATTGTTATTGGTTGTCGCAGCAGCGAGAACGTTATCAAGCTCCTGCGCGGCCGGGTCCTCATCAAAAGCTGAAATCTCAACATTGTTGTTGGTTGTCGCAGCAGCGAGGACGTTATCAAACTCCTGCGCAGCCGGGTCCTCTTCAAATGCTGATATCTCAACGGTGTTATTAGTTGTCGCGGCAGCGGAAACATTGTCGAGCTCCTGCGCAGCAGGATCCTCCTCGGGAGATGGCTTTTCAGCACTGTTGTCTGAAGCCGCAGCAGCTAGAACATTGTCGAGCTCTTGCGCGGCCGGCTCCTCTTCAGATGACTCCTTTATACTGTTACCCGTTGCTGCTGCAGCGAGAGCATTATCAAACTCTTGCGCAGCAGGATCCGCTTCGCTCATCGGGGAGTCCAAGGAAACACCGAGGGAGTCCATGACTTGGAAGGTGCTCTTGCGCGTGATATGCGACGCTGGTTGAGATTCGTCCGGAGGCGGAGCACTCTGGACAGCCTTGAAAAACCCATCATCTTCGTCATCGTCGCCGGCAAAAAAGTTATCGGTCTGACTTTCCTCTACGGCAGTCGGCTCAACTGGCGATTCAGCACTATCATCCAGCAATGGAACACCCTCTTCGAAACGAGATTCATTATTCTCCGGAGGCACGTAGATGGGCTTCGTCTGTGTTTTCAGCTGGTTGAAGAAATCATCCTCCGCAGGTTCCTCCTTGGCAGTATTTCCCCAAATGTCATGGCCGCTCTGTGCCTCACCATTGGTATGTGCGGGTTCAGTCGCAACCTGTTCGCCGGCGTGAGGTGTAGTACTTTGTTCCTCCACACCCATATCTTGCGCGACGGTAGCCTCGGTCGGGATAGACTCCTCGGCTTGGGGCTGGACCGCCTGGGCTTCCGTTACCTCGTCCTTCGGATCATCCAGAGGCACATCCTCATTGTCCTGAGCATACTCCGTCTGCGGTGCATCCAGACCCGGGGTCTCGTGGTCGTCGCTTATCTCCGGTGTCGTCTCAACATCGCCCGAGGGAGCTTCGGGCACTTCATTGCGAGCGGGTCTTTGATCTGGGGTTGGCAAAGACTGGGTGTCAATCATATCCGGGCTAGCTGCTTCTTGCGGCGGGGCAGCAGTGTCGGAATCCGGGAAAGCGATGTCGCTGATCGAGTATTCATGCGGTGTCTCCATAGGCGAGCCGAGAGGGATGGTGGTGGCCTCTATCGAGGTATCGATCTCCAAACTTGCCGGGCCAGTCGGAACGGGGGTAGCATTGTCGTCTGATCTGAGCGCCGGATTCCATACGGCTGCCACGTCACTCTGCGCCATACTTGCCAAAAGCTGGGGGTTTTCACTGGGAAGCAATCGTCAGACCCAAGCCGCATATAGGACACGTTTGCAGATGCACTCACCCGGAAACCCGACGGGGAGATAAACCGTAGATGCTAGAATAGGTGATTTACTGGAACATAAAATAGAATAAGAAGGACACAGGAGACCGGGTCCAATAACTAAGCATTACAAGAAGTAAGTGGAGTATAAAATCATGACTGCATCACCGGAAGTTGTCTTTCTTTTTTGTCTTGGGGAAAAGCCAGACAAAGTGCTGCAGTGCCTGGGCTGCGGGCTTATGATGCTGCTGCACACCGGCGCTGGCTGACTGGCTAGTTAGTTAATAATAATAATAATAGTGACCTGCCCGGCTTTGGGACGCGCCCGTCATCCCGGGGCTGGAAGATTGGTTGTCCCGGGGCGGAAGTGCCACCTTACCTCTTTCCTGCGTTGGGTCACGTGGTGCATCGCCCCAATCCAGATATGGAGCTGATTGAGCTGAATAGATAGAAGATAGAGAGAGACTACTAGTGCTGCATGTTCGTCAACTCTTTTACCAATTTGAGTAGTCCTACAAGTAGATCGGACATTCCTCTTGAGAACTCCCCCTTGGTCACCGGATGAAATCCCGTGCATAATGCTGTGTGAATAGGAAGCCAATAATGCCATCAATAATCATTAGCTATTCTACTCCGTACAGCGTATGATTATGTTGCCATTGACTCCGCTGATGACATCGCCGTTTCAGATAACTTAAACTAATAAGACGGGCTAATTGACCAGTTGGTCACTGCGCCACAACCGCCCTCTCCTTTGGTGGCTCCGACATCATGTGATCCCGCCCTGTCTCCGCCTGCCATCGCAACCGCTTTAGGCCACCAAGATTATCCCCGTTATTCTTTTGTTCCTCGAATGGTTCAGACTGACGTCGTGGTGGACTCGAATTTTTGGGGGATGTACACTGTGCTGACTATATACCAACCTACTTCGCCTACCTACCCTCTTCGCCATCTATAGGTATCTCCGTTTACGCGCATCCGAATTCCGACTGCATAAGTCCGCCTCCCAGCCAGCTATACCGAGCAATGGTGCCTCGGAGACACCTTGGTTACCGCTCGGCGTGACATGACACTTTTCTTGTCAACACAGGAGCCCCCATATCGCTCCTTGTACATGATACAACCTCTTTGACTCCTTTCCCACTGTCTTTACTATGCCTTCCTCGTCCGACTACCTCCACCCACATGGTCGTGCCAGTATCGCGGGCGACTCTGGTTCCGATGACGACCTCGATTTGGAGGAACTTGATCCGAGCAGCACCCACTTATATGGATCTCCTCGCCGTTCACGAGATGAGTCGAATCGCCAACGGAGTCGCGGTCCCGGCATAGCTTTGCGGAACTTACGAGTTGGCATGGGAAATCGAGTATGGCGACGAAACGCTTCCGGGGCACATGGACCATCGGAGGACACGGCCGGCCTTCTGGAAGAGCGGGAGGACGATGGACTCCGCAGGTCGCACGCGAGCTCCCGCAACTTCACTGACGACGATGCTCCGCTCCTGAATGAACGCCGGCGTAGCTCCGCTCGCTCGTTGGCGGATTTGGAACGGGTGTCGCAAAGGGGGTCGCGGTTTAGGATCCCGGGGATCAAGGCGGCCAGCTTTCTCTTTGGCTCAAGCCGTACAACAAGATCCGATTTAGAACAGACCGAGACGAAACCGCCGCGCGATGTCCTCGTCGGCCAGATGCAACGAACCAAGTATCCCGCGAATGTCGTATCGAACGCCAAGTACACTCCCTGGAGTTTCTTGCCCCGCACTCTGTATAACGAATTCTCCTTCTTCTTCAACATTTACTTCCTTCTCGTCGCACTTTCACAGATCATTCCGGTCCTCCGAATAGGTTACATGTCATCTTATATTGCGCCTTTAGCCTTCGTTGTTAGTATTTCGCTTGGAAAGGAGGCGCTGGATGACATTGGCCGCCGTCGCAGAGATGCCGAAGCAAATGCTGAGGAATTTGCTGTACTAAGTTTCGATGGGCCTAACGGGGTGCTGGAGGTCGTCAAGAAGTCACGGGATCTGAGAGTTGGTGACGTCCTGAAGGTCCGCAAAAACCAGCGGTTGCCTGCGGATGTTGTGATTCTGAAGAGCATTTCAAACGACATTGTGACTGCTCGTCAAAGCTCTTTGGCGGAAAGACCGGCGGAGGTCCCTTCGCAGGAAGAAAGCTTATTATCACCTACCACCCCCGAACCTAGCTCCAGCACGGCGACAAACGCAGCTAATGTCTCGTCGGCCAGTGACACATTCATACGAACTGATCAACTAGATGGTGAAACTGACTGGAAGCTACGGTTGCCTTCTGTTTTGTCGCAAACCCTGCCTCTTAGCGACCTTCCAAGGTTGAAGGTCACTGCAAGTGCACCTGATAGACGAGTCAATGAATTTGTCGGTACTATCGATCTGGGTCCGCCGTCCGGGTTTTACGATCCTCATGTCGACAAGAGGGAAAATGGCGGAGACTATGAGGCCTCTGACACCCAGGCCACCTCTGCTCCGTTAACAATCGACAACACCGCATGGGCCAACACAGTTCTTGCCTCCAACACCGTCACCTACGCTACCATCATCTATACAGGGTCTCAGACGCGGGCTGCCCTTTCGACCTCACCGTCTCGCTCGAAAGTTGGCTTGCTGGAGTACGAGATCAACAACCTAACCAAGATCCTTTGCGCACTGACTCTGGCCTTGTCCATTGTTCTGGTTGCTCTGGAAGGTTTCCAGCCAACAAATGACAAGGTCTGGTATGTTGCAATCATGATCTACTTGATTCTCTTCTCGACGATAATCCCCATGAGCTTGCGTGTCAACTTGGACATGGCGAAATCGGTATACGGGCGCTTCATCGAACGAGACAAGGATATACCAGGTACGGTTGTCAGGACCAGTACTATTCCTGAAGACCTGGGTAGAATTGAATATCTCCTTTCCGATAAGACAGGGACTCTGACCCAAAACGGTGAGTATTTCGATAGGCCGATGCCCGCTGCTTGTTAGCTAACGGAAGCAGAGATGGAACTGAAGAAAATCCATGTTGGGACGGTCTCGTACGCCAATGACGCTATGGAAGAAGTGGCATCCTATATTCGACAAAGCTTCGTCGGTGACTCGCTGACGACTCCTTCAACCGCATTCGGAGCTCAAGCTGGACTTGGTACGGCTCCGCGCACGAGAAGGGAGATTGGTTCCCGTGTCAGAGACATCATTTTGGCCCTTGCTCTTTGTCACAATGTCACCCCTACTACGGATGAAGAAGACGGTGTCAGGGTCACCAATTACCAGGCTTCCTCCCCCGATGAAATTGCGATTGTGAAATACACTGAAGACGTTGGGCTCAAGTTGGCTTATCGCGACAGACAGTCTATCGTCCTTGAGTCTACGCACACAGGCAAGGTCGTTGTTCGGGTCCGTATTCTTGAGATTTTCCCCTTCACTTCAGACAGTAAGCGGATGGGGATTATCGTGCAGTTTGAGACAGATGAGGACATACTGGACTCGTCCAAGAACGACAGTGAGATATGGTTTTATCAAAAGGGTGCTGATACCGTCATGTCAACGATCGTTGCGGCGAACGATTGGCTCGATGAGGAGACCGCTAACATGGCTCGCGAGGGCTTGCGAACTCTGGTCGTAGGCCGACGGCGGCTATCATCGCAGCAATACGAAGAGTTCACCACCAAATACAAGCAAGCCTCTCTCGCTCTGCAAGGACGCGATGTCGGCATGGCTAAGGTGATCAGCGAATACCTGGAACGAGACCTGGAACTTCTCGGCGTGACGGGTGTAGAAGACCGTCTCCAGCGGGATGTCAAACCCTCTTTGGAGCTGCTTCGCAACGCCGGTGTCAAAATCTGGATGTTGACGGGTGACAAGGTCGAGACGGCACGCTGTGTAGCCATTTCCGCAAAGCTGGTCGCCCGTGGACAGTACATTCACACGGTTGCTAAAGTCAAAGACAAGTCTACCGCTCAGGAAACCTTGGATTTCCTTCGCAACAAGACGGACTGCTGTCTCCTCATTGACGGCGAGTCCCTGTCCCTCATGCTAGGCCAGTTCCGGACAGCCTTCATATCCGTCGCCGTCCTGCTCCCGGCTGTCGTTGCCTGTCGGTGCTCGCCAACCCAAAAGGCCGAAGTAGCGGACCTCATCCGCCAGCACACCAAAAAGCGCGTTTGCTGTATCGGCGACGGCGGAAACGACGTCTCCATGATCCAAGCCGCTGATGTCGGAATCGGCATTGTCGGCAAGGAGGGTCGTCAAGCTTCCCTGGCAGCTGACTTCAGTATCACCCAATTCCACCATCTCACCAAACTCCTCGTCTGGCACGGCCGCAACTCCTACAAACGCTCCGCCAAACTCGCCCAGTTCATTATGCACCGTGGTCTCATCATCAGCGCCTGCCAGACCATGTATAGCATCGCCAGTCACTTCGACCCCAAGGGTCTTTTCATCAACTGGCTGATGGTCGGCTACGCCACCGTCTACACCAACGCCCCCGTCTTCTCGCTCGTCTTCGACCGTGACGTCGACGAAGAGCTCGCCAATCTCTACCCCGAACTCTACAAAGAGCTCAAAACCGGCCGCAGCCTCAGCTACCGCTCCTTCTTCACCTGGGTCCTGGTCTCCGTCTACCAAGGCGCCGTCATCCAGGGCCTTTCCCAAATCCTCCTCGACACCATCACCGGCCCCCGTCTCATCAGCGTCTCCTTCACCTCCCTCGTCATCAACGAGCTCCTCATGGTCGCCATCGCCATCACCACCTGGCACCCTATCATGATCTTCTGCATCATCGGCACGGCTCTCGTCTACGCCGCTAGCGTTCCCTTCCTCGGCAGCTACTTCGACCTGCACTACGTCATCACAGTAGACTGGCTCTGGCGCGTCTGCGCCGTTTGCGCCGTCTCCCTCATTCCAATCTGGGCGGGTAAACTGATCCTGCGGTCGTGGAGTCCGCCCAGTTATCGGAAAGTGCGGGGTTAGCTGTTTACCATTCTATACGTGTCGTACCCTTCGCCCATCCCCACATGATATTTTGTCTCTTGGCTTCTTCTCCATCAAGCATATGGCTATACACCTGTATATCACGGAACCAAAAACTGGTCGTTACTTGCTCGCTGTCTTGCTTGTTATCCATTGCGTGGTATATAGACTTAGCGTGAATTATATGCGATTCATCATTTTTTCTCTTCATTAGTACGGTGTCTGTACATGGCTGGAAGCCAAGCAAATAATTAATTAGTCGGTTGGTCTCAGCCACGTGCATTTGAGTTTAAGACATGAATGAATGAATGTTCGAGTTGAGAGGCTGGGACTTAATACGCCATGTTTCAGAAACCATTGCGCTCGTAGCTGCAAAGTCAATACTGCAGATCTAGATGTAGATATAGATATAGATGTATATGACACAGTGAAATAAGGGTATTATTGCCATCACTGCAATGACTCAAACAATAGTAGTAAATCACATCAGAGATAGAATTTAAAATAAACACACAAGACCATTATGAACCCATTGAATAATAAATGGCGGGAAAATAGTACCCAATTTTTTCGTTTCTGTTTCTGTTTCTTGTTTCATCTTCAGATCATCCTATATTCATCATAAACATATACATCATCCACATTGAATCAATCAACCTCACGGATGGAAAGTACTGTTACTACTACCAGTAAGTAGGCAAGGCTCCCCACCCATGAATCAATCAATCAATCAATCAATTAGTTCTCCTTCGGCGGGGGCGAAAACACCTTCTTAAAGCGCAAGTGGAACAAGTCATCAATGACCTCACCGGTACTCTTCAGGTTCTCCTTGACAATAGCAGAAGTGGGACGGGAGAAAAGCTCATCGATTTCCTCGAGAGACTTGTTCTTCGTCTCGGGCATGAAAATGATCTGATAGATCCAGCCGAGGAAAGCAATACCACCGTAGAAGCCCAAGGTCAGACCGATGCGGGTCATGGAGTTCATCATGCGGGTGAAGTTGTAGGTGACGATGAAGGAGCAGAGGAAGAGGTTGGCGTCGGCGGTGGTCATGCCGTAACTACGCAGATAAGTGGGGAAGACCTCGGCGGGCACGACCCAGGTGAGACAGGCGTAGGAGCCGAAGAAGGCCTGGTAGAGGATGATACCGGTGAGGTAGATGCCCTGGGCGGCTTTGGGGTGGGTCTGGTAGTTGATCTGGTAGCCGATGCCGACCAGCACTAAGCCGATGAAGAAACCGGGGAGCATCGCATTGGCCCAGTAGCGGCGGCCGAAGCGCTCCATGTACAGCACCGCTGGGATGGTGCCGATTAGGAGGGAGCCACCACCGACCAAAGACATGAAGACACTCTGGCGCTCGTCGAAGCCGATGGCGCCCATTAGTGTGCTCATGTAGTACATGATGGCGTTGACACCCGTGAATTGGCCGAGGAAGACCATGATGTTGGCGTAGATCATGGCGCGACGGGCGCGTGGCACTGTGATAAAGTCCATCCAGGCGTACTTCTTGGTAGCGGCTTGTTCTTCGCGCTCGGCCTCCACGGCCTGGCGCATGCCCAGGAACTCGTCCTTGGCGTCGTAGTCGTTGAATCCGCGGATTCGCTTCCACACGCCATAAGCTTCCACGGGCCGGCCCTTGTGCATGAGGTAACGGGGACTCTCGGGCAGGAAAATCATACCCACCAGCAGAATGGTCGAGAACACCAGGGATGATCCTAGGATGTAACGCCAGTTACCCTTGACGTCGAGGAAGATGGCGGCCACGGCATAACCCAGGACTTCTCCGAGAGCGATGTTCAATTGGTACAGTGAGACCAGGTTACCACGCATCTTGCGGGGTACTGGAGTGACGTTAGTCGATGATAATGATGATGATGATGATGTGAAAAGGAAGTAAGGGGTGAAGGAACATACCAGACTCGGCGACATACACAGGGACTGTACCACCTTCCAGACCCACACCCATACCGAGCACGAAACGTCCAGCAAAGATCATTCCGAAGCTGATGGCACCGGCCTCCAAGGCGGCACCGACGGTATACAAGATGCAGGAGACGATGATGGCCATGCGACGACCCAGGTACTCGTTGGCGGGGGAAAGGATGAGGGCACCGGCCACGGCACCCAGAGGCATACCAGCATCCACAAGACTACTTTGGTTGTCGTTAAGGTGCAATGCATCGGGCAGGTAGATGTTGGCACCACTGATCAGGGACTGGTCCAGACCGGAGAGTAGACCACCCATGGAGGCAAAGGCCACTAGGACATAGGTATACACAGATGGATTGGAGAAGCCCACGAACCAAGAGGGCTTCTGGCCTTGCAGCTGCTCCTCGAGCTGCAGCAACTCTGCATCCATGGCAGCTTCGTTGAATTCCTCGATGGCCTTGGGGTCCTTGAGGACATCGTCCATCTCCAAGGCCGTTCCCTCCTTGTGGTCATCATGGGAGGTGTCCAGGTCGTGTACGACACCCATGATTGGAAATGGAAAGTGCGGTGTGACAGCCGCTTGTGATATTAGAGTAGAGTGTTTTTTTCTTTTATGATATGTACAAGAGAGGTACAATCAGGGCTAAAAGAGCATGTGGGAGGGGCGGGTTATTCAACTCTCTTTGCGGGTGGGAGAGAGGGTGTGAAAAAGAGAGAGAAGATACCTCCCACTACCGGGGCAAGGATCTTCTGTATAGAAGAGAGATAGATAAGGTGGGGATAGAGACACACGCAGAAAGAAGAAGAGAAAGAGGTAGAAATATCTGGGGAATGCCAGAAGGGGGGTATTTAAAGGGCACACATATCGGCCCATGGGCCTCCTCCTCCTCCTCCTCCTCCTCCTCCTCCTCCTTCTTCTCCAACTACAACTACGTACGACTGAGACTGACTACTACCTCATCATTCCCCAGAAGCGTCATCGGCGTATTGAAGAGAGAGAGAAAAGAAAAGAAAAGAAAAGAAAAAAGAAAAAGTCAGAAAAGAAGCAGGACCCATCATGAGGACCGGGTTTGACTCGTTAGTATCGGGCCGTGGAACCAGTCAGGGAAGCCGACCACGCGAGGGCCAGCCGGAGGGGGGAGGGAGAAAAGAAAAGGAAAAAGAAGGGAAGATGCAGAAGTGGGGAACGGCATGATGGGCAGCAAAACAGAATCAGCAGCAGCAGTAAAGATGTCTGACCATTAAGCAACAACCCGATGGAATGAGTGGAATGGAAGGAATGTTTGCGATGCTGATTCTTCCCCAGAAGAGAAGCGGAGGAGACAATTTCCCCGTGGGCAGCACCCATTACCTAAGCCGGTGGATTCTCGGCGATACTCTGACCAGTCATCGGTCATTGAAAAATACCACCATACGCTTATTCTGGTTAGCCTCGTGGGGTAGGTTCTACTATGTAGTTGCGCCATTTTATTCCACTTTTCTTTTGGGCGCTCTCTTTTCGGGGCCCCGTGACTCTTTAGTCTTTACACTACTCCATACTGTTACTACTTAGTGTCGATTCCCCATAATCTCTGACTGGTCTCGCTATCTTACTCCGATTTCTTCCTTCCCTTCCCCCCAAAGGTTCCAATCCTCTTCCCCGTTCCCCGTTCAACTCTCCACAAGCCCGAGTCCCTCATTCGTTAACTTTGCCCTACACCCCCGACACTAGTCTTAACTTCTTGCTGGGCCGTGACAACACGCGCCCCGGGCTGAAGCGAAACGCAAAGAATGAAAGGATAGGAAAAAAGTCAAAAGCATGGTCTGGATGGAAGCCTTCCCCACTTCTATTTCCCCCCGGCAAAAAGGCCTTCCTGGCCAAGGGAAGAACGTTTACGCCCAGCTTTTTCTTACCTCACTCAAGCAATGCCATCAAGCAACAAGCAAAATTATGGTCAGCCAAGACGGCACGGGAAGGAAACATGGTTTTACTGGCAAGAAGGAAAAGCTTGTGGGATAATACAGAGTTTATATTATAGTCTCTCTCTCTCATCTTGAGACCTGAAGATAAAGGTAAGATACACGAAGGGCTCAACTAGAGAAGACAAAAGCAGGAACAACTCCCAGAGTCCCCAGTCCCAAGTTCCATGACAACGAAAACCATGGAAAAGTCCAGTCCACTAAGATAGATTAGCTTCCTCCTCTTTACTCCTCTCTTTCCTCTTTCCTTCTCTCTCTTCAATTTCATCATCCCGCCCTTTTTCCCCATTCCGCGGACTCCATCCGAAGTACCACAAGACAAGACACTAACCAGCAGTCCCCATCTTGCAATAAGCCCCTGCAGCCACTAATTCCTCTTCCTTGCCCCCTTCGTTTTCCCCCACACACCACCACCCCCAGCCCAAGGTAGTACGGCGTACTCCGTAAATGGAGTAAAAAGTAAATTAGCCTAAACGTAAACGAAACTAAAAAAGCAAAATAAAAAAAATCTTGCCCGACCATTATCGTCTTCCCGGCATGCCTACCGGTTTTCGTGCACTAGGATCCGCTCCCCCTCCAACATATGGCGAACCCGGCCGACTACCACTCGAACTGCCCGGATTCTGCCCGGGACTGGGAGACCGGCCCCCGTGTAATCTAGCTCGCAGTCTCTCTTGAGCCGACGCCGCTCGCTCTAGCCCTGCACCTGCACCTCCTCCTCCACCTGTGACTGGACCCGAGATCGTCTGATACGACCCGGCTCGCTGGCTAGGCAGCGGTCTCGCTGACCCGGTCGGCACACCTGCACCAGGTGACGGACTATGCGGTGATGCAATCATCCCCGATGGTGCGCTGGCCGTGGCGGCTAGAGGCGCCCCCATGTTTCCACCACTGCCGGGTGTCAACCGACCTCGACGCAGACTGGCCGTCTGCGAGGCCGGCGCCGTCGTTGAACCCGAATCTCCCCACAAGTCTCCCAATCCGCCGCCTCCGCTGCGTCCATACGCCGATGCTGCTGGACCACCGCCGCCGCCGGCTGCTCCTCCGGCCTGCACTTGCGTTGTCGCGATGACCCGTGCCGGCGCTGGTGTTGGCGCTTTCGGATCGGGGGGCAGCCAGTTCGGGAAGGGCCGTCCTTTCTCCGTGTAGTAGGCGCGCAGCACGTTGGAAATGTGCGAGCAGTCTTCGTTGTCTGGGTCGTCGGCTTCATCGCCTAGGGTGATGGCTCGTCGGAGGGAGGTGAGCCGCGTGCCTAGGTTCGAGATAGCGGAGGATGAGGTCAGGGATGAGAACATGATGGTGATTCTTGTGCTCCTTCTTCGTTCGTTTTCTTCTTGTGATTCTGGTTTGTTTTATGCAGGTTCCCCCTGGCTGGTCGGAGATGGGGTCTCTCAAAAGGAGGTGAGTTCCTTAGGTGGGGTCCGCGGTTATCGGGGGGTTCAGGACACGAGGAGAGGCTGATGCTGGTCCGCGGGGCAAAACAAGAGCCGAGAGGATTAGCTGCAGCGGTGAGGAATTAAGGTGCTATTGAACACGGTATCTCGAACCGACCAGCGTGTAGAAGGGTGATCAGGAGGTATTGGTGCAACCCCTTAGGGGAGGTTTGACATTGATTGATTGATTGACCTCACGGCGGTTGTTGGCGATCCACTCGGTTTCACTTCCCCCGCTGCACGTGAGCTGCTCCAGTCGGTTTCTTTCTTTCCTTCACCATCTGACACAGCCAACTGGTGGATCTTGTCGCAACATTTGTAACCTGTTTTCTGGCCTTCATGTAGTTGTGATGTACATAGTCTAATGTCGCAGATCAGAATTTTGGTGAACAGTAAATTCATATATGCAATGGCGGGGTATGCATGCCCGATCGCAGCAGAGCAACAATAATAACAGACACAAAACAACTCTAAACCAGACAACGCCATACAGTACACGAAAGCAGCAGCAACATCAACATCAACAGGAACCCGTGCTTTTATGTTCAATATCTCACTCCCTTCAAGCCATGATGCTCTCCTTACCAGCACCCTCGGTCTCGTACTCGATCTCAACACGGGGACCCTTCTTCCTCGGCTTGATCTGAGGAGCAGGACGCTTCCGCTTGAATCCAGGCGCAGGCTTCTTAGCCTCCTCATCAGAGTGATGGCTGTCATCCTCATCATCCTCATCACTGTCCTCTTCCTCATCGCTCTCATCATCATAATCGTCACTGGAGTCTCCAGACCCCTCACCAATCCAATCCTCAATATCCTCCAAATCCTCCTCATCCTCATCAATATCACTAACATACTCAACCTGGCCAACTCCCTCCTCCTCTTCCTCATCCTCAAACTCAATCTCTTCCCCATCATCGAGATCCTCATCCCTCTCACCCTCTCCACTCCTCTCCAACCCACGCAACACCTTCTTCCAAATTCCCTCCTCAACATTGAGCGGCCGATCTCCATAAGCACCACTCCTCAACCGCTCAATCAGCTCCCTCTCAATCGCCCTCTCAATCTTCGCCGCACTCTCTGCCTTGCGTTCCCTCGCCTCCTCTCTCCGCCGAATCTTCGGCGCCAACTTCGTCACCACCTTCTCCCCAAGCCTCTCGTCCTCCTTAGCCAACTTCTTCATCCGAATCGCAACCTGCGTCAACCGCGTCAGACGCTGCTTGCACTTATGCACCAGAAACTTCGGCCAGTAGATCAGCCGCTCGTCCAACTGCTCCAGCGCCTTCGCATAGTTCGACGACAATCGTATCCGCTCCCACCATTTGCTGGGCATGTGCGCCCGTTCCACCGTCTTCATGTACAGGTACATCGCGCCTGTTTCGGGGTCCGACCGGATCGTGGCGTACCGCGAGTTGGCAAGCGGGCACGATTGCCGGTTGCAAAGTCCGCTGACGTTGTATTCATTTCGGCAGAAGTTTTGGTTCTTAGTAGTTCTATTCAAAAAGAAAAAAGTTTATGATTAGCTTTTTATTTTTATACTTGCGAATTATTTTCTCTGTCTCTTCTTTGGCGGCTCTGGTTGTGATATATGTGGTAGGCGGAAATTTTTTTATAGCGCGGATGGATAGTAGAGATAGAAATAGAAACTTACTTGAGCTTGTAGGCGCAGAATTGCTGGTTGATAACCTGCCAGACAATTTCGTCGGACGACATCTTGCCAGATACTTCTCACGGTGGATTGGTTTTATCCCCGCTACAGTTAAACTTGGTTTTGCTGGGGAGAAAAGGGAAGAGGGAGGTGCTGCTTGGCCGTCAAGGTGATGATTTCTGCCGCAGAAAAAAAGTTGCCGCAGTGATTGGTCACGTGGGGTCCACTGGGTTGCTTATCGATAAGGATGGTCTGTCCATCCATTCAAAACATTGCAAATGCTAATATATGAGTTGTAACACAGGGATTTGTATAGAAAAGTGTGTTGTGCAATTGGGGTATTGTTCATTCATCACATAACGTTAATGTCTATCGTATGTACCGGGTCTAATAAATATCATAGGTTGTGGTAGTAGGATTACCATCCTTCCATTTGCAGTGGAGCTCCGTCCCATTCGGTCCCCGTCCCGTTCACCATAGGCCCGCCCATTTCAGCGTCCTCGCTGCCTCCGAAGGATTCCTCACCTGCCATGCCCCATCCCATTGCTTCGAGTTCCCGCACGAAGAAATCTCGCTCTTCTTCCATCATAGATGCGCCTTCTTCACCTCCCATCACGTCCTTGTACCGGCGCAGATGCCACCAGTGCGTCAGCCCGCGCAGTGCCTGCTCCAGTGGCAGCGCTTCTTCCACCTCCGAGTCGATATCTCCGCCAGATAGCCAGTCGTCGCGGAGCTCTGGTCGGCAGTACAGATAGATCGCCGTGATCACCCGCATATTACTCTGTCGCCATTTGCGTCCACAGTAGGGCACCTGTGATTTGAAGAGCTTGAGCGTGTAGAACCGCAGGTGCGGATCGGGGATCTTGAGCCCTTTGCGAAGGATAGTGCTTGACTTGTACTGCACCAGGAGGAGGCATCGATGGGCCTTGTCGCGGGTGATCTTCTGCATGATGTGGAGGTAATTGATCGCCGAGAAAAAGTTGCGGAATGAGAACACGGTAATCGGCTCCTTAGGTGGGGGAGCTGTAGGATAGCCTAGCTCGTCAACTTCCGGACGATGAGGCCCTTCCATAAACTCGGGAACAGGTACTTCGGGCGACACGCCGCGTACTGAATTGCCTGTGTCCTGGCGATGTCGGGTGATGGGCGGAGGGACAGCCTCGTCGTCACTAGGTGAGGAGTCCTCATCCAGGTCGGTTGTCGATTCCGGTGGCTGATTCGAATGAAGATGGCAGAAACGGAAGAAACTTCTTTTGGTTAGTACATCTAGACAGCTGTATCAGGGGAGCACCTACCCCAGTTCCTCTCGATCATTCTTCTGCGCTACTGCCTGGTCCACATCCTGGTGGGCAAACATCTTGAGAATCAACGGCAGGTAGTTGGAGTCGAGTAGCAACTGCGTCATATACTCGAACTTCAAGATATCTGAGGCCTGTTAGCACTTACTTCCAACAGTCAGATCGGAGTAGCTTACGAGATCTCTTGAACCACTTGACAAGCAGCAACAGAGAGCCAGAGATCGCTTTTCCGGTGATTTCCCGGAGACGAATATTGTCGAGCTCATCGATGGCGGCTTCAGAGTTGAGATCAATATGCCCGTTGACATGATTGGCTGGGAACCCATTGATCACCGATCCATAACCATCACTAGATATGATGCATCAGTATACGCTAGGCAATGGCAATTACAGGTGTATTACATACCCCATGGCCTGAGCAGCTTGTCCGTTGGCCTGGCTCACCATGGCGCTGACATTCGTTAGGATTATCTTCAGGAAGACAATCGTTATAGACTGTAGATGCACCAGTGCTTGTCTCTGCGAGTTGTAAGTAACTGTTCAGTCACCTGGGGCATCACGTAAACTCACGTAGAACGCTTCAACGGCATCCAGGCGTCGCTGAATATCCGCATTCTCAGTTTCCTCTTTCGGTGTGCTATCAGTACTAGACCTCTTCTCGGAGACATTTAGGTCTTGCAGCTCATCTGCCAATCCACCAAGGGTGTTCTCGTTCAAAAGAAGCTGGTTTTCATCAGGATACCAGCCGCGGTCGTATTTCATAAAACGCTCTCGCTCTTCCCAGAGTTGCCGCATCGCCCTTGTCATCTTGACATGGGTTGAGAACAGCCTCCCAGCCTCGATGATGGACGCCGGAACGTCACTACCCTGCCACTTCTTTCCCACAAGATTATCTTGCAGCTCTGTGGTGCCCTTTCCTCCGAGGTCATTACTTGAATCATCTAGAGGAGGGTACATGAAAGGAAAGTTCTGGTTTGTCTGGTAGTTCTGCTTCTTCCCCGCTTTGCCGCCAGGGCCGATGGGTGACGGTGGAGGAGAGGGTGCCGGGGTAGCGATGTGGACTGGGTGATGGATGATTGAACCACTGCCACCCGCCACAGAAGGGCCAACTCCAGAAAAGGGACCTGCAGAAGAGCCAATCCTGCTGGGATGTTGCGGGAGTGGGGGAAGAATCGAATTATTTTCTAGCTCTAGGGGAACCACAGGAGGTGGCGGATTATATGCAGGATACTTGGATGTAATCTCCTGTCGAAAGTTGTGGTAATCCAAGGGCGAGGCAGTGAGAAAAGGGGTCCTTCGATTAGTGGCTGTTTTTCTTGCCTCGAGGGTCGGCTCTAGTGCTTCCTTGGCCTCCTTCAACTTGTCAGTGCCTCCGAAGAAAAGCAGCAAAGACTTCCAAAATAGAAGAATGACTCTGGTCAGCGGAACATTGGCAGAGTCGTCCCAACGCAACCGCGCAATGATTTCCACCAGGAACACAAGCAGATTTGGCTCCAGACTCATGAGAGTATCTCTCAAAGGGGCATTCTGGGTATCAAGAGCGTCTTGCTTGCGGCCGACTTCCACAGACAAATAAAGAGCCGTCAACACCAGATTTGCTTCTCTCTCCAGAGCAGCAACATAGGCAGGGTTGGCACCCTCTTGTCCCGTGTTGTCTGCGTCCGGTGCGGAGGAACTGCGATGCCTCTCAAAGACACAGCATAGGCAGTCCATCAGCGGCTGGATACCCGAGCATTCTTGTAGCAGGCAAACATTCTGTTCAATCCATTTGATCTGAAGTGACCGGCTTTCGGCCTCTGCACCTGGCTGAGGACGACCCTCCGGGAGCTCATCCACAACTCGACCGGCCGTCAGGCCCCAGACACCAGTCAAAGCATAGCATATGGCCTCCAAGGCCTCAATTCGGACAAGAACTGCACGGTCACCTAAGTTATTAATAAGTTGGCTCATAAACGTCTTTCGTAATTCATAAGAGGCGGTGATCCAGGACTGCATAGCACTGTCCACAGACTGGTCTTCGCAGAAACAACTCCATCCATGGTCAAATGACGACTTCATGCCAATGAGCATGACTCTGTCGAACTCGCTGTACTGGAACCATTCCTCGACTTCCTCGGCGAATGGCTGGGAGTCTGCATACTCGAAAGCATAGGCAGGCTGTTCAACCTTGGGCATCTCCTGGACCAACTGTTTCAGCTGAGCAAGACTCAATGAATCAGATGGTCTTTCCACATGTTGCTGAACCGGAGCTGGAGGCGGTGGCTGTAGAGGAGGCGGTGGGGCAGAAGCATCCCGACGCAGCTCAGGGCGTTTTGGTGCTCTGTGAATCTCTACTGATGCTTCATTAGGCACAGTAGGTACATTCTGCTGCGACTGCTCCTGGCGTATTCCCTCAGCTACCTCCTCCATCAACTGGTCATCCGAAACGGGACTGATGTCCGTTCCAGTTTGGTCAACTTCATCTGCTTTAACGAAATGATGCTCTTGCATGGCACTATCCGCAGGCTCCGATGCATCATCCATGTTTGTGTAACTATGGGGCAATGGATTTCTAGAGACGACAGATCACAGAAGAAAATAATGAAGGATGTTCAGAAACAAAATCAAGGGTATCAGTTGGAAGTGAACCGGGGGGGAGCCCGGAAGAAGTTAAAAGAGAAGATTAAAATCCAAGCGACAAAGCGGAGTGGGAGAGAGAATGTCAGAGACTATCCAACATGGTTGTTTAGTCAAGAAAAGGACACATGGTGTCTTTTATGGCGGTTTTGAGGCAGCTCTCTCCGCAGTCTTTGTGAATCGACGATGACCACGCGAGGAGTTTCGGGGAAGCTGTCGATCCGCGGGAGCTGGCGGTCACGTGCGAGGAACGCCCCTTGAAGTGGATCTCTCAGTAGAGATCAAGAAGCAAACAATAAAAAGGTTGTTCTCGATTCTACGATCCTAGAAGATCCACACGCTATTATATTGTTCCTACAATCTTTCTAATAGTAAATTTCCATCTCCAAGGCCACATTCACTCCCGAGCACTTGTACTAACTTGAGTAATTACTTTGTAGTAGTAGTGCTTAGTCCCCGTTCTCCGGTAGTAAGTAATATATATTCTGCGGATCTGCATCATGTTCCAATTGGTATCATCATGTCCAAGAGTTACTATTACTAATAATCCTTCAACTTCAATTGATGTACTAGTACTAAGTAGCCTAGTGTCTTGTACCACCACCCTGATAACATACCTTTACATAGTTGAGGCCTATAATAGTACACAAACTTGTAATTGTATTATCTGTAACCCCCGGTAGAATTGAACCAAACCGCGGAACTTTCACTTTGCAGGCCTTGTATGCATTTATGTATCAAGGGCAGTGAGATCTATGGGTATCGCTGATGTTGGCATGTATATGTGATTGCTCTTCAAATTCGGCACCTTGACATCTTCAAATCGCACTATTCGCTTTTTGATGATGTCCGACCACTGGGCCCTTTCCGCTTCGACTTCTGCTTAGCCTCCCAGCGTTGCCAACCGGCCTCGGCGAGATCTTCGTTCACCACCAAGTCTCTCACACGAAAGAATCGAAATATCTCGAGATTCAATGCCCAATCAATCCATCCTTGCGAACGAAGAAGCCCGGTGATGAAGAACCAAGCGAATGCGCATATCACACCTGCGCCACATCCAGCCAGGACCTGCCTGGGGGTGTGGTAGTTCAGGTAAATGCGGCTAACGGCTACTGCACCAGCACCGAGACACAATACCAAGGAGATCAACACTCGCATCCAGAAGTGAAGAGCCGCTCCTGACTGCGATAAGCTCGGGCTGTGTCGGTAAATGAGGAAGAGTGATGCATAGACGGCGAGATAGGCCATGAACTGGGCATGAGAAGATGGCATGCCATAGCCTTTACCCAACATTTCTATAGAACGTCGTTAGTCCCACCCGTTCAGTATTAGAATGCAAAGTCCTCTGCACAGGAGTACCTACGTTTTGGCCTTTCCTCTTTGACAATCCGCTTGAGCACGAAATTCAGTGCCTCGCAACCCATCTGACCCGCAAACATCAAGACTACCTCAGCTTCCCTTGAAGCAACGATCAGGGTAGCATAGCTCACGCATAGCGCTTGTGGCACTAAGGCAAGCCAGGCAGAAAGAAAGGAAATTGGATCACTGGGGTCCTATTGCCATTTGGTGGGTTTGGTTAGCGATGGTCTGGCGTTGAAATGCGGGCTACTCTCGCTATTAAGGAGCATTAACAAACGAGAACTTACGTAGTGGACGTGAGTCAAAGACAAGGACGCCAATGGTATATCAGCCATTTTGTGTGACTCGGAAGTCTCAGACCGAGATATTTATTGAGTGATGTATCTCTCTATATAGCCTTGTTGGGAGCTTGCAGACGGCGAGTAGACAAAGGACAAAAAAGCTACCCAGAATTACAATACCCACTGGCAGAACGAGCTAAACCAAATCAGAAACCCGATCAAGACTGATACTCAGACATAACGTGTGAGAGAACTATCCGGAATAGATGGATGTTGAGATCTAAAATGGCCCCGCCTGTTGATCGGGCCGATAATTCTCTAAATCAGGATGGCGGATGTCTGATTGTGACCAGTCTAGGCGATATCATCATCTTTCCCAGGAGAGATAGGTCACGCGTCCTGCGGATGGCGGCACCGCCGCTTTTGAGTTGCAATCCCAACACCGCCTTGGGAAAAGGGCAGAACTAAAAGCGGCGAGAGGAATGAGGGGGAGGGGAAGATCGGGGGGGTTGGCCTCAGGCTGGCAAGGCTGTCGAGTCACCCAAAAAAATAACGAACAATCGAGAACATTTTCATTTCATTTCATTCCATTTTCATGAATTTCCATCATTCAGTTTTTTTTTTTGAAAATGATGACCAAACTGGGCAGCAAATCCCGTGCCTGATGCCCATCCCATCCTTTTTTCCCACACACACAAACATGTCCTTTCCTTCTTCTCCTGTTCGGTCCCAGCCAGCTCTTTAGTTCTTGCAACCACCTTCTTCCCACCTGTTTAACTACTGCTGCTGCTGTTAATCCTCTCTTATCTCTATCTCGGGTCATCAAATCATGACGCACTTCCCCCCAAAGCTTCGTTCTGATTGCCTCACCTCCTGTATATCTGTACTACAAACCACTACTAGAATAGACACTGCTGCTTCTTGTCTCCTTCAGTCTCGCCCGACCCTTTCCTTCTCCTGTGTTCGTCTATCGGCTCCACTGCCTCCATGACTATTGCCTGGTCCGCAACCATCGGCCGTACCTGAAAGGTGCACCTCCCTCCGGATCTCCGCCACCGGACTTCCTGATTGATAAAACTATCCCCTCTGGCTAGATGCTGATCCATGGACTAGTTATTCTTAATTCTTTGCCCTTTAACCACTTTCTCCCTCACCGCCCTTAAAACTTCTTTTCACTTCGATTGCCTCCCAGGGGAATGAACATTATAGAAAGATCGGAACAGTGACACTACCCGGGGTATACTGCGGCCATACCGTTTCGGCCTCGCTTCGCCCGTCAGGCCTTCCTTGCCACCCAACACATCCGACAATTTGCATCGATCAGCTGGGAGGATTTCGAGGCTATTGATTCATTCCTTACACTGCGGCGGACTGTTTCATCATGACAGAGCTGGACTCGTTTCCAGAAGATGAGCGCTCGGTGGAGTTATCATCCATTGCCGCCATCTACCCAGAGATCAAGTTAGATCCGTCCTCGCCATTCAAAGCATCTCTCACTTTACCGGTTAAGCCGTCTGCTCCCCTGCGTGTCTGCTTCCAGCAACAATCTGAGACGGAGTTCCCCGCCGTCCTAACTCCCCCCACCTCCGTTGATGCCAACGATCCCGGCTTTTCTTTCAAGACAGGCGACCATAACTCCGCTAGCCTCAATCGCGATATTCATACACTCTCACATCTTCCACCCCTCTGTCTCGAAATTGAGCTCCCCCAAGGTTACCCTACCGAAGAAGCGCCCGTCTTCAGGCTCGAAACAAGCCCTCCGTGGTTGCCACCTTCCATATTATTGGGACTTTTGGATGACGGAAAACGTCTTTGGGAGGAATGTGGCAAGGACCTCGTGGTATATACATATATCGACCATCTTCAGCAACTGGGGGAGTCTGCTTTTGGGGTTGGTGACATATCCGGTGGCGAAGTTCAACTTCCGCGTGAGTTAAAGATCGCATTGCTGGACTTCAACAATAAAGCCGAACGGGAAAGGTTCGAAGAGGAGACCTTTGAATGTGGAGTCTGTCTCGAACCCAAGAAGGGCACGATCTGCCACCGACTCGTGCTTTGTGGGCATGTCTTCTGCGTGCCATGTCTCCAAGACTTTTACAACACTTGTATAACGGAAGGCGATGTCGAAGGTGTCAAGTGCTTGGCTCCTGGCTGTGGTAAAGAACCAAACAGTGCCTCTTCCACCGATGCCCGCCCGAAGAAACGCAAAAAGCAAGATCGAACCCTGAGCCCCAGCGAGCTCCTGCAGATCCCACTGGAACAAGAGACAGTGCAGCGTTATGTTTTTTTGAAACGGAAGAAGAAGCTCGAGGCCGACAAGTCGACTGTGTATTGCCCACGGCAGTGGTGTCAAGGAGCTGCGCGATCCAAGAGACACCCTAAGCCCGTGGATCCAATGACAGACGACCTCGACGCCTCCGATGATGAAGATGAAGAGGGACCTGTGTTCGACCCCCTAGGGGAGGAAGCTCAGCTGCCACCAATGTCCGAGCGTGTGGCCATCTGCGAAGATTGCAACTATGCCTTCTGTTGTGTTTGCAAGAAGGGCTGGCACGGCGAACTCGTACGGTGCTTTCCTCGCCGCGAAGCAGAGCTCTCCGCCGAAGAGAAAGCAACGGAGGAATATCTGCGTATGTACACCTCGGCATGTCCGACATGCGATGCTCCATGCCAGAAGCAGATGGGTTGCAACCATATGAAATGCTTCAAATGTGACACCCACTTCTGCTATCTCTGCTCTAGCTGGCTCTGCGAAGACAACCCCTACCGCCATTTCAACGACATCAGCAGTGGATGCTTCAATCGGCTGTGGGATCTGGAAGGTGGTGACGGCATCAACCCCGATGGAGCCGCAGCCTTGCATCGTGTTCCCGACGAACTGCTCGATTTCGACGATGGCAGCGACGACGAAGACCTCGTAGCTTGGGAGCTTGGCAGACGACCTCCACCCCCTGCTCCGGTCCCTCCAAGAGTCAACAACGGCGCAGCCGGGGGCAATCGCCATCGTGGAAACAACGCCAACGATCTCGATGCCGCAGGCCGAGCAGCCGCCGCCGAAAGACAAGCTCAAGCACGAGCAATGGCCGAGGTTCGCCGTGGTCCAGATGGCGAGCCTCCCCAAGTCAGACGCCCAGGACTCCAGAGGTTTCTGGACCTGGTCCTGAATGACCGGGAAGACGAATGGGACAGTGACGAGCTAGATGATGATTTCTAGCTAACGCCCCCATCACTTCCATGGATTCTAAATATATCGGACCCTCCTACCACGCCTAACCTCTTTCTGGTATCTATACTTCTTTCTCATGGATATACCGTATCACGACTCATGTACGTTTTGCAAAGCTGCCATTTATCTAACTATGACCTTGACGACTATGACGATGCATGCATCCTGCATTAGCGAAAATGTTCATGGGTATTGGACATCCTTTTTCTGTTTTGCATCACATTGCATTTCAACATCCAAAGTTCAATTCAAGCCGTGTTGATCTTCGTTGGCATGTATATCACGATATGTTCTCTGTTTCAAAAAAAAAGAAAGCAATTCCCATTTAGTCCTCTACTTTGTTACATTCTTCCCAATCAGAACATTACATCTCGATTACACCATAGGGTAAAAGGGTAAAGTAAGCCATACATCCGTACAAACAACACACACACACACACACACCGGAGTCAGAAGATGTGTCCATTGAGACCACGGAAATAGAAAAGAAAATGGGGAGGGGCCTCAGATCCCGAAATATAAGAAACTAAATAACAGAGAGAAAAGAAAAAAAAGCTACCATCGAGTAACGTAACCCAGTCTTAGATAGAGGACCCCAGCACCCCCTGGACCTTCCTACTTCGAAGAAGATCCATAAACACACACACAGCGCTGTGCTAAACAGTTTCAGTGACATGAATAACAACAACATCAATGCGCTCCAAATAACGCCCCTTTTTTTCGTGAATGCGAAGTGAGGAGTGAAACGATCGATGATTCACACGCTCACGCTCACGCCTTAATACTTTTCATCATACCATATTGAATCTTAACATCAAAATATTTTGCATATAAGGGCCAGAACAGGGCCTATACAAGGAGAATATCATCTTCCTCGTCGAGATCCTGCCCATTTGGACCACTATCTGTAGTGTTCCACTTATACCAGAACTCGTAGCTCATGATGGTGTGGTCTGCGTACATGAGCATGAGCCGGTAATGGCGCGATGGGTTCCACCCGCGCCAACTTTCTTCGGGTTGGTAGGCACTGCTGGCACGGGCGTGGCATTCAGGTAAGCTGAGCGGGGGTGGTTGGGGGTTGTCGTCATCGGCAGCGGCAGGTTCACTGGGATCGACTTCGGAGTTGTTGATTTCTTCGAAGGAATTCTGTTGTAGCATGACGCTGCTTGATAGAGAGGAGTTGTGTTCGTCGTGACTTAGGTACTTGAACTGGAAGGCGAGGTCGTCGGGCTTGACGTCGCGGGGGATGTAGGGCACGTCTGGTGGAAACTCGAAACCTTGGATGGGACTGACGCTCATTCCTAAGATGGGGATGAGAGGACGGTCGCCGTATTTTTCTTGGCTCTCGAGGGGTACGATCCAGTCGATCCGGAATGATAGGCCGGTGGTTTCGGATTCCGTGAGGGCTATGACGGCTGCGCGGCCTTTTTGGGATGCGGCGATCACGATGCCATGTTCTGGGACATACTTGACCATGTTAAAGCGATCGCAGGCTCGGATGGAGACGACGGGGTGGGTGAGGGGTTGTCGTAAAGGGTCGCCGCAGACGGCTGTGGCGTAGTTTGCGAATGGATGGGGTATCAAACGGATGTCTGTTTGTGAGAAGTGTAGGATGGGAAATCGGGAGCCTGCTGAATTCGTATCAAACATGTTATCAACATGATGATGTCTACTGGGGGTAGAGCCGAGAGTATACCAACTCACCGTCGAGTAGTGGGCATGGGATAGGTCCCGCTGCTGATGTATCGCTATTGTGGGAGGAACTACTGTCGGCATTATCCAGCTCATGATCGGAACTGTAAGTGCCTCCAGCCAGGTAATAATCTATTTCGTCCTCAAAGAATTCGGTGCCGGGAGCTTCGCCGCCAAGAGCCTCGAGAAGTGCGAATTGAAGGAACTCCGGTGTGGTCAAGGGACCCGGGCCTATATGAAGAGCGTCAACTCCCTGAACTGCGCGGTTTAGTGACTGGAAATGCCCATTACCTGCTGCATTATGCGCCCCAACATCCACATCGGAGCCGTCGCGGCTCAAGTTGTCGCCATATACAGACCCGTTGACGGCGCGGTGGCTGAATGTGTCGGCGAAATCAAAGGGACGCATATTTCCCGTGGCCGTGGACAACCCGTTAGTATCGAGAAATTCTGTAGACGCGCCATCGCTTGGATACCGACGAAGTGCCGATGAAGTGCCGTCAGCAAAAGCAGCCTGGGAAGCGCCGTTTCGTCTGCTGATGCAACAGTCGGCTCCAAATATGTCGGGCAAAATAGGTTCCTCTGACTCGATCTTCACTGCGGGTGGGAAGAAGTTGTATATCTGCGAAGCGTTCGGTATCCGACTGTTCGCTCTCGTCAGGTCATAAACGGTCCGGCCGTTCTTTGCCCGGCGAATGGGTGGGCCCCCGCAAGCTTCTTCAGTAGACTTAACACGATGGAAGGTCCGCGGGTCGAGGGCAATTACAGACCAGCCACGCTCACTATTACCTTGTCAGTGGTCTGAGTCCTAGTGTTTAAGCTGGGGATGGAGCTGTACTCAGAACGTAGGGTCTCTGGGAAGAACTTGAAAGAGACATCATTGAAGTGATTAACATTGAATGGGCCAAGACTATCCCATACCCGCCATACAAGCAGCCTATTGTCGATGTCTGTGCTGACCATCCAATTGCCGTTAGGGTCGAGATCGCAGTTCAAGAAATCAACACAAGGGATATTAGCGTAATGGCCGGTATAAGTCAGCTTGACATTTCGTGTGCGGTGTCTGGCTGGCATCAGATGCCGCAGCTGACTGAACTGGTCCTTAGTCCTGACCTCCAGCCAGGTCTGGCCGTAATCAATCATATCATCATCTTCGTCTGGTTGATAGCTCGAGCTACTGCTTTCCGAAGTGGGATTCACGAGTGCAAAGGCAAAAACGGTTATAAGACCCGTGTTCGCGCTCACTGCAATGAGGCGGGCGAATTTATGGATAGCCAGGCCCCAGGCACTAGCTTGAACAAATTCCACAAAGAACGGATCCACCTGGGATCCATCGAGGGGACGTTCTTCCTTATTCTCTGTCGCTCGCTTCAAGGCAGAGAAGATGGCCTCGACCCGGTAGCCGCAGACGTTGCCGGAATCCGTGACAAGTAACAGGACCTCGTCTCGACCTAAATCATCCACAAGGATGTTGTTGATCGCATGTGGCGAAGCTGGTGCAATATAGCCGCTAGCATGAGGCACTTTCATTACTGGAGTTATTATCATTTCGGGTTTGTTTCCCAGCGTCTGAAACGACCCTGATGGCTCCCAGACATAGATTTGGTGACTACAGGCGACGAACAACAAGTTTCGACGCTGAGAAAGCGCCATCTTCAGCAAGATTAGCACATGACAATCATGCAGCACAAGGAAGGCAGCAATAATACCAAGTTGTTCCTCCAAGTGGCGGTCTGAGGAGGGAAGGTATCATCTGCGCTGCAGTTTCGTTCAGCATCGCCAACAGACAGCGGTTCGGATCATTGGCAGCAGAAAACATACGAACAGTACTTGGCGGGAGGGTCAGCAGGCTTGTAGGTCGAGTTGCGCATTGGGAGTAGCTTTCATGACGGTGGAAGAGGGGTAGCAACATACTCTTTTGGACCCTTTCTCAACATTCAAAGGCCGAAGCTGTAGACCTTCTCGAGGCCGCGCTTTTGGCAGCTTACCAGCATCGCTACCGAACGCCATGTCGGCAGCCCGCAGTCGCTTACGGGGAGGATATGGGCTGGATACAGAGACAAAGTGTGCCGAAGTATAGTTCCGACGATCGACCACTCACGTTCTGAGGCGTACGGATCGGGGGAAGTGAAGGCGGGCAAGATGGACTACCGACATACACAGGCGTCGAGGGGCAGTTCTGGAGTGAATAACAAGCTCGGTGACATCACATGGAGTCGAACGATGGCCGGGTTTGCTGTCCGAAGCTGCGGCGGGACTGGTGAGTCTGGCCAAGACACATACCACCCACAAGAGTAGAGCGATGTAGAAGTTCCTGCTCAGGAACTCACCTCCGGGTAGATGGCCATCACAAATCGGATTGTGCCTCAAAACAGCCGGGCTGATATGAGGTCACCCTCAGCCCGTCCTGGCTGCCTTAGGCACCCGACAACGCACGTGCCACCGGTGGTTCTCCGGTAGCTTCAGCTTCACTTCCCCGATTCATTCTGGGATTCTTTCCAACGTGTTGGATCAAATCACTACTTCCTGTTGGGTTAACCCTCGAAATGGATCTCGTTGCAGGAGTTAGGAAAGAGGGCAGCCGGTTAGTCACCCCAATTCTACCCACCCTTATCATGAGATAATATCCTAAACTAACTGTCACCCCCCAGCGGCGGCCGCGGCGATTTCAAATGGTCCGATGTCAAAGATTCCGCGCATCGCGAGAACTATCTCGGCCACTCAGTCATGGCGCCTGTCGGACGCTGGCAGCAGGGAAAGGATTTAATGTGGTACGCAAAGGGAGACGGTGATGACGAAGATCAGGCCAGAAGGGAACGTGAGGAGAAACAGCGCGTCAAAGAAGCTGAAGAAGAAGCGATGGCACGAGCTTTAGGTCTTCCGATACCGCCGAAGGCGTCAGACAATGCCAACTTGGTGCCTCTTGGGGACAAAGATGGACAAAGGACTATAAAGGAGGAGGCTACAGAAGATCGCGATGAGGAAGAAGGAAAGGGCCTTGGGTATGGCTCGTCCCGACGCAGCGGCCGTAGTCGAAGCCCGGGGAGGGATCGAAAGCGAGACCGCCCAGGCGACAGAGATAGGGACAGGGACAGGGAACGAGAGCGCAGGCATCGCAGGCATGGTGAGGAGCGCGAGCGACGTCATCGGAGTCATCGCCACAGATCTAGAAGTAGGTCGCGCGATCGCGATCGCGACCACAGAAGAAGACGCTCGCGATCACGGTCAAGGAGTAGAGACCGGAGACGTGACGACCATAGGAGACCGCGAGAGGATCGTCATCGTGCTCTCCCGAGAGAAAGGGATTCACCCGACCACCATCGACGACGCTGAAATTAGGGTCGCCATTCTTCGATTTGCATGGTATTCTCGGCGTTTGGGATTTAACATTGTACAGACTTTGATGATACTCCAGGATATCTAAACTATACCATACATACTTCGCTTATATGGACTTACAGCTCATCATGGCCCTTCTGCGCGCTGGCGGGCAGATCGGGCATGGACATCATCTTCACCACCATACTGGTCCAGCCGGTGAAGTGCTGGGTCCGCTGTCCGTTTCCGGTCTCGGGGTTGTATTGCTCCCAGGCAAATCCGGTCTTCTTCCACTCCTGGAAGACATTCTCAACTAGGTTCTTGCGCAGGTTGGAATACAGCTCACGAGCCTGTTCCTTGTGAGGACCGGAAACGATGGCAATATCCTAGAATGGAAGGTTAGCATTATTGATGGCCGTGTCTGGAGTAGGTAAATACTTACGTAGAGATTCTTAAGCACCAAGTAGTTGATGTTAACCCAGATGGGGCTTCTCCAGTAGTTCTCAGCAGTGCCGTAGAACTGGTCCTTCTTGCTCAAGCTGCGAATACCATAGTCGCTCCAGAGCTCCTCCGGGTCACCAATCAGATCCAAAACGGCCTTCAAGCGGGGGCTATCCGGGCCCAGCATGCCAGTGAGGAAGGGGAAGATAGAGATATAACCCTTGTGGCAAACGTGGACGTGCTCCTCATATTCATCGATAGTCGCATCGCAGTAAGTACGAGCGTCATCATCCCAGTGAAGATCATCGATGTTTCTCTCGATGGCGGTCTCGTAGGTCTTGAACACCTCGGCGTCCTCTGTCTCCCCAATGGTCACCGCAATGCGACGAAGAGCACGAGTCATCATGCCCATCCAGCTCATAAGGTCGACGTGCAGCTCACCGGGGTGGGGAGGTTGAGGCCGAGGATAATCATCCAATCCAGAAGTCAGGATATGCTGGACCGAGCGTCCTCGCCAGCGGTAGGCTTCCCTAGTAGAGTACGCCTCACGGTCGTAGGACTTGATATCACCCTTCTGGGTGCTTCTGTACCAGTAGTAGTGCTTCTTGAGCAACGGGTAGATTGAACGGATAAAGGCTTCACCCAACTCGGGTTGGTCGACAAAGATAGAGCGGAGGTTGTCAGAGGCTCCAGAATCAGCGTATGTCTGCATCGAAGCGTTCTTCTTCGCATCCAGCTTATCGATGAAAGCCTCCAGAATGATGAAAAGAGTCGGAGGGTTGGCATAATGAGGGTATTGGATCGTGAACTCGGGAGGAACCTTGCTGCGAGCCTCGGATCCGAGAATCTGCTCTCTGGCAATCCAACCATCTTCATCCATCAGGTTAAGCCAGCTCTTGACGATCTCAAGCCTTGTTGAAGTTAGTGGATTTGCAAGTACTCTGGATTTCGGACACTTACGCAAGGTCTGTATCCCAGTCGATAACTGGAATCAGGTGGAAGCCTTCATCCCAGAGGAAACCTCTAGGGAAGAATGGGCGGGAGGGAACGCAAGTGAAGAGATCCTTCGGGCCTTCGAGAATAGGCTGTGCCCGGCCCCTAGCCTCTGCAGTTTCTTCCCAGAAGCCCTCATTCTCCTCGTCATACTCCGGCGCAGCCGAACGATCTACGATATCTGTTCCGTGGAAGAAGCCAATGCCACCGACAAGGTTCGAGAGCATGGACTTGGAGAATTCGGTGTATTCCGCAGTATCGAATGGCGCTTGCGGGGGGTGGATGCTTTCAAACCGTTCAGAGAACTCAAGAGAGGCGCTTGAGATCTGCTCGGTGAGAAGCTCGGCTGTTGAACAGACTCGTTAGCACAGGATAAACATCCCGGTCGAGGGCAAAATGTCTCACAAGTCATAGGCTGCGGGGAAGATGCAGAAGAGAAAAGAATATCGAACTAGCAACAGTGAGTAACAATCCATAAGCGGGTGTTATCCTGCAGTAAGTACCTCGAAAGAGCCCTTGAAGACCTTCTGCACCAGATGCATATTACCATCCCCGGGCTCATTCTTGATGGTGAAGAGCTGGTAGGGAGGGGGAGGGTTCTCCGATCCATACTTCTCGACCATTTCGTCGACCTCCTTCTTCATCTGCGTGAACATGATAACTGCGCATAAAGTTAGCTGTTGTTACCCAGAATGCATGTAATGCAACATCGAGCAATGGAAGCCGAACCTTTAGTCTGCCAGAGCTGCTCCGGGTGCATGGTCAAGCTCGACACCAAGGTACGGTCCAAGGGCTTCTCGTCATAGGTTGGGTGACCATGCTCCGGGTACTCGTTGCTCTCAGGACCAGAAGTAACATCGATCGAGAAATCGCCGAGATCCGTTGTAAAGCCACCCAACTTAACATCACCCGCAAAGCCGTAAGGATCCTCAGGTGCGCCCTCGACGCCCAAGTTGCCAAGTCCCTCCAAGCCTGCATAGAATAGAACGGTTGTGGGCTGATCGGGATCAGCATCTTCGCGGGGAACACCCTTCACACGAGCAGCCCAGCTGCCTCCATGTTGTCCACCGGGGACCTTCACGAAATCGATCGTTAGATCAATGGAGTTTCCGGCATCATGAATTGTCTGGCGGCCACCCTTCCGAATGTCGTATTCATCCCAGCCATAGCCAGCCATGCCTTCATTCTGCTCGCAGGTATGTCTAAAGTCTTTTGAAAAAGGTCAGTTCACAGTTGGGCGGATGCAATTGTTAGAAGGAAGAGACCGGTTTGCTTGTTCCGGACACATACTCTGTTGCGCCGTGGCATAATTGTCCACCTTTGCCCACATCAATCCTGCAAACAGACTGTTCGGGATGCGAGGGCGAACCCCAAAGTAGAGGTTCGGTTTATACGGGCCCCATAGTAAAGACTGGTTGTTGGCTCTCGCTACCTCGCTGCTTAGAACGGAGAGATCATCGGCCGGAGCTTGACTGGAAAGCACAGCAGCGGCATTGAGTACCGGCGTTAAGTATGCGGATATCTTAGAAAGATGCATCTTCTATATCGAAAGCATCCAGAGCTAAATTCAAACCTCAGAGACTGAGGATGATCATGGAGGGGGCAAATTGACACCGATGCGGTTCAGTTCATGGGAAATGCGCGTTCGTTGTTACTATCTGGCATCTGCTGGAGCGGCCGGCCTCCGCTCCGCAAATTACGTGGCCCAAGCTCCACCCCCCGACAATGGGTCCTGCAGCCTGCAATAAGCTCCTGCTAGAGAGAACTATAATTCTACCTGCAATTTTTGCATTTGACGTGCAGAATACTATCTACAGGCTTTTATTCTACAGGAAATTCCTTGGGTCCAGCGAACCGATCTTCGCACTTTTAGCTGCACCATCGAAGACGAATTCGCTAATCAGCTTGCCAGTACCCGGGGCGTTTTGTATGCCCCAGCAAGTATGGCCAGCAGCAAGGTATAGCCCCTTGGTGCCAGTATGACCAATCAATGGACCCCCGCGTGCAGCAGCCACATTGGGCAAGTAACAAGCCTGTCGGGCTAAGACTTCGCCATCACGGAGTCGATCAGAGATGCTGCCGACCTGGTTGATGATATCCTGGCATCGCACTTGATCTACTTCCACATCTGCGCTGGTTTTCGGAAGCGGAACAACGTGATCGCCTTCACCACATGCATAAACTGTATTGTCTGGGCGAGCATAAATCTCCGGCGAGGCCTCATCAGGTCGAGAAGGCTTCGTCGGATCGAAATTGGCCGGGAGGTCAATGCTGGTGAACAGAGTGTATGCGCTGACTGGCTCAACTGGCCGGATAACAACACTGTGTGCGCGAGTCGCCGTGATAGGGGCTTCTGGCAAGACCGACCTCGTCCAGGGACCGGCAGCAACAACAACGTCCGTTGCGGAGATGCTGTGCGATTCACCCGTCTTCTTGTCAGTATACGATACTGACTGGACAGCATCTCCGTAATAGTCGATGCCGGTAACGGAGCCCAGTATTATCTTTGCACCCTTCTCTTCGGCAAGCTTAGCGATAGAAGTGGTGAAGAGATAAGGATGAACCTGGGCGGTCTCTCCAGGATCACTCATGCTTGTGTAGCTTCTCACAGCCTCAGGCTCAAACCAGTCTAGATCCTTGGGAAACTTCGCAGCTTTTAATTTTCCCATGGCATCGGCGCTCCGCTTCTGTAGTGACACCGAGCTCCCACTCGCTCCTGCGCTGGCGTCTTTCTTGTCGCTGAGAGGACGGCCCTTCGCCATGAGCTGTCCGCAATTGACTTCTCGATAACCCCATCGCTCCTTGCCATTGTGCTCCTTAGCCAAGTCCGCATGCAACTTGTAACTCAGTGGGACGATGTTGCTCGGGTAAGCCCACAATGCCAGAAGGCCTCCTGCTTTGCCCGATGCCCCTCCTGCGATGTCGGATGCTTCAATGAGAGTCACCGAGTGCCGTGAAGGGTCAAAAGAAGGATGTCTGGTCAAATAATAAGCTGAGCAGCATCCGATGATACCACCACCTTAAGGAAAAAGCCATTAGCACGCATTTTCCGGGCTGTGCGGGGTAGATAGAGATAAGTAGATTGATGCGCATGTGGCGCACACGTACCAACGATCACAATTTCACGGCGTTCGCCAGAAGCTGACATCTTGTGGTATGGCGCAATCCTTGATGCTAAAGCCCTCAGAGAAGCCACGATGGCGAGATGACGAGATATTCAAAGTAATGACGGGGAGTCGAATTGGTGTCGGAAGCAAGTCTTTTGAAGAGGGGCCTATACGTCACAGAGGTCATGTGCCGAGGATCCTGATAAGTCTTGATTATATTACATCTGCCCTGATTCGACCTACTAAGAACCAATGCAAGGATATAGACAGGCTTTAAAAGGTATCTTATTTGCTTGAAAAAAACAGTCGAGCGACAACAAAAGAAAAAGCCCTCCATAGATCTTGACTCCAGCCATGCATGAAAATTGATATCGCCCCAACAAAGAAACATTTAGAGATGTGAAATAAATCGAAAGTGCAAAGTTAAGAATATGAGCAAGCGACGACCGATGATATCGTGAGGGTAGCCGGGAGACAGAAGCTTTTGGTCACCTCGAGGGACTGAGAGGTCTGTTGAATCCTCCGACACGATTCATGTACTGTCTGTACTCCGTCTTCTTCTCCTTGCGGACGCCATAGATGTCGTTCCCGGGAACCTTGGTGTTCTTCGTGCTCCTGAATTTCGTGAATCCCATGCTGCGGCGCATCATTGCCTCGACATCGTCTTCTCCCACAGCACCGTCACTGTCCACATCCATCTCATCTTTGTGCCGGTTCACACCCGACTTCGCATCCGTAGCACCGTTTGTCTGCCCTCTATGATCTCTGCGATCGTGCCTGCGGTCATTCCGGGGTCCGCGAGGTGGCGGCGTCCGCGACCGGTCCCTGTTGCCGTTCGGAAGAGGTGATCGCGACCTGAACCTGTCTCCTTTCGAAGGGTAGCCTTCATGTGTTGTTAGCATCTGTAGTTCAGAGGGATTTGGTTTGACTTTGGCATACCGCGTCTATCATAGTGCCTATCCCGACTGACACTTCTTTCTCTGTCCCTCATTCCCCGTCCATCTCTGTCTCTGTCTCTGCGGTCGCGGTCACGGCGATCCCTGGACCGGCTTCTATCTCGCCTCCTGTCCCTCCTATCTCTGGAACGAGAACGATATCTCCGGTCATCGCGAGGCCCATCGCGTCGTCCATCATCTTTCGCAATATGCTCCCGGCGAGGGCTTCTGGTATAATCTGGTTCTACTTCGGGTGAACGTGTCCTCCGGTCGTCTTGGTCCCACATGGCTGAGCTATCGACACGGCGAGCACGTTTCGCTGGTGGTTCCGTCATCTTGAGGCCGGTATCTGTGGGAGTTGTTGTGCTGATGGAGTGTTGTTCTCTTCGTGCACGTGTGATTCCGCAGGAGCGGTTGAAAGGGCAGGGGGGTAGGGGATGTGGCGGCAGGTAAAGAGATATCCAAAGTAATCAGTCCATTACCCTTTCTTCCCTAGATTTCAATGCCAATTGATAGAGATAGGCGCGCCACGCAGTGGTTGTAGTCTTGACTGAGTATGAGAAAAAGTGCTCCGTAAGTCAGGTCCCGAGATTGAAGGCGTGAAGATTATTACGGTAGCCGGTTTCGACCTACTGCGCGGCTTGTCAGATGGCCTTGAACCACCGCCGATCTGCAACCCAGGCCATTCACTATATGGATAAAGAGATGGATAGATTGTTTGTAGTATCTTGTTGCTATAATGTTTATAAATCGGCGACTTTTCACTCACAAGAGGGGAGTAAGCGCAAGATTGAGACACAACCAAGTGTTCCGGGAACTGATGCGGCCAGCTTATCGTTGCCGGAGATATGCGATAACCAAATTCCCAGGTTGATACAACTCTCACTTTGGAAGTCTCACATGACAGCTTGAACTGACTTTATACTATTTTGGGGATAATTTCTCACTTGAAAGTAATTCTGATAGCTGAAACAGGTTTCAATTGTTAGCATGTGGCCGCACTGGCCAACTTGGTGATCCAGTGAAGTATATTCTTAGTTTGAGACAGTGGGAAAGCCTCGTAAAGCTTTATTCCGACAACACTACGAGTAATAGTAGTAGTAGTATCCGCAGCATCAATATAGTATTCAGTACTGTAATAGTAACCAGTGATACTACTACTAGTATTACTAGTTGTGTTGAACTTCAACCTCAGCTAGTAGTACTAGGATCGATAGTACACTGCGACACAGTAGCCTGGTCTACGCAAGTTCATATAGACCCTATTAACCAATGACTAAAGAAAGAATCATCATAGTACTATTCAATGAGTCAGTAAGAGTGTCTATAGTGACATATATGGTTATGGCAAAGAGGGAACTATTAGTACATTTTATCACCTGTGATGTATGCAATATCTGCGGTAAAATGGTATGTGTTTACTTAATCTCAATAGCAGGTCACAATTATCTTAAGTATAGAGAAGATCAAATTTGGAATTCTGCTAGGAACATACTATATTATATTGGAGTATAAATTGTTTCCCCTTGTAAAGCTCTTGACCATCAAACTCTCTAAATTCTCCGAATATTTTATCTGCTGTAGTACCGTACATCATGCGGGTGGGCCGACAGCCCTGAGCTTAAACGCCAGCGAGATCGCTCATTGGAAATCCTGGGCGCCCCTCCATAGCTCGATTGATTCATGGACCCCGCAATCTTTTGTGCCGAACCGATTCCGATTTTCTTCAATTTTCCCATTCCCGATCTTCCGCTGCATGTCGCCCTTACCTAACTTCCAACTATGGCGCCCGCAAGCACGTCTCACCGACAGACCCATAATTTACTCTTGATCTCAAAGCTTCTTAGCCTGAGGGACACTGCATCACCGCTTACTTTGGTCTTGGACTCACTAGAGCAGCCCGCGACCCCACTGACCAAAGAATACATTCGACGTGCAAAGGTAGGCAATCTATTTGCTCTAAGCATTGTGAGGTTCTTTGTATGGTGGATAGTCGGCTACAGAGGCTTCCTCAAAATGGCCTCCATGCCATTGAACAATTACTTGTTTTGTCATCCTTGCCGTTCTGGCTAACTGTCGCAACAGCTTTCCAGGACCCATGTAACCCTCCTTGCCTTTGAAACATTGAAAGCCCCAGACGGTGTCGATGCATTCATCACCGCTCGCCGGAAGAGTCCTTTGGAAATTCTAAGAGCAGTTGGCGCTGCTTATCAGAACGTCTCGTCGAACAGTCCTTCTCGAAGTATGCCCATTCCGAGCTTCTTCCGTTGAGCTTGTACCGTGAAGCGGCTAACACATTAAAGGGAGACTCATCCTCATCGACGCCATTAACCCGCTTCTACACTCGAAAAAGAATGACCCTCAGTTCCATATATCACAGTTCCTCAGCTCCTTCCTAATCCCGTCGAATCCCACCGCTCCCAAGGTGGACGTGTCGCTCGTGGTAACCTTCCATCAGGATGTTCCCAGCCCACCTGCTCTCTCGCCTTACGCACCTTCGCCCCTCTCGATGCTGACTTACCTTGCAACTACAATCATTACACTCCATTCATTCTCGCATATTCTCGCGCAGAAAGCGGCACGCGATCGGAGTTTGGCCGCGCCTGTTTTTGGTCTTGAAGAAGAGCAAGATGGCGTGCTCCTTGGCCGACTAGACAAACCGAGTGGCCACGACTCATCAGAGGGGATTGTACTTGAGCTGGAGCACCGCAGGAAGAGTGGTCGTGGCGTTCTGGAATGGTACTTCCTTCCTCCCGCTTCTCGTTACCCTCCCCAATACCTGAAGGAGATCGTGACGTTGCTGGACGACCATCCCTTGTACCGCCCGCCACAGGAGCCGGAAGCTGGTGCAGGCGAAGAAGAACCCGAATCAACATTCGAACTGCGCCTTACCGAAAGACAGAGACGGGATCGAGAGGGTGTGGTGCTGCCGTACTTCGATGCCCAGCAGGGCGACGGTCCTGGTGAAGGAGGTCGCATCTTATACGACATGGGTGAAGAGGACGATTTTGACGAAGAGGAGGATGAAATCTAGGTTTAATTGCTTCGAGTTATTCATCACCCAGGCCCCTCATATACGCCACCAGGCACCATTCGACCGTCTGCGGAGTCTCCCTATGGAAACGTCATTTGCAACACGGGCCATGTGCGATAGAAGGATACGGATTCGCTGTTCAAGCTCTTACAACTATGCGACGACTTAAGATATACAGTCCAACAGCTCTGCCAGATATTTGTTCGAGCTGATTCAGTCCTGGGCTTAGGGGGATGGTGTCCTGCAACCACCAGAGACATTATCTATGCATACAATCATATTAGCGGGTATCGAGTTCGGAGCCGTTTTGCCCGCAATTAAAAGAAGCGCCACCAAATGAGGAAAAGAAAGATAAACCCAACACCCGCGACAGGACCATACTGCGACAAGTTAGCGACAAGTCTGCCGTTGCCTCAAGACTTAGAACCTACCTGTTTGACCAACAACTCCCAGTTGATCCGTACCGCGGCCTTTCTGTACTTCTTGCTGTCTTCTCGTAGACGGCCCGACAATTCACCCATTCTCTCCAAGCTATCGCCTCTGTATAGAAGGTCCTCGATGTTCTTGGTCATCACCTTTGTCACGTCCCGGAGCTCATCGTTCAGACGGTCGAGATTTTGCGACGCGCGACTATCCTGGTAGAGCTTCTTGGTGCGCTGAATGAAGGTGTCGAATTCCACAAAGGCATATGGGCGCAGAGTCGGGGATTGATATTGTGTCGGGGAATATGTGGTAGTGAACTCGGTTGCAAGATCGGCCAAATAGGTGAACGCAAGCTTGCGCGGATAGGAGTGATCGCATATGCAAAGGAAGCAGATATCATCCTTGATAAGATAGCTAACTCCGGCGGTCAGCCAACTTGCACCGAGTAGTTTTGCGTCGTACAAGATTCAAACACCAAAACATACTGTAGATTAAATTGACCGGATTCAATACTGGCTTGCGGCGCCGAATTGCGATTCAATCGGCGAAAGATCATCTTAGCCTGAGACTTGATCTCAGAGAGCTCCACTTCAGCCTAGAGAAGAACACCAAGATTCCCTATTGTCAGCTATCAAGCAACAATGGTGCAGTGAATGCGCCCTGAACCAAACTGACCTGCTCATCATCCACCGATGCCGCCAGCATCAAGCCTGTCTCGTAACATCAGCAAACGGCACACTTGGCTCACCCCCTCACTCTTCCTCCCCCTGAACAAGCACCGGGCAGCATCTTACCATCAATTCTGGCAATCTGTGTTGACCTGACCATCGTGGCGATATTTGTTTACCGTCTTATCACCGAATTAAACACTCCTTCTGTTCACGCAGTGGTAGGTTGGTGACTTCGGGGTATTGTCCAGATCTCCAATCCAGGCCCGCGGAACAATGGCCCGCCCTCGCAAGGCGGTCGACTGCGGCAGTTCAGCAGCGAAGCAGCAGCCAACAACAAGGTACGAATAAACCAACTACTGCTTGTGTTCTCTTCTTTCCCTTTTGTGTCTGGAACCAGACGCATATGACGACCGCGGAGGAAGGCCGTCACTAATATAGTGAGGAGTGCTGACCTTAAGAATGTTTCAGAAGCCGCTCCTCTCCCTCTGTGAATGCGGCTGAACAGAGTAATGCCGGCGAATCGAGCTCCGCGATGCCACCATCTATTACTACCACCAATGCTAAACCCAAGCGGAATCCTAGAAGAGCCGCGAAGGATCCATGGGAGGAGGAGAAGGTGATGACCAGTACGAAGTCACCGTTGGTTGATGCGGATTTAGTGGTATGTTGGAATCGCTAGATATGGCACTATCGATAGTGCTGGCGCAATGTCGGGAATGGTATGCTAATGACCTTATTGAACAGGGCCTACTTGCCAACCCTAAAGCTTGGAACTGTCTCGAAGAGAGCGAAAAGCAAGAGATCATAAAACTTCTCCCGGATAGTGTACACCCGGACCCTAACCCGCCAACGGATGATGATTCCGATGTGAAGATCCCCCCTCCTCCGCAGGAATTCCTACGCTACTCGAATAACTGGCGCGAAGGTATTCGGCAGTTTCAGGTGGAGCTCCAGAATGGGTTTCATGATCCGGAATGGTTGCGCCAGGCGGAACTGGCTATGGAGGAGAGGGCCGCGGGCGCGTTTGACAGGTTCAAGGAGGAAGAATTCGAAGAGTTCTGGGGACAGAAACAGAAGATGGATAAGACACTATTGGCAGGACAAAGCTCTCAGGTGAAATTGAAGACGCTGATTGACCATAATGTTGTTCGCGAAGGCGACGTCTGGAAGTACTCGCGATGCTTTTCCAAAGGCGCTGACAGAGTTCTGGTAGAGAAGGAAGCTAGGGTATGTGGAGACTTTATCGCATCTTGATTCGAACTTGACAACTTTGCTAACAACTCGCTAGATTGTGGGCATTAAGGGTGCGCGGTTGAGCTTCGTCATTCCTCCTGGACAGCGTGTATTTCTTCCAGTTGTCTCGAGCCAGAGCAAGCAGAATCAAAGCCATGCAGATGGCACAAAAGCCGATGTGGAAGCTGGTGATCGGCAGCAAGATAGTGATGCTGTTCAAACCGACTCTAACGTCCAACCAAACACTAGCGAAACGACAGAGCCTGCTTCCCCTAGGAAACACAAATGTGAAGCTGAACACGGCGACTGCAAGCGACAGCGCTCGCAGCCTCCAGAAGCCGATGATCAGCAGCCAGATAGTGATGCTGTTGAAAACGACTCCAATGTTCAATTGAATTCTAGCGAATTGACACAGCCCATGTCCCCTAAGAAGCGCAAATGTGAAGATGAACACGGTGATTGTAAACGACAGCGTTCGCAACCCCCAGAAGCCGACAACCAAGCGGCATCATCTAGCGAGGTGCCTGAAAATCAGATAGAAGCGGCAGCAGAAACCGCCAGCCCTTCAACAACGGCAGAGGCCGTTTCGTCCGCAGAGGTTGCAGAAATCTCCACAGCAACAAGTGAGAAGCCAGACAGCGCGGGCGGAGCATCAGACGAACCGTCCGTATCAGTGCCCGAAGCCCCTCAGGAATCGACAGAAGAGACGGAGGAGACACCTCCTGCGGACGCTCCCGACGCCAATATGGACGAGATATTGATCGAAAATATTCAGGGGCTTACTTCACTTGCCTCGAAGATTATAGAAGTCGATGGTCGTATTACGGACATTCCTAATGGGAATGCTTGGAAAGAGTTCCGTGCGTATCGGAATAATCAGGATATGGGTAGTTTATGGGAGGTGAGACAAGCTTGGTTTCAACGTGCTGGGAAGTAAATAGGATGGCTGGTCCTTTCTATGTACACTCCAGCATACTAATATGCTTTACTTTCTCCCGGTTTGGACATTCCTTCCAGATCATGGCGGTGTCGCCAACATAGTTAGTACAAGTCCCTCATGATACCTCTACCATACACATGAGCGGACTCCTCATTCATAATATTACCTAAAAAACTATCCAAAACACATCAAGAAACACAAGATATCATGCGTTACCATTAAAATCCCTCATGACCAGCACCCATACCCATAATCATACCTTCGTCCTTGGACGACCGACCAGCCTCATCAGCAGCATAATCCACAGCAAAGCTCGCCTGAATAAAGTCCTCCAGCTCTTCACTAACCGTCTTAAGCTTCTCCTTGACACTCGCCACACCCTCCTGTCCCACAATATGTCGTGACGGGGGATTCTCGTGGCCGGCGATAGCTGTGATAGCATAGACAGTTTCACTCACCAGCACCTCCATATGCGCCGAACTGAGCGGAGGATACGTTGATATGACCTCCGAGGCCGAGAATGGACCATCTTCAACAGAGTTCCCTTGGTTCGATCCATTAGATGACTCTGCGGATGATTGCGTGTTGCTCGACAGACGTGAGACGAGTCGGTTCATAATCCCGCGGAATAGTGGTGCCTGGTTAGCTGCGGACGAGTATACGGGTCCTATGGGTGGAACGCTGGTTACTAGGTTTGTGAGGATACCAATCTCGATGCTGCATTGGAATATGGTGAGTTTTATGTTGAATGGGGCGATCTCGTATGCGAGGCTCTGGTGGATGGCTTGGTTAGCGATAAGGTTGGCATGGAGCATTGCATGTGGTGAGGCTTACGTCGCAAAAGCCTTCGAGAGCCCATCCGGCTGCGCAGTACATTCCCAGTCCGGGTGTACCTATGTGAGCGGCTGTTCGTTTGGTTAGATCCTGTATGGGTGTATGTGGGAGGTAGGAGTTGTGCTTACTGATGCCGGAGAGGATCGTGATGTGCCCTGCCTTTTGCCTTCGCATGTGCGGCAGCGCTGCTTTGATGATGTTGAGTGGTCCGAAATAGTTGCTCTCAAACTGGTCTCGGACGAGATTCAGTGTTTGTTGTGAGGCCGAGAGCTCTTCCACTGTTCCGATGAGGGCTACGATGCCATTTAGCAATGTGCAAGATGGGGGTTTCGAGGCCGTTGAAGGCTAACCTTGGCTGGTACAGCATAGAAGAACGTCTACTCTGCCAAACGAAGCGACTGCTTGCGCCACTATGGCCTGGCACTCGCCGACCATCCTGTAAGTTATTTATAAGCCTATGTCATATGGTTGAGGGGGTTTAGATCCAATCATACCTTATGTCCAGAGGCAGTGCCTTGAATCGCTTCCCCCAACCTTCATTGCTTTCAATTTCTGCGAGAAAAGCATCGAACATATCGCGACGACATTCATCGCGATCCAGGTTCGAATGCGCCAGTCCGACCAGGGCATAGTCGCCATGCATTAAAATCTGGCGCGTCACAGAGATGCCGATGGGGGAATCCCCGGCCGTGATAACCCACACCCGCGGCTCATTATGAGCAGGAAACTGAGGGCGGGAGTAATCGGGAGAGGGCTGATTGTCCGCCATTGGGATAAAAACCGACCTTCATGAGGCTAACATGCCCATTGCGCGACTCAGTGCTTCTTCTCCAGGTTAGGCGGATTCGTAGCAGATCGGTGATGTGGAGAAATCCGCGGAGGAGGGATTTATGACATGCTTTCCCTTCCCACTTCCGCCTGGCTTATCGCCGGGACCCGCCAAGGGCCAAAACGCCGCGCCTTTTCTGGGCCAGAACCAACCAACCAGCCGTTAGCCTTCGTGTTCCTTCGTGGCCTCTTTTCCTTTTCTCCTTCTTCTTCTTCTTCCCCCTCTCCCCCGTTTTTCCATCTTTGCTGACCAGGTTTGCTATTAACGGGTCGCAATGCCGGAACAACGTCAGCGCAGGGAGGAGCCGGAGCAAAGCGTGCGTATGCTTCAATCTGCTTTTGTTTGGTACTGGATTCGATGGGTTAGCTGACAGTCGCTTTTGCTTGCTTTAGTCCGGCTTCAAGGGTGCCCTTCAGGGCCTGGCTTTCTTCTTGTTGGCGCAGTTTGTGATGAGCCAGTTCTTTGGGTCAAAGCAAAACGCCGGCTCAGGAGCAAAACCTAGTGATGTGCCTTCTTTCAACACGCGTCCGCCTCGCAGCGAAGTGTCCAACTACAGCCCCGTCCCTGATCTCGTTACCCCGATTTGGCCCTCCGATAGTGCCCTGGACCTGAATATCTATGTTTCGCCTTCGATTCTTGTTCCTGGATTCAAGTCTTTCCCATCGGATTCGCTCGTTCTGGAGGAAAACAACTTTACTATCGGAAACTACAGTGACACTAGAGAAATCGATACGACCATCAAGATCCCCAAGGAGGTTCAACGCAATGGAACTCTCTGGGCGCATTTCTTTGTCGGACTCACCGGACACCAGCTCGACCCTACCGCCAAGGATTATAGCACCGATAGTGCCGTTCATTTCTTCCGCCCCTTGAACCAGTACCTCCCGAAGAAGAAGGTGAAGAAGTTGAAGAACCTGCTGGCTTCGTCAGAGGAAACCCAGGAAGAAGAGGATGATGGCACTCCCGATGTCTCCATTGCGTCATACTACCACCCAAACTTCACCGTGTCTGTTGTTCCTGACTCGGGTGCACAGAAGTACCGTCAGGTTCACCCTGCTGTTAGACAGCATATGCAGCTCGAAGCGACTGGCGCGCGGGATGCCACCGGGCAGAATGGCTGGTACTATCCGATTGTGTTCCTGAACACCTTTTGGCAGCTCAGAAGCCACATGATGGAGCTTAACTCGACCGTCGAGACCGTTCCTATGCGTATCACTCTCAACAACTTGCAGAACTGGAAGTTCAGCATGATGGCAAGTGTTGATGAGAATGCGAAGGCAAATGCCAAACAGGCGGCTTTCGGTGGCCAGACACCCGGTGGCGGCGACGGCACTGAGTTTGAAATGGTCAAGGAAGTCCTGCTCGACACGAACATCTACCTGCTCTGCACAACTGGTGTGGTTACGATCCTGCATATGGTCTTCGAAACTCTGGCCTTCAAGAACGATATTGTAAGCTTATCACTTCATTCCCCTATTGGGGCCTTTTTGTTTCAAACGCTAATGGGTATGTACTCTGAATAGTCTCACTGGCGTAAGAAGAAGGATGTTGTCGGTACCTCCGTTCGTACCATCCTGGCGAACGTCTTCATGCAGGCGGTCATTTTCCTCTACTTGATGGATAACAGTGAGAACACTTCGTGGATGATCCTCGCAAGTCAAGGTTTTGGTATCTTGCTAGAAGCCTGGAAGATCACCAAAACCGTAGACGTGCGCTTGCGTCCTCCGCCCGCTGGGTCGTTCTTCTCATTCCTGCCTTATGTTATCGTCTTTGAGGACAAGCACAAGCTCAGTGAGACGGAGCAGAAGACCAAAGAGTATGATGAGATCGCATTCCGCTGGCTGTATATCATTGCCGTCCCGCTCTTGGCCGCGTATGCTGTGTACAGCTTGATCTACAACACGCACAAGTCGTGGTACTCCTATGTCATCGAGACGCTTGTTGGCAGTGTCTATGCCTACGGCTTCCTGATGATGGTGCCTAGTTTGTACATCAACTATCGGCTGAAGGTATGTTTCCGTTCTTGCACCCACTCTTGTAATGACCCTGCTAACCCACTATGATAGTCTGTCGCTCATATGCCCGGAAAGGCACTGACGTACAAGTTCCTCAACACTTTCATCGATGACCTTTTCGCTTTCACCGTTAAGATGCCTTGGCTCCACAGATTGGCGACTTTCCGTGATGATGTCATCTTCTTTATTTGGCTCTACCAGGGCTGGAAGTACAAGGTTGATTACAAGCGTGTCAACGAATTCGGTCAGGGAGGCGACAGTGATGAGGAGGAAGAGGAGCCCACATCGGCTGAGGAGCCCAAGGCCAAGGAGACAGCGACTGCCTCCGGAAAGGCAAGCTCTAAGCAGCCGGCTAGGAAGAGGAAGTAGACGCAATTGGCTTCATTCTTTCTAGATGTATTTCCAAATTACTGTCCATAGTTGAGATGTTGGAGACATTTGTGGGCCATAGCTTTTTGTTCCCCCCACGATGTCCATTACTATCAATCGCATAATGAGGAGCTGTATACAGCTCAAGATCATCTAGATCGAGGTTTTCGGTGTTAAGTAGACTAATCCCTCTGCCATCGAGGGAAAGGACGTTAATAAGGCCAGTGTAGCGCATATAAAAGTGAGATATTGACTTTAGGCGGCTATCATCCGTCAACTAGCTGCGACTGAGACGCCTTGAACAGCGTTCATTGATGATAAATATCTACGGACCAGAACAAGGTCTCATGAGGCGGCCAGAAGTTAAGATGTTTTGAAGCGTATTGTGAAGCGTTCATGGTGTTTGCAGTTACAATCTGCGACGCTGGCATTCGGCGTGCAAGTGGTTGTTGGACACCCGAAATGGTAAAGTTGCGCTCTCAGTCAGGCTCCATTTCCCGCGATCAACTCAAACAGTTCCACGCGACGGAGGTACATGTTGAAAGCGCACTTACCACGGCAAACAACGATTCCAACGTCCACATACTGTATCGATCGCGCCAAGCTAGACAATTATCAGGCGCTTTATGGTATTAGAGCCTAGCGAGCTGTTTACTCAGTGCGATAGTCCTGCTTTTGCGCGTGATGCGCCTGGTGGTGCGAAACACTTACAAGAGAAGCACGGCTTTATTTAGGCAGGAGGACGAGAAACATATTGATTAATTCATAATATTGATAAGCTATCTGCGAAACAGACATGTCGTCCGACTCCGAAAGAGGTTTGTCGAGCCTTCTTCGTACAGGATCGAGTTTGCTGATGGTGATACTAGACACCGAAGTCAGGCCTAGTAGCCTTGAAGATGCGATCGAGCACCTTGAAGCAGGTAAATCCAGTGAACAAGGCATGGTTCCCAAAAGGTTCGCATCATTAATGTATACCCAGTTGCTTTCGTGCCTCCAAAACAACGATATACGGATGCTGGCCAGTTGGCCAAAACAATAGCAACCCACGCGTACGAGAGTGGCATACCGCAAGCTGCCCTCGAACGCTTGCTGAAGCTCCTCACGACGCACAATGCTCTTGACCAAGGCACGGTTACCACATTAGTGAAGAACTTGTACCCTCTGGAAAGGGTATCTTCCAAACTAATCACACGAGTTGTGTGCTGTCTTGGTCCCGCTAAGACGAAGCCTAGTCCTGCGACCCAGGCATTACTTGTGCGATGGCTGATTCTTGTATACGACTATCTCGATGACAAGACTCATCTGGCAAAACTATATGCCGTGCTATTCAACTATCTAGACATGATCAGTCTACGCAAGCCTCTGTGCCAATTGCTTTCGTTCATCACGAGGCGTAAGCATGTCAAACCCTTTCGTATCCAAGCTCTTATGGAATTAGTCAGCCTTTCTGGAGGTGAAGAGAAAGAGCTCTTGATTCTACTTAATGTGTTCAAAAACTACTGTCCTGATGTCATTGTTGGTGACCTCGGTTTCACGGGAAGAAAGGCATCCTTCTTCAAACACCCGGACCCTGAATGGACCGCTCATGTCAGAGAAATTCAGGATACCCACCTTGAAAGGTTGCAGACAGTGCAGCCATCGACGTTCCAGGTCGTATATCGCGGCCTAGCAAAGAGAAGCAAGGTAGAGGCCATTGTTCCTGATGTGAAGACATCAAGGGTGTCTTATAGCCACACTTCTTTGGAAGAACTGCGTGGTGTTGAGCATCTTGTTGACAAAATTGACAAGATAGAATTACCTAACCAGATCATATCCATGTTGGGGAATAACTTAGCGCAGAAGTACCTTTTCCTGGCTCGTTCTGAGGCTGCAGATCGCCGGTTGAATGACTGGCTCAGAACGTTCTTAAGTGACCAATTGGAAATCGCGCGGGCAAATGACGTAGAAGACCATGAGAGCTTGGGTTACATATTGGCTTTGGCGGTTGAATATGCGCAATACACGAAGGTATTCCCCTTCAGTCACTACTGACCTACCTTGGTGGCTTACATGGGTACAGGAAATACCGGACGCTTTCACATCGTTTCTCAAAAAGTACCTCATCTCCTGGAATGGCGAGGACAACAGAGAGCAGATACTTGGGCTTCTCGTGTATCTTCCCGTTCTTGACTTCGATACTCTGAGCAGTGATTTCTTGACACCACTGGAGAGAGCACTCCTCAACGGAGCCATTTCATCAAGAACATCTCTGCTTGATTTCTATTCGGCCTTGATCCGTCAATGGGGAATCCAGTTGAGGACCAATTCAAAGACGACAGAGGAATTCAAGCCATTGGGCCGCCTGATATCCCACGCAGAACTCCTAGCCTTATCGACGTTAGAGTGCTTGACCTCAATGCCGGATCCCACAGATGCCCAACATGAGAAACACAAGCCCGCCACATTGTCCATCTTGGACTTCTACTGTACCCTAGCCGAACTTTTCACACACGCATCCACGAATGGGAGCATTCGACTTACTGTCCCGCTAGCTCCTACAGTTTATACACTTGCCTTCACGCCCATAAACTCAGTCATCTCCATCATGTGCTCAGTGCTTGCCAGCTACAAGTCGTCCTTTGAGGCTTCCCTCACCTCTCAGGTTCTCCGGGTCCCGAACTCTCAAGACTCGCTCTATCCGACAGAACTTGTGGGTCAATTCAATGGCTATATCATGGACATCTGTAACCTGATCTGGCGGAACCGAGGTCTCAACTCCGAAGACCCCAACGCTGTGGGCTGTTCAATACCGGCCCCTACCGTTGCTGCGCTGACGCGATTCATTCGTGAGTACAATGAGAAGGAAAGAAAGCGCGATTCCTCTTTCGTCTACACAATATCCTCGGTCTTCTCTCTCAGTCACCACGTGGCCCTGTGCAACTTGTCTGCGGCCTGCTTCTCTGACATCGAAGAGGAGAACAACATTGGCGACGAGCAGCCCAAGCTGAGGAAGCCAGTGACGCAGAAGGCACTGAGTGCGCTGGAGAAAGAAGGAGGTATGAAGATGGCGTGGCAGGAGTATAGAGTGCGGATGCTTGACTGGCTTGACGCGACAGGAAGCGTTGGAATTGGTAATTTGATGCGGAGCACGATGAAGGCTTTGCGGAAAGAGTAGAGGTGATTTCAGAAGCAAATCCACTTATGCTTTCGTCTTGGAAGAATTCGAAATCCATACACGCAACGATATCGTGTTTCGTAGTAATATAGTACAGAAAGGGCTCGACATGCCGCCAGTCACCCTAAGGTTGTTCCGAGCTAGTGTACACTGTGAGGTAAAAGTATGAGAAGCCCCAGGCCGTAGCCGTGAAAGGCATCAAGCGCCCAAATCGAACAAACATCAGAAGCGCTGAACCGTGTTCAGGTAGATATCTCGTAGACTTGGCTCTTCTCGAAGGTCACTGATGATATCCTCCATTTCCGCGACTTGCGCCTCATCCTTGAGATCGACTATTGTGTCTTGGTTGGGATCCCAAATGATATCCAGCTCCTCGATTGACATGCCAATCATTTTACTGAGGGCTTCGCCCACACTCTTTGTTTCTGTAGGTTCCGTGAAGACAAGGAGCCGGCCTTGTTCATCCGCTGTGATGTCCGTCGCACCTGCTTCGATAGCCTGGTCTATATAGTTGTCGGGATCCACCCCATCCTTCTTCTCGAAAATGATCCTGCCCTTCTTCTCAAAGAGGTATGTGGTAGGTGTGACGATGCCCCCGGCATCTTTAATAGCATGTCGAACGTCTTGCAATACGCGGGCTTTCTGATCGGTCAGGCACTCGAGAACGGCCGCAACCGAATGCGGGAGAATAGCCTCGACTGTGACCTGCTCCAGAGCTTCACCAGTGACACTTATGCCTTGTCCTCGAGCAACTGCCGCTTCGATCACAGTCTTAGGAATTCCTGCTCGCTTTGCATTCGAAAGGGCGAGGGTAAGGCGCGGGTTGAATTTAGGATCGGGACCCCACACTGCTTGAAATCAGTACCAAGGAATGACGTGGAATTGATTGCCGAAACTCTTTAAGTACATACTCTGAGTCGCATTGCTGATTTCTTTGCCGATAAGCTGGCGTTCCTTGCTTTTGGCCTTGTCATTCTTGGCCTTGTCATGTTTGATCTGAGACCATCGATTGTGACCTGCAAGCCACGGAGCACTGGTGGTGAGGGTACGGCAACCGTCGCTCACCATCCAATTCGCGCGGGCAACCCGCTGCTGCACCAGACGTTTGCATACGATCGTCGTCATTGCAGAAAGCTTCGATAGAACATCCCCGCAAGCGCGTCAGGTCCCTGAAAAAGTGTCTAGAATCGCGATCTGATAGCGGGGCCGGTGCAACAGTTTCTCCGCGACCGCCCCCGGACGGAGGCTGAGGCCAAGTGCCCGCTTAAAGGGGGGGAGATCCATCCCATCTCCATCCCATAGAAAGTCTGGCCGACCTGTCACACCAGATAGTGGTCGCATCGTGCTCACCCTTTCGCATCTCACCTCTGTTCATTCCTTGTGAAAGGGAACCCTATGGGTGACCCTTTAGTCGCCATAGTCGATCCCAATGTCTTCATCGGAAAACGCTACGTCTACTAACTCCGACAACCATGCGGTCCCCCGAGCGGAGCTTGATATCACCAAGCTCCATGCGCTCCCCTCCGAACAACAGGACCTGTACCTCCTCACCTTCACCTCCGATCTGGTTCAACACATTTCCGGCCTCGATAAGGCTCAAGTATCGTCGCAGCAGAAGTTCTTGAAAAAGGAATTGTTCAAGATACTCACGCTTTCCTCGCCCACCATCACGCGAGTCATCCGCAATAACCTGGGCCGGTGTTTCGGGGCAATCTTCAGCAAGGGTGATCGTGGCATACTATTCGAGACCGTTACCGACCTATTAGGGCTTCTTAATACCGGCAAGAGCGATGCGGAATTGAAGACTAGGTTCGCTGTAGCCCATTGTATGGGCGAGGTCTTTGCGGTCGCCGGAGAAAGTGTCTTTGCGCAATCAGGCGTTGTCGTTGCAAGCTTGCTCAAATTGCTCAAAGCGTCTAGCAATCATACTGGATGTCGTGGGTCAACCTTTGCCGCGCTGCGAAAGGTGGTGGTTGGCACTGGAGTTCCCGTCGACGAAGGAACTGCGCGCGACATCTGGAAACAAGCTCGCAATGCCGCAACCGGGGACAAGTCAACCTTTGTCCAAGTGCATGCCTGTCGCTGCCTGGAGCAGTTAGTGAACACGACACCCTACTTTGACAATACGAACGACTTCGACCATCTGAAGACCTTGGTATGGAAAGTCATTGACAGCCCAGTGGCCCCGGTCAGACACGCGGCCGCGGCCTGCTTGGCTCGTGCGCTGGCTAAGTTGCATGCTACCGATACCCCGATCATCTCGGTCCCGAAGTCGAAGAAAGCAAAGAGACTATCAAAGAAGCCGACTGCTAAACCTGGAGAGGATGAAGAAGAGGCCGAAATCTCAGAGTCCTCTGCTCCCAAGAAGGCTGAGCCGCGTTTGTTCTTCCTCCTTCCTGACCTTCTTCGTCAGCTATCTGCGCAGTATTTACGGAGCACAACTTCCAACCGGGCCCGCGCAGGTATTGCCATCTGCTACAAGCATGTTTTGCGGATCCTTGGGGATAAGATCATTGAGGAACGTTACGGTCAAATCGCGAATCATCTGCTATTTGATATTCTGAACCACCCCACGGTCACATACAACCGATTCAGACTTCTTATGACCAGGAAGTATGTCAAGAGTATCCTTGAGGATACCGTTGGCCGCGAATCACTCCGGGAGACTAGTCAGCTCAATGCGGCCAAGTGGCTGATCAATGATGTTCTCAAGGATTATCCTCAAGTAATCCAGGAACGCCGTGAGCCGAGCAAACATTCCCTCACGAGCGCCTTGAGTGCACTTTCTTCTTTGATTGAGTCGCTTGGTTCTGCTTTCGGTACCCTGGCCGAACCGTGTCGCGAGGCTCTGCTCCAAGTGCTACCGCATCCTAGCTATACTGTCCAGATCCATACAGCTCAATGCTTACGCAACTTCGTTCTTGCGTGTCCGCACCAGTTGTTGTCCTGTGTCACAATTTGCCTGAACAGCCTGAACCGAGAAGTGGGACAGTTGTCAACCCCCAGACAGTCGCCCCGTCGCTGCATCGGTTATGCCAATGGACTCTCTGCTATGCTAAGTACATCCCGGCTGCAGCCTCTTTACGGTTCAGTAGAGGTGTTCTCGCGTGTGTTCACCCAGGCGACCGATCTCCTGAAGACTAGTAGCAACTCGGAACTACGTGCCGCCAGTACACAGATTCAAGTTGCTTGGATCCTAATCGGAGGGTTGATGCCACTTGGCCCTAGTTTCGTAAAGATTCATCTCTCTCAATTATCGCTACTATGGAAGAATGCGCTCCCCAAACACCTGAGTCAAGAAAACTCCGGCAAACGCGGTATATTGGAATTGAGCTTCCTTGCACATGTGAGGGAATGCGCTCTAAGCTCGCTATTGGTGTTCATGGAGTTCAATAGCAGACTTATCACTGCTGACGGCGCGAAGAGAATCGCCATAATGCTTCAAAACACAGTTGAATTCCTGGACGATCTGCCCCGGCAAAAGACTGCCAACGAACTTTCGCAACGACTTCATCCATCATTGCAACTTCATGATATCGAAACCATGGTCCGGCGCCGTGTTCTGCAGTGCTTTACTAAGCTACTCCGGGTTCATCCTCTTAGCCATGCCGATGTCATTTCTCAGTCTAGTCTATTGAGCTTGGCCATCTCCTCGTTTGCTGACCCCGATGCGGCCCAAGCTGGTCCATTGGAGAGCTCAATTGCGGCATCTACCGCGCAATTCGAGACTTTGTGGGATCTATGTGACAACTACGGCTTCGGAATGACAGGCCTGGCGAGAGAGTACGTGCGTGTCACCCTTACTGGCAAGCATGGTACCGATAATGGACCTGCTTGGTCGGCCGTTGATTCAGCGGATCAGGCTGTGGATGAAGCTGTGAGTTATCTGCGTTACTCTCATATTATATGTAGTAGGACTGACATCTTTGCAGTTGACTTTCCCTATATGCCAAGCAAGCGAACATGATTCTCTACTTTTGTACTCGAGGAGGGAAGAAGATTCTTCTCTGGCCGACCCCCATTCCACTGGTGTTGTGAATGCTGCCATTGAGCTATTCTCTGTCGCGATCCCCCTGCACACCCCAAGGGTCCAGGAAGGTAGCGTAGAACAAATTGCAACCTTCCTCTCATCCACCAGTCTCCAGCGGAATCCCGGGCGCAAGGCTGCTATGGTCGTCAATATCGCTGTGGCACTACTACATGCTCTCAAAGTCTCCGTGAAAGAGTCCGGTTTCACATCTGGGAAGCTCAATCCTGCAACTGATAAGGTGTTGCAGGAACTTGTTCAGGTAAGTCTCGTTGACAGAGTTATGATGGAAAGTCTATAACAGAAAGCTAACTGACGCAGAAATTTGTAACCGATGCTGATTTGACTGTCCGGACAATCGGAGTTGAGGCACTCGGACGTCTTTGTGAGAGCTCTGGGACCGCTTTCACCAATACACAGATCAACTGGCTGGTCGACACGATTGTGGAGAACCGTGAGCCCAATACCCGTGCTGGCTGTGCTGCTGCCTTGGGTTGCATTCATTCCCAAGTTGGTGGTATGGCAGCTGGTCTGCATCTTAAGACCATCGTGGGCGTTTTGATGTCACTGTGTAGCGACCCTCATCCTGTCGTCCACTTCTGGGCTCTTGGTGGTCTCGAGAGAGTTGCCAACTCTGCCGGATTGACCTTTTCGCCCTTTGTCTCAAGTTCCCTCGGGATGCTGGCTCAGCTATACAACGCGGACACTCACAATGAAGAGGCGGCAGCCCTAGCGACCTCCAACATCGAAATGTCCTTCCTCACCCCGGTCGTGATTAGTCGCTGTGTTGACTCCCTTATCAATGTTCTCGGTCCGGATCTTCAGGACATTGCTAAAACACGCAACCTCATTCTTACTCTTCTTCGCCAGTTCCAGTTGGAAGACAACTCGGCTCTAGTCACTGAAAGCTCTAAATGCTTGGATCATCTCTCCCTGTATGCACCGGGATACGTTGACTTTTCTGGATACGTAAAGCGCCTGCAGAATGAGCTCAGCGCTGGCAACCCATTGATGAGGGATGTGGCTATCCGGGGGTTGAGTAATCTCATGAAGCGTGACGCCGGAGCTGTGCTCCGCACTGCCACTCCGACCCTCGAAGAGGAAATTTGGCTTGCATTCGATGATACTCCAGACTGCCCAATCCTCAGAAGCATGATTCAGGATTGGCTGCAACAGACGGCCCTCGTGGAGACGGAGTTATGGATACAGCGCTGCCATAACACGCTGACCAAGACTCGTGTTAAGGTCGAAGATATCCCCCTAACATCTGCAACCAGACCTGCTGGAAATGACATGCCAGATGATGAAGTTGCAGGGTTTGCGTCCGCAATCGCAGGTGCTGGTCAGACAGAAGAGGTAAATGGCGCTGTCACTGGCCAGGAGCTTCTCAAATGGCAGACCCGGAATTTCGTTATGAGCTGTCTTAGCGAACTTTTGGCACTTGTGCAAGAGGCAATTCTGCCAGATCAGACCATCCCTGCCGAGCTTGCGCTGCAGCAGAAGGTTGGAGATATCGTCCGAATGGCTTTCTCAGCATCTACTGCCAATGTAATTGAACTTCGAGTCTGGGGACTACGGATTATCGATCAAGTTCTCAAGGTACGTTGACCTTGTGCATGGTGAAATTGTCTCGCTCTGAGCTAACAACTCTATCAGATGTTTGGCAAGACACCCGATCCAGACTTCACCGAGGCATCCCTTCTGGAACAGTATCAAGCCCAGATCGGATCGGCTCTGACCCCTGCGTTTGCTGCCGACTCGTCTGCGGAATTAGCATCAGAGGCTATCAATGTCTCTGCGACATTCATTGCTACCGGGATTGTGACCAATGTTGATCGAATGGGTAGAATCCTAAAGCTCCTGGTTCTTGGCCTCGAGAACTTTTCTAGTAAGTGCCATATGATTTTGCAGTGGAATTCCGCTAACAACCCCCAGAAAACCTTGACACCACCGAGATTGGCGACCTCAAAGGTCTCAACCCGAATGCTAGGGTCATGGTCAAGATGGCCTTGTATTCTGCCTGGGCACGGCTCCAGATTGCTAGTATTGAGCAGGACTACCTGAACCAAGTGGTTCAGCCGTATCTCACGAAGCTCACTCCGCTGTGGTTGTCTTCGCTCCAGGAATATGCTCGGCTGCGTTTCGAGCCGGATATCTCAGGCAGCTTGGGTACTGGCCCTATGAGTGGGGATTTGGACGAGGTATACGCGGCATTGAATCGGGAGACTCTCTTGAAGGTAGGACGATACTGGCAGATACAAAGTTACCAGTCAAGATGCTGACCGTCGTTACAGTTTTACCAAGACTCCTGGTTGAACCTTGTCGACGCTATTGCTGGTCTGGTCGAAAAGGACATCGACTTTGTCTTTGACGCATTGGACGGCAAGTCGGAGTTGGAAGAATCCGAGAAGACACAGAAGGATGAGGAGCAGAAATCTAATGATGAGCCAAAGGGGAAGGGTGACAACATCAACTATCGTGATGAACCTGTTGCATTCTTTTTCGTTCTCTTTGGTCTGGCATTTGAAGCTCTCGTTGACCAGTCTACAACCCCATCCCAGAGATTGGAGATTCTTCAGGCACTTAAGAGAATCCTGAGGCCGGTCATCTCGGGTAATGCGATCTACCAGGATGCGATTTTCTCGGAGACAATGGATTCTCTGGACCGTCTCGCTTTGACCGAAACAACCCCCATTCAAAATGTCATCGTGGAGATCGCACGAAACCTGTCCTTGGATCATCCTTCTGCCAAGGGTAGCGAGGGCCGAGACGATCATCTGTCTGATGACATCGAACAGCTTTTCGAGCTAACAAGGAGCATAATTCTCGTGCTCGCAGGACTCCTGCCTAATCTTCGCGAGTCCACACCTCTTGCACGATTCAACGTTGGATCGGATGATGCCTTGTCTCTCATTCGGCTTGCTCTCTCATCGCTGGTTAATGTCGCCTCGATTTTCCCCTCAATTATCCGCAATGACCTCAACGCATGCATTCTACACATCTTCAGCACTATCCTGGCGACAGGGCTGTGCCAGGCAGAGGTTGTGCCCCAGGCGCTTCCGACTTTCAAACACTTCATCAGCAGCGTAGCGAACTCTCCCGAGGTCAGTCCAGAACACCCGGAGAATCTTGGTGTTGTCTCTCGCCAGTTGCGCGGTTGTCTTACACGCTTCCTCACTACCCTAACATTTGCGCAACGACGAGAGTCCGAATCCTCCCTCCCCTGTGCGAAGAACACGCTCCTCGCCATTGCCATTCTACTAACGAGCGGCGGACACATTATTCCACCTCAAGATCCTGTCATCTTTCGAGTCCTGGACGAACTTTTAGACTGTCTTCAGGATGTCGGCCTTGCCAACGTTGCCGCCGGTTGCATTCGCTCCATTCTCCTGACCTCAAACCCGAGATCACCTACCAGCGAAGTCATCGCCCGCTACCTGCTACCCCGACTCATTGCCTTCTACGTCGGCTGTCCCACAGACAATGGCGACGTCCCCAGCGACCCCGAGAACTCTAAGACCGTCATTGCGCGCACTCTCGTCGCATGTGTCAGCAGTGCCGTTTTCCCTGCGAACGAGATGCCTACCGCCATCTCCCTAATCATGTCGACGCTACTTTCTCGCGCGAAGCGTGACGGACAGGCCGTCTATCAGGAAACCGCCGTTCACCTGCTAGAACTGGCCAAGGCCAATCAACTCGTGTTCCGAGCGCTCGTGGCTACCATGGGTCCGGACCAGAAGACGCGACTCGAGGAAATCCTCCGCAGTACGGAAGTCGGGTCGGGAGCCAATAAAAACTCCCGCGAGAGCACGCAGTCCAGCAGTGAGCAGCAAGCCATGCCTAGTATTGCACTGAGGTTTGACTTTTAGTATACTATCTTTGTATTCTTTGCGTCTTTGCTTTCTTCTTTTGCCCTCTGTCTTTTATTTTTTCGTGTTCATCTTTTTCACTCATGTTACAAACCCCCCCGGTATAAAGTTAATTGGACAGGTGTGAGCGGATGACATGTCCTATCATGCATGCATGGCACGAGGTGTGATGATGACGACAACACAGGGATAAATGGCTAGTCCCTGGAAGGAAAGGGTCCCGTGCACAGGTCATGCTGGCGAGCGTTGCGTTTATGAGGTACATGTCCCATACTACTATTTGCATATATAGAGTTATTGTTTTAAAGATTATAGAGAAGTATAGGTATAGGTACAATGAGGAATGTTGACATGACATGACAAGGATAATGAACGATGATGGAACCCTTCTATATGTTGCAATCGTTTCCATCCAAGGAATAGAGTAGATGATTGAAAGAGAGAAAGAGAGAGATGAAGTCAAGATAAATAGATGCGTGGGGGTATCGAGATGTCTCACCGGCCAAACCAGGAGGGAGATAAATCAATGTGAATGTGGGGCTAAGAAAGCAAAAGAAGAAGATCTATAGCTGGTATGGGAATGAATGATATACAGGAGAAGTAGGATATAGATGATTTGGTTGTTGTTGTACAGTCGAGAATATTTGATATGAGAATGTATGGAAGGAGGGTGATGGAAGCTCAGCCAAGGGACTCTCCGAGATGAACCCCAGGGACTGGCGCCGACTTGGGCCGGAGAGGATCCTGGGCGGCGGCGACAGCTGCTACTCCGGCCTCCTTAGTTCCGCCCTTGGTCGGGAGTTCTTGTTCTTTCTTTTTCTTGTCCGCACTCTCCTGCGCCTTGCGGACGGAGTAGTATTTCAAGAAGCAGATGATCATGACTGTATGAGAGATTAGTATTTAACTTGAGGGGGAAGTGTAAGGAGGGTACAGAATGTGACTCACAGGCACTAGTGGCGACGGCCATAGCAGCTCTCCTTGTTAGAATCCAGCGCAGGCCCTCGATTTCGCTCTTGCCGTCACTGTTCAAGGAGACGGTGATTTTGTAATTGAGTTCTTGTACGGAGGTGTCGATGCTCCGCTGTTGTTCGCGGGTCGTCATCTTGTGGTCGTTGAACATTCCCTTGATGTCGTCTTTCAGGCCTGCCAGTTCCTGGTTCAAGCGTTGAGACAGGATGTCGGACTCATGCTGTAGTTGAGTTCGGGAGGTCCGCTGTCGCTGCATTTCGGAGTTTCTAGCGGTCTGTAGGGAGGATTGGAGTTCCGAGCAAGCCGCTTTGAAAAGGTAGGATTCGTTCTCAACGTCCGACTTGGAGGTCAGGCTTTGGCGTGCAAGATCGAGGTTACTGTGTAGGATGGTCCGGACTGCCTTCATGATTGTGACGGATTGTTCTTCGGAGAATCCACCTGTGGAGAGGTCGCGAACGAGCGAGAATGTGTCGAAGTGATGAACGTAAGGGGCTGGGGCGAGGTTCGGGTGGTTGTTTTCTGAGGCGGGCCCGCCGGTTGTGGTCAGGTAGGAAGAAGGAGATGGCATGTGAAGGACACCCTCGAGAGGGTTCTGGTTGAGTGGGTGGTGAAGATGGATGGGTTCGTCCGTGGGTCTTTCGTTTGATATAGCGTTGACCTCATCGGCATCACGGGCATCGAGTATGGGTTCGGAGTCTTCACGGGGCTCTTGTTCGTGTGCAGATTTCTCCTCGTCTAGCAGTTCGGTATCTGCGGAGGCTAATTTGTCTTGTTGCGACTGTGATGAGGCCTCTGAGGTGGTTTCGGTGTCCTTTGGCTGTGATTGCGCTGGTGGCGCTTGATTCGGAGACGAAGCAGCGTTGCTGTCCTTGTCCTTCCCGGATGGGGTGTTGGTGGGCTGTTGACGAGATGGTTCGTCTTTCGGTTTAGACGGTGGTGGTAGGTTTGCTTCTGCAGCCGGTCCGTATCGTCGATGATAGGTTTCTTGAGTGCGTCGTGGACTGGTGTGGAAGGGAGCGTGCTGGCTGCGGGATGAAAGGCGAAGAGAGCGGTAGGTATGGGGTTCGCAGGACCGAACTGCGCGCATCAGGTTTGGGTAAAGGAATGGAAGCCTTGGGGCCGCCATGGTTGCCGCGTTGACAGGAGATTGAGGGGAGAGGAGGGAGAAGGAGCGATGACAAGAGGTGCAACAAGACAAGGCAGCCGGTCAGGAGAGAAGAGGGAGATGAACGATGAACGCATCTCGTTTTCCCGCGGCCAAGTCGGCGTCACCGCCGGAAACGTGACGTGGGCGGTGAGTAACCCCCGCGGCCGCTAGGCCCCATCAGGAAGTTTATACATACGCGCGCTCATTGGCCGGTCACAGGAGGTATGAAGATGGTATGAACTGCATTGTCCGATGATGATATGCTTATGATTTATATACATTGTTTCATGCTAATGGCAGCCTGCTTAGTGCTCAGCTCCCACAGTCAAGAGCCCGAATAATAGCTGGGTCCGTTTCCAGTACTCGTGCGCAGCGTTCTCTAGCTTCTTCATTGCCTTCTCAGGCAAGTCGAGGCTGCTGCGAAGTGTATCCAACACTTCTGCCAATTGGCTGCGTTCAGAGTCTCGAATCGCTAATGCATCAGTCAGGTATACGGTGTCGAAATAAAGCTGGATCCTCCGGTCCTTGATATCATCGGCATCGTCAGATTTGGTACTTTCGGACTTTGGTTTCGCCGGGTCGCCATTCTCGCCATTCTCGCCATTCTCGCCATTCTCGCCATTCTCGCCATTCTCGCCATTCTCGCCATTCTCGCCATTCTCGCCATTCTCGCCATTCTCGCCGTTCTGCGTCGGTTCTGCCTCTTCGCCATCAGGCGAGGCAGGCTTCTTGCTGCCCTCTATCTCGGCAGGTGAGTTGAGCTTCTCAATTGAGGATGTGACAGACTCCGAGAGTCCCTTGATCATGGCAGATTTTAGCGTCTGCGTCGTGGAGACATCCCAAAGTCCAGCGCCGTAGTGATCCATAGATCGCACAAGTTTACGCAGGAATTTGAACGTCGATGGTGTCGGCTGGACAGGAATTTGAGGATCACCCTCCCAAAGTGTACGACCTGGCACTTTACCAGACTTCGATTTCGAAGTAGCCGGAGACTTCCAGGGGCCTGTGCGGCTGACTATGTCTGTCGCAAGGATTCTCTGCAAATCCGGCACGATACTTTGGGACAGTGCATAATCGCTCGCAATGAACTGGACAGGCAGATCTCTTCGAGCCAGTCGGATAGTCTTCAGCATAAAAGCGGCCTCACCGCTTTGTCCCTGCTCTTCGAGCGTTTTAAAGGTTGTGCTGAGCGAACTTTGGAGTGTATTGAATGCTTCTCCAATTGCCACCTGAAGGGCTTCACGGAGCAGTCGTGGATCATCGTCGTTCAGCATGGCAGAGACGTCGATATCAAGATCCTCGTCCTCACCTTCATCCAGGACGTCGGACCAACGTACTTGCCGTAGGCCGTCGATAGACTCCCTGGACTCTTCGATGGCAGACAACCATCCCTGGTATTTCTCCAGGACAGCGGATACGTCATCATCACGCCCCAGGAGTCTGTCCGTGACAGCTTGCTTGAATGCAGTAGAGCCATTGGAATAGTCATGGGAAATCATGTCCTCGGCCCAAAGTGACTGCGAAGCCGTGTGGGTTCTGTCGCCCCAATTCGACACGGCAGAGGCGACACCTTGACCAAATAGGTCCAATGTCTTGGCTTGTTCTGACAGAATACCCTTAAGTCGATCATTGAAGACTGACCTAATTCCTTCCAGAACTTGTAACGATGAATGGGTGGGTGTCGAGCTTCGGGAAGATAGCCAGAGCTCCAGTGTCTGCTTGCGTAATGAGAGAAGCTTCGAGAAGTCTAGCCATTTAGTAAGGGTGCCCCGGCATCCAATTAGGAACTTGTCGAAAGCCGGTTTCGACCATTGCTTAATCGTCTTCTCGGCGTCCGACTTTGATAGCTCACTGAGCTTGATCCATGGTGTGAAGTTGTTAACATCTGCAGCAACCCAGCGTCCCAGAACACCGAGGTCTAGGTCGTCCAAACTCCGCACTTCAGGGTCTGTCAGCAGAGGCCGTGCTTTCAGCTTGCTCAGGACATCTGACAATCGGCGAGATAGCAGGATCTTAGAAGTCTGGAGTGTCCGAACATATAGCCGTAAGCTGCTCAGAACATTCTCGCCTGACGGGTCGACAAGCTCCAGCTGGCTTCCAATGCCATCTAAGCGAACCCGGTGAAAGTAGCGGATGGCGTCATCCGATGAAGAGCTAGTTGTAAGACAGTATGCTGCCAAAGCCTCAATAATCTCGTCAGCCGTGTATTTAGCAGACGCGAGCCGCTTTCCAAGCCTCCTCAAGAGACTTCTTTGGAGGGATGCTAATTGATTGCGTAGGTCCTCTACAAATGGTGGCACCGTCGCCTGCTGGGAGAGAGTCTTGTGTAAAAGACGAGAGATGACCATTAGCTTGGCCACAAGCAAGACGGAGCCGCGTCGACGCAGGAGCTTAGAGATTGACGATGCGCAGCGATGAAGTAAAGCCAGTTGCCCTCCGAGCGCTCGTTTCGCGGCATCTAATTCCCATCAGCTGTTGGTTGTAGAACCAAGCCAAGATCACAACTATACCATACCTTCATCATGGCTATCCTCCTTTATCTGGTTGTAATGTGTGTACATCTTCTCCATCAGGCGTGGATTGCATCTTCGTCCTATGTCGGCCAGCGTCGAATCCACATCCTCCATTTCGCGATTCATCGACACGATCGTCTCGGCAGTGCCAATGAGTTCTCGGTATCTCGTACTAGATGCGCCAAATTTCATTAGTCTTTCCTATAGTAAATTTGGGTGTTGGCCTTCACATACCCGACAAGAGCCCTGAGCTTCTCCTTATTGCTTGCGATGTCCCGGCGCAGCTCCTGCTCCACGCGGCGCACAGTAGGAATTGGGTAGTGAAATGCATCTTGCCAGGATTTCAATGACTGCGGATCCGGACCATCGGACGCCATGGTGAAGGGAAAGGACGCTGGCGGGACAAGCCAACAATGCAGGGCATCAATGCCAGCCGGAGCACTACCTGGAATGATGCTACGCAACCCGTAATCACTGGATGACGATCCATTGTGCCTGAGGCAGCACGTGGCTTCAATACGGTACGGTCATGGCTGTATCAACCATACTATTTCGGGTAAGTGACTTGAGTCATCCCCAAAAAAAGAAAAAGACCCCGCGGACTTTGCGATCGACGAGATAACTTTTATCTCCATCTTCACCATCACAATCTTCCGAACTCGTGGCGCATAAAAACAAAATGCCTCATATTGACCCAGAGGCGCCAGCCCCGGCGGCCGAAGCTCCCACCGAGCCATTAACAAGACTGCCTTTCCCTCCAGTCACTTATTCTCACATTCTACATTGCTCTTATCATCACTGGCAGCCTCGGTATGTCCCCAACATAACTCCTCTATGCATGAACGAAGATTCTAATCAGACAACGCCCTCGCAGTTACCGCACACTTGTCCCCAAGTCCCGTGCTATCCGTCTCACTGCCCCCTTCGTTAACTACCTCCGAGCGGACGGTATCGTTCTGCCACCAGAAGCTGCCCCGCCGACAGACGACGACGACCTTGACACATTCTCCGATGATGGCGCAGACGAGGAGCCTGATCCGTCACTCGAATGGCCCGAGATCCACGCCCAAATTAAATCCACAATCACCGAATACGGCGGCAAAGTGACACCGAAGCTGAACTGGAGTGCGCCCAAAGATGCGACTTGGATGTCCGCCACCAACGACACTCAATGTCGCACAGCTAACGACATCTACCTCCTCCTGAAAAGCAGTGATTTCATCAGCCATGACTTGGAACACCCATTTGACGACTGCGTTCCTGACACTACCACCACCGACGACTCTTCCTCCTCAACACCCCCCGAAATCCCCTACTACCTCGTCCTCCGCAAATACGTCAACTTCAACCCATCACTCGAGTTCCGGTGCTTTGTGCGCAACAGGGTTCTCCTGTGCATGTGCCAACGTGATCAGAACCATTTTGACTTCCTCTTCCCCATGCGGGACTCTCTCCGGTCTCGGATCCAGACCTTCTTCGATGAAAAGCTGAAGGATACGTTCACGGATCCTAACTTTGTGTTTGATGTCTATATCCCGCCGCCGCATGATAGGGTGTGGCTTATCGATATCAACCCATGGGCGGAGAGGACCGATTCGCTGCTGTTTAGTTGGATGGAGATTCTGCACATGAAGGATCCCGTGGGTATCCGGGAGGAAGACGACAACGGGGAAGAGCAATTCGTGCGGCTTTCTCTGAATGCCAATGGTGATCTGGAACCAGTTGCTGGTCCAGATGAAGGGTCCGAGTCCGAGTCTGAGTCCGAGTCCGCATCCGAAGACGAGAACACGGATGATGCGCCATTGTTCCCGGAGTTCCGGCTCATCAAGCGCGATGACCCGGAGGCGTATGCGTTCACGACCCCGCAGTACTCAGCTCACAAGCTGCCGAAGGAGGTGGTCGATGCGTCTATCTCCGGTCCTGGAGGCATGAGCGAGTTCCTAGGAAAGTGGCAGGACATTTTGGCGAAGCAGGCGCAGGAGTCCGACTCGGACAATGAAGCCCAATAGAGGTCTCAAACCATACATCGCATGTATACTTAGTTACGAACATACCAAAGAGCGCAGCTCGGCTCAGCATATTAAGGCGGCGTTAGGACTAGCGGGACCACAAAAACCGAATACTAAAAGTGATGCATTAACCTCCACCTCACCACCATCTATACGCCACAGACCATCTAACCCCTATGTACTACTACCACTGGCTATATACCCCCTCACTCACTCACTCACAACTTATGCTTCTTCTCCCCACTCGCCAACCTCCTAAACTCCTCCTGCGGCACACCACTCAGAAACCTCTCAAGCCCGGCAAAAACCTCCAACCCATTCTGACGATCCAACACCTCCCTCTCGGGCCGTCTAATCAACTCCTTAATCTTGAGCAAACTCTCCTGATTCAAATGCAAGCCCAACCTCTCCTCCACCTCCTGCAACACCAACCCCAGGAACCCCTCACTATCATCACTCTTCCCACTCGGCGCCGTAAACACCTTATTCACGAACCCCGTGGCCACCAACTCCTCACACGTAATCCGCTTACTCATAATAAGCGCCTCGTTGGCCTTCGCGATGCCCAGTCTCTCCACAAACGCCCGCGACGACCCGCCCTCCGCCACAAGACCCAGCGAGGCGAACGGCGTGAGGAGGAAGGTGTGCGGCGCGGCGTAGATGAAGTCCGCGAGGGCAATGAGGGCCGCGGAGAGTCCGACGGCGGGGCCGTTCAGTGCCGCGATGAGGATCTTCGAGTGGTGCGCGAACGTGTGTGTGATGTCGTAGTTGTTTATTACGAAGGATCGGGCGAGGTCTCGTCGTGCGGAGGTGCCGAGGCCTCCGCCGGGGCGGGAGGAGTTTACGTCCGCGCCGCTGGAGATGGGAGGCATTAGTTATTATGTATTGGTATGTGTTGGGGGCAGGGGGGAAAAGGAGGGACAAGGCTCACGCGGAGAAGTAACGTCCTGAACCTGTAAGAATGGTGATGTAGATGTCATCGCGCTTGTCTACTTCGCGGAGACGTTCGCCGAGGAGGTAGTAGAGGTCTCCGTCTAGGGCATTGAGTTTCTTGGGCCGGTTGAGGGTGATTATTGCCAGACGGCCTTGATATGTGAGTTTGATAGGGTCTTCGGTGGTAGTGGCCATGTTGGAGATCCGGGGTGGTTTGTTGTGCTGTGCTGTCACAGAGAAGAGAAGAGAGTGTGTAAATAGTAGTAGATAGGGGTTACGCTAGGTATAGAACTTGTTTGATAGTGACTATCGGAGACCCGGAGGGTTTAAATCCGCTTCAAAGGAATGTAGGAGATGATGCTGTGTAACCTTCCCTAAATGCACACTTGCAAGGTCAGATGGGCCTTGCAAAGAAAATATCAGAGAGTGACAGTCCCAGAACAAAAGCAATCTCCAGTCTTATTAGTCCCTGACAAGACAAATAACTAAACGGTGGATTCTACTAACGGGGATCTGCCATTCCAACGCCTATGCGGGGAAACCCACGGACCGAGGCTTAGGAGCCTCGGCCCACGGCAGGCTGCGAGTCGAGTCGAGTCCTGATGAGTAATTAACATCACCTGACTTGCACGGCACGTGGAAATTGTTTGCTCAGTTTGCAATACATGGTCGGCATGGGCATAGTCAGAAGCTCCGTGATAATAATCCGTCCGTAACTTTAGTATCGGAAACGATCAGCCCAGATTAATTTGTTTCGTCGGTGGACGGATCAGGAAAGATATCGCAACTTTATACCTGGACATTAGCATTAGTACTCTTTCCCTCATATACAACCTCACCAGGGGAAATCAAAAACTAAAGACACACACACACTCACTCACTCACCACCCGTCCATCCATCCCACCAACAGCAACAGCAACAGCCCACCATGTCCTCCATCCTCCGCAGACTCCAGGGAGGCAACCTCGAGGTGTTCAAGGTATGCACAGCACCAATTTCTCTCATTCCATGCCCCAGTGGAAGAGCAGCAGAGTCTAATCCCCATCTAGTTCGGCATGTACATCATCTTCCCCATCGGATGGATGTATTACTTCGGCACGAATCTCGACGACCGCTTCAGCGTCCCCGGCTTCTGGCCCACAACCGAGCAATCGCACAAGATCCCCCTCGAGAAAGAAGAGATTGATCGCGAATTGTCGCGCATGCGCATGTTGGATGCGGTCAAGCGGGAGAAGCGACAGCAGCGCGCGGCGTTGGATGCGGAGGCTCAGGCGGCATCTGCGAACGCGGAGTAAGTTTGAACTACGAGGAATGATTGACTGATGCGGTGTGGTGCGGTTGTGTTTGATATTTAAGGGGTTATCGGTGATTGCTCACACAGACTATGGATTTGGGTGGGATAAGTATCTGTCTGAGCGGGGGGAGGATACGCTGGCGGATCTGTTCGGAGCCGACTTATATGTATACTTTTATATGCATGCCGCACATTTTCTGTGTGTGTGTGTGTGTGCAACGAAGGTGAAAATGGGGGCTATGTTGCACAGTGTCCTACTCGCGTACCTACGAAGGGAGGGCTCTTTTTTTTTGGTTTTGTATAACACTCTTCTCTGAGCATGGCGGGAGTTGTATTTGGTTGATGGGCTTGATGATTGGATTGGGTATATTTGTGTTTATATCATTTACTTCAACTTATGTACTTTTATCTGGCGCAATGTCAAAGCAAAAGTTTCTGCTCGGCTGAGCATATTGGTGCAAGAAATCGTGGCATTCCAAAGCATTCGGTGCTACCTCCGGCGTTACTGTCGTGCTCCGTACAGAATTAAAGATTTATATGTTAGAAAATGTGCAGTCAGTGGATCTCCAGCGTCCAGTCGCGCAGAGTAACACGAGCAACCAAAGTATGTGATCGTAACAATGATTTGCCTCGATACGGTATAAACAATATGCGTGAGGCAGATTATGAACCAGGGGAGGAAACAAAACGAAGATGATGAAACTCCTAGGATGCGCCGGCCCGCTCAGAACAGTATCGCTCAAACTCCATGAAACAACTTCACAACGCCGAAAGGAACCGTTCGGTGGAGGAGCAGTGCGGTGAATCGTGAAATGCTGATGCAATCCATGCTCGAGGACAAGAGAGGCATGCGGTCATAGAGGATAATTAGTGGCAGCCAGTATGCTGATATGGAATAGCAAAATGCAAGAAAAGTCCCGATGGTATCACAAGGAGAAACAGAGAAGCCAGATGACCCATTCGAGCAGCCCACAATCGTCACCAACACCGAGAATCCAGCCCGTATTGCTACTGTGGCGGGGGATAAATCACAGTTCGGCGATTGGAGCAGTGGCCGTCGCAGCAGCATTCTTGGCCGTCTCGTACATCACTTCCAAAGTCTGGGTACCGGTCTCCCGGAATACGGAGCTGATCGATGGAAGGCTTGCAGAGATAAACGGACGCTCGCCGGCCCAGTAGTAGTAAAGGTGGCTATAAATGGATCGGATGTGGTCGGGAAGGTAGACATAGATGCCGGTTACGATCATTGAGAGGAGAGTGAGGAGAAGGGAATCTAGAACGTTCCCCGTTAGTACCATGCGGCTTTAATGCAAGAAAAATTGCAATCTCGAAACTGGGAGGGGGGACCCAATTTCAACCAGATGAACATACTAAAAATGAACTTTTCGGTAGGCGTAAGCATGTACACGGCGAAGGTCACCTCATATTGATATATCTTCAAGCGCACCCAGCGCATAAAGGAGTTCAGGATCCAGAAGAGAGTCATGGTGGGAGGGTGGCGGGTTGTGAAAGGATTGAACGAAAGGGGAACCGGCGGCGAGCCAGGAGAAGGTCAAAGAAGGTGAAGAAGCGGAGAAAAGCGCGGAATACGAGGGTGATGAGGGGTGGAAGTGGAATTAGCTCTTGCCCCGGATAGTCCTTAAGAGTATTATCGCCGTCGCCCACTGAGGTGGAAGCAATTTGTCCCGGCGCGCTGGGGAAGGGAGGAGGAAAAGTAGTAGGAAGACGGAGATGATTTTGTTGAAGTTCAACTAGGCATCCATGATCTGTCCAGTCGGTTTGCCGATAGAGGAAAAGATAAAGTGCTGAGTCGGCAGGTCACAGAGAAGGGGGAAAAAATAAGTAATAGAATAAAAAAAAAGAAATAATACTATCAAGGTGTGGGTTGATCGACAAAGAGCTGATCAAATTTCAGTCGGTGAAAGGGACAGAAAGTAAGAGGGAGAAATTTGGCAGGAGGCTATGATGGTTGAGAGAAAAGTAGAAGAGTAAATTAGCCCCCTCAATGTACAAGAAGCTCAGATTAAGTCCAGGGGAACAGGAATGGGGGAAAAATAGGCAGGATGGCCACCTCAACTAAGAATAGCTTCACAGCCGGACGGAACAGATAGTCATATAATTTAAAGTCATGAAGAACGAATACGAATTCAGATAACTAGAGAGTTAGACCGGCGGCCCCCGTCAAGTCCATGCTTGCGATCTGGACACTGTTTCAAATCGGCCGCCGAGACCAAGTCAAAATCAATCCACCGCCACGGGAGAGAACTAAACCAAAAGGTCCACTTCCCTCTCCCCTCAGGGTCCAGCCGAAGGGATTGCAGCATGCAAAGTTTCAGACTCTCATCCAATTCACTGGAAACAAATGCCTACCCTGCCTGTCTTTGCCTTTCGTAGGGAGGATGTTCCCGCGCGATCTGACACTGATTGGCGTGCGGCGATGGCTGTCGTCCGCGCATCCACTGGGCGGCGTACGTCACCCTCTCCGCTTGGCCAAATTTTCCCCAAGCCTATCAATTACTTTGTAGATTCAGGGTGAGAAAGAGGTGAGACAAATCCAATAGAATCCTCCATATTGTTTGGAAACCAGAGAATAAGTTCCGATGGAAGAAGAGGAGAACCGCAGTTGGAGTACGGAGTAGATAGTAGTAAGTAGGGCAATAGAAAACCCAACTAACTAAAAGAGTTATCTGGTGTGGTGCGAGACTAACTGTCTTAGTCACCGACCAGTGAATGGTAAATTATGGTATGGTATTGTAAAACGGGTCCAGATCCAGTGATGATTTCTCGCGCATCCCGACAGTACTATTAGTAGCACTAGTACTTAGCAGCAGCAGCAGCAGCAGCAGTACTTCGTACGTCGCCGCCAATTACACCATGCAGCTTCATGTAATACTAAAGCAATAAAGTACTCCAGATGGAACCTAGTAATAGGCGCCTCAGATCACCATGTTCCGTCCCCTCCACTTGACCCCCTACATCACACGCCCCTTTCTCATATCCAATTACCTCCCCACCCTCCCAAGATTCTTCACTCTGTCTGCGCTCTCCCTCGCCAACAAAGCCTTACCTCCCCGCCTGAAGATTCAAGATGCCGACGTGACCATCTCATACCTTAAGGGCACTGGCCCTGGAGGCCAAAAGATCGTATGTCAACCAGATATAATATCTCCTATCCCTCCCACCCCAATTCTCACTCCGCTGGCTAAAATCGTTATTATTATCTGATACTTACTTTCCTCTTTTCCAATGCCTAGAACAAAACCAACTCTGCCGTCCAGATCATACACAAACCCACGGGTGTAGTGGTCAAGTCTCAAGCCACAAGATCCCGTTCCCAAAATGAAAAGATTGCCCGTCAGCTGCTTGCTGACAAAGTCGAAGAGCTCTTGAATGGGGATCGAAGTCGTGCGGCCATCAAGGCCGACCGCGCCAGGAAGAAGAAGGCCAGTAAAATGAAGAAGAGCCGGCGCAAGTATCGTGAGCTCGAAGACGGCAAGGAGAGTCAAGAGATAGAAGAAGCAGAAGAAGAGAACGATGCACCAGAGTCGGCTGATTCAAAGCATGAATCAAAATTGGAGGGAGCAGACATACAAAGTCCTCATCAGCTGTCCGCTCAACAACCGATTCTACAGCAGAAGCATCTCCCAGACATCGAGCGAGGCCAGAGGTAATGTGATCCTCTGCATCGAGTGCGCCGCTAGAGATCAAGGCACGCTGTCGCTCTCCCAGCGTAGTTTAATTTAGAAAACGTCAACCACTAGTCACTTCGCAACACAACTACGAGGAAGTCAAGGCATATCAGTGTCATCTAAATATAATTCAATTCATAAGGACATGCAATGGAGTGGTTGAAGCTAGCCAACACTTCCTCCATGATTTCTTTTTGGCATAATGCAGAGACGGTCGAGTTATCAGACATAGGATTTTTTTATACATCCCAGTAAATGGTGCAAATTGCTCCATTAGCCTGCTCATGCGATATAACTAAGTAGCACTGTCTTCGCCTCGGCTCCAAGACGCTCCTGAACAAAGCCAGAAATGCGCCCGTTGTGCTTCTTGTCTGCTTCCTTGAGATACTTGCCAGTCCAGGCCTTCAGGTCGGCGCCCGTGTCGGGCCAAGGGTCCCTGGTCTGTGGTCGCACAGTGTTCAACGCTGTGAAACCAACACCGAATGCCATATCCTCCACGTCATGCTCGGCGATGATGTCGTCCTTGCTGGCAGGGAGAGGAGGCAGCTCCAGAAGCTTGAGAAGAGCCTCACATGTGAAGCCCCATCCCTTCTTGTACCGGTTGGCAAAGGCTTCCGAGTTAGCAAGAGTTTTAGTGAACGATAGCACTGCGGTCTTGCGGTCCAACGGACGAGCGAGCTTTTGTGTTTCGGGAAGGATGATGTTCAGATAGATGGGAGTGAACAGCCTGGAGGCAGTTAGCATGCTAGCTCCCACGGTAAAATTGGATTGTACATACTCGGGCTGGACCTTGTCGATCACTTGGATGACGAAGTCAGCACTGTAGCCCTTGTCGTCCTGGGCAGAGACGAAATGATAGAAACGGACGAATCGGAGGGTCAGGTTCTCCGTCTTGGAATTCTGGAGGCGGGTAAGGATAATCTGCATGATGGAAACAAAGTATTGTTCCAGTGTTGCCCTAGAGTATAGTTAGCAAATGATCGTATCAATGATCATACCGGGGCTTCGCGTACGGAGGGAAGTTTGCAACCACAGACTCCAACAGGTCGAATCCATAACCTTCATTGGTCTTGGTCGAAAGCAACTTCTGGAAGATACCCAGAACAGGAGCAATTTGCTCATTCTGGATGATGTATTGAGATCCGCGGTGGATGATGCTCGACAAAAGTCGCACAAGCGCAGGGATGTTGCCCTTCGACTCCCACATGACAGGCATCAGGATCGGGGCAATCAGGTTCTGGTAGTAGTCAGGGAGTGTTCCCGAGGGGTTTGCCTCAAGAAGTGCAGCAAAGAGTTGGAAGATATAAGGCATGAACTCTAATCATACGTTAGCCACAGCTCATAGTGCCGTTCCTTATGGTTTGCGACTGACCTTGCACATCCCCTTGGAGGATCTCTGCGAAAGGAGCGTAAAGAGCTTGTTCGAGTTTGTCGGGGTTGGCAGGGGCCGCAAACCTAGAATCCATCGGTTAGTGACCGTGTTCGAGCGACTGCCGGAGCTCACGTACCGGATAAAAGCTCCAAGGGCTTCAAAGTGGAAATAGTAGAACCTAGGGTTGCTTGGGTTGCTGCTGATGATTTTCGTGATAGTGATCAGGTGCTGAAGGACACTGTCGGTGTGCGGCACAATGCCCTCCTTGATGACGATCAGGACTCTCATCGCACATCTCATCAGGAACTCGTTCTCCTGCACCTTCTGAGGTGCCTGGTCCTTTTGAATCAGTGAGAAGATGTGTTCCAACAAGTCCTTAGACAGCGGTGTAATAGTAGCGGGGGAAATGATCGGTTGGCCTTGGCTGTCGGTAAGGTAGAGGACACGCTCCACGGCGATCGCCGCATAACTGTAAACGACATATTCCGAGGAGCCGAGGTGCTTGACCAACATAGGGAGAACTTCCTGCCACTGCTCCTTGGTGATAATGCTTCGGAAGAGGTAGAGGTACTTGATGGCGTCGACCTTGAGAATGGGATGTACACCCTCATCGTTAATCAAATCAGCCGCAAGGTGCTTCTGGAAGAAATCGGTAATACTAATGAGTTTGTTCGTAGCAGTCACACCGTGGCTTGACGTAGCAGTTCCCTTCGCTGCAATGGCAGAGAAAAGATAGGTTGCAGTGTCCTTGGCCTTCCAGTTAGTGGCGGGAGCCTTGGCGTATTCAGAGAGGTAGTGCTCAGTGTATCTGAGAACAACGCTCGTAACGGATTCCTCAAATCTCTCGGCAAGCCGTCTCAGGAAGTCGGTTGCGGCACGCCGTCTAGTATCGCTGTCTGAGCCTTCCAGGTCGCGACGAATGAACTCAATCGGCTCATCCTCGAAAAGCTCCTCATCAGATTCACGCAAACTGACATTGGGGAGAATGACCTTCTCGATGATTTGGCCGAGGGTGCCTTCGGCCTGGAATACAGCCGCATGTTCGGTCATGCCCGCAATCGAAGTCAAGAATTGCAGAGCCCTGCTGACCAAAATGTCGTACTTGGTTTCCTGACCAATAAGTGTCAAGAAGCTCCATGAGCTTTCGACAAATTGTCCAATATGAGGCTTGAACTCATCCATGTACTTTTGCACGTACAGAGTCAAGACTTGGAAAATTCCAGCACGCGCAAATTCCAGCTGTCCTGCCTCGGTATCGTCATCGGTGTGCAGGAGTTGGTTATCGTAGGTCAGATACTTGAGCAAGAGCGAGGCTATCCCTGAAATATTTTCTTCGAACATCGGAGGAAGATCGTGGCAAGAAAGGTCATACATCAATTTGATCATCAAATTGAGTTGCGTGAATCCCTGAACAAGATTGTCTTTGTTGGATTTGTTCTCTTCAAGGTAGGCATCCAGACCCTATAAGGAAGTCAGTTTGCTGTCAGAAAACCCATTGGCCTCGACAACACGAATGGCCCGTAATTTTGAGCTCTGAGTAACCCACCTCGAAAAGAGCCAAGAAAGGGCTGCCGAATCTTTCGAGAACATGATTGATTTCCAGGTACAGCTGATCCGACCGGAAAAGGGGTCTCCATCTCTTGAAAATGGAATGTGCGACTTGGAGTACGCCATTGTTGACAGCGGGGTTGTTCGGCTGGAGTCGAGAAACGAGATCCTAGGGACGTCAATTGACCACGCACAAGCCGGGAACATGACACTTCTCTAACTTACATCCACAAGTGTATCCCATCGCTCCCAGAAGTCACTGTCGGCGATAACGCTAACAGCTTCTCCCAATTGTGTTTGAATGCCCGTAGGGACGGAGATCATCAGGCTAATCAGCTCCCGCTTGATGGTAGTTACCTCCTCCGCCTGGAGCTTGTAGTTTCCATCTTCATCGGTCCAGTTCCTCTTAATAAAGTTCTTGAAGCATAATGCGCTAGCCAAACGGGTATTGTAAGGGTAGGACGCGGAAGCCGTGATTTGGAGGAGCTGCAGAGAGTAGTTCGGTTTTTTTTCCTCCTGGCGAAGAGCAAGTTCGGCTGGTCTCACAATCAGTTGGGGTTTCTTTAATTAATGCAATATAAAAATCAAAGCTTCCAAAGGACTTCGAAGTGAGTCTTTGAGGTAAAAGGCAGAGAAAATCACCGACCTTGCTTGTTCTGCCTGGGATCCAAGCTTGCCTCGAGGAGCTGCGCAACAGCCCCAAGACCATCAGCCATTTTGAAGCGGGGGGGTGTAACTAAGAAGCCAAGGGAGCGATATGGTTGATATATGTGGAAAAGTGACACAAATTAGGGGGTAAATGCAGACTGTTGAAGAATGAGGGAAAGAGCTTGCAGAGCTAGAACGGGTTAATCTAGAGAAAGAACCCAAGGGTATAATAAAGAATGGCTCCAGTAAAAGCCGGGTGGAAGCTCGATTCCTGGACTGGCAGTTTGTTTGGCGGTTGCTTTGCAAAATCCAGGCGGTGAGTGGCGGTCGCGGGGTGATTCTGCCCATCAGGTGACCAGGTGCGGATCAAAGCCTTGCCGACCTCCGCCAGATCATCATCATCGCTGCTCGGAGGGGAAAAGTGGCTTGGCGCACTTTTGCTCTGATTATATCCCCAAAGTATCAACTTAGCTTCCCTGTCTCTTTGTTCACCCCGGCTGTACTTGTTCGACAACCTTCCTTTGTCTGCCTAAGAGTTGGAATACATGCTTTGACCGATTCCCCGATCCCGGTTGTCCGAGTACTAGTTTCCCACTGATATGCCGCTGGGAGCAGCTCTCCGAGTGTAACATTCGGTAAAAGCCTCATATATACGCCTTCTGCGGATCTGTTCTCGTCCTGATCCATCCATATGACCTGCCAATGGTATGTGAGATTTTGCGTAAAGTGGATCGCCGATGTAGAGCTGGTCAGTTCCAGCTGACCGGTGACCTTCCGTGGCCTCTAGTCACAATCCCGTCGCTGACCGGTCATCGGACAGATATAATAGTCCTCTGCCCTGAAGAACCCCATACGCACCCCCTCGTCCGCTGGGACGCATGTCTTCTGACGATGCTCAATCCCCGTACTATACCAAGTACGCAGCATCAAGTTTTGTCGACGTACTCAAGTCACTAAGCATTTCCCGCCCAAAGTCACCTTCTCCAATTTCGCTCCACGATAGCAGTGATTCCTTATCGCATTCATCGGATGGACGCAGGATCAGTCGGACTGTACTGGGATTTGACTCAATGCATCGCGGTAGCGTCGTATCCAGTTCATCCGACACCTCTGGTGCACGGGATTTCGATACGGCAGTCCGAACATTGGCTCAGAGGCAGTCTCTAGGCCACGCTGTAGAAGAGGCGGAACAAATATCAAAGTCACTCCAGTGGTTCACTCCAGAACAATCGCTTGCTCTTTGGGAAGCCGGGGCGTATCTCTTCCACCATGAAAGCTCACCCGAAGCTCGACGGAGCGGTTCGATGTTGTTGGAAGCCGTTGCCGCACGGCAAGACCTGTCTCCCGCAGCGCGGCGCATCGTCTTCGATTCAATAGCAAAACCATCAGACAATGACGTTGTTCCCGCGCGTGTGCAGTCCTTGATAGCTCTATCGGATCATGGCCGAAAATTAGAGTTTGCAGCCTCGTCCATTCTCCCTGTGATATCGTCTTGCTTGCTTCCATTATATGAATTGGTTTCATCTGCACGGTTGAAAGCTAGGAAAACCAAAGTTGGCAAAACAAATGGGTTAGGATACGATGGCGCTGTATTAGATGACCTCCTACAGTTTGCGATCGATCTTATCACACTACAACGCAAGCCACCAAGCGACGAAGAGGTACAGACGTTGTTAGATCAGACTTTCACGATTTGCCGAAAGACAAGCGTTGCTGCTGACATCAAGAACTCCCTGGGCGTTTTTGATGCTGTAATACTCTATGCAGACGTTCCGGATGGAAGCTTCGTTCCTATGCTTGAGGTATTATGCAGCATTCATGCATCTGTCAAATCGTTGTCCGGTCCGACGTCGAGAGCTGTGCGGAATCTAGCAAAGTCGAAAAGGCAGTCCGAGATGATGGAAAACCTATGTGCGTTTCTAAGGGAGTCCTGCGGCGAAAACTCTCGTAACCTCAACGTTGTTCGGGGAGCGGTTTATGTTTTCATGGATCTTGTGCGCGCGTATGGTCAAGATGGGATACCCAGATTCCAGTTCGGGCATCTGATAGAGTCGCTCCAGGTTGTTGTAAAGAAGGACGATGGCCGGTTGGAGGCAGATATCCTGGAGCTGTGTTTGAATGTTTTGGAAGGTGACTACGTTCACACGGCCCTGGAAAATGACTGGAGCGAGTTTGTGAATTTATTGAATACATGCTCTCTTAGGGCCGTTGACGAACACGAAGAATCCCCCTTCACAATGCCTGATGCGCAGCCGCGCGGCAGCGTGTTAGATGACACAAGGTCTAACATCCTTGCAAGCACCATTCAGATTGCATCTACCTTGGAAGCGCTTTGGGATCGCTTAAATCATCAGCAGCGGCTAGACGCCACCCGTTTCCTAATGAATGCCTGTCGACATATCGAGCCTCCCCAGGCTGAGCTCGTTCTCAACACTATCCGCACCGAAGGATTTTGCTCCCCGGAGAGCCCGGATTGGGTACAGCAGAACCAACGTCTCATCCGATGCTTCATCCGCTCCCGCAGCAAACCATCCGACGTTCGAATCTTGGCTTTGGATACTGTGAAGGATTCTTTCTCAACATATGATTCTCTGGTTCTCTTCCAGAAACAGGGACTCCTTGACCTCATGCTGGAAAGGTTTGCTGAGGAGGACGATATTTTATTTCTAGAGTCGTTGGTCTCTTTTCTTGTCGACGCTTCTGTGCTCGTCAGTGATAATGAAAGTTTTAAACGTTTGGTGACAGTGTTAAGCTCGCCCATGAGCAAAGACCTGGACAAAGAGGGTATGATCGGCTCCGAGACTTCGACAACTTTGTCTTCGGAACGCCGTTCTTTTAGCAGTGTTATGGAGCTTTCCTTGGCCAATATTTGCACTATTGGACTTGTCAGGATGTTTCTCCGATCCCTAAACATGTCAGCGACTAAGGCGGCTTTGGTGTATGAAGCACTTCTGAACATAGCTCAATGCTCAGAGCGGCCGGTGGACTCGCGTTTGACATCACTGAAGCTACTATTCCGACTCCGATGCGATTCGTCAGGCTCGATTACCGTGACCTCCGTCTCTGAACAAGATTTCATGATGAACGTTTCCGGGCGAAATGTTGAAGCAGGCTCAAAACAACAGGGTGACCCGGCCGGTGAACATATCGTTGATAGCGAACAAGGGAGACCAGCAGCCCATGCACGGCATTCGGCTCGGGAGCCATCGGTGCTTTCTAGGTCGTCCGGACGTAATCCAAGCATTCCCATTCGGGCCTCAAGACTGACGCCTCCTCTTTGGACCTTCGCTACCCCGCAGGCCCTTCCCGAAGCACCCCCCGATGAGTCGAGTCCTTTCGTCTACGCTTATGCCACGCCAGAAACGAGTCACCATATAGAATCTGAACCTGCGCAAAAGGTTGCATTGAAGGCGAACATGTGGCTTGAGACCGTCATCTCATTGCTGCAACGGGAGTCTAACTGGGATCTCTACAGCTACGTTCTCACCCATCTTGCAAGCCAACTTCAGAATAAAGATCTCTTCAGCAACGCAGTTCCCCAAATCAAATTACTGCGCAGTATCCTTTGCGATCAGGTGAAAAATGACACGTTTCGTGAGCCTCCACCGTCAACAGGTGGAAAGAAGACCGACGTGGCTGGTTACATCTTCGAATTTCTCTGCTCCCTAGTCAGCTATCATGAACACTTTGCCAAAAGCGAAGAAGACGAGCTTGTCCGTGCATTCATGATGGGTATCATTGGATCCTGGGGTGGCACGTCTCGCGGATGCATACATGCGCTCTCTGTCTGTTGCCATGAAATTCCCCTTTCGGTAACTAAGTCACTCAACGGTATCCTTGATAAGATGTCCAAAGTGATTACAATGTCCAATCTTGCTGTGCACATCTTGGAGTTTTTGGCTCTTCTTGCACGCCTTCCTGATGTCTATATCAACCTACGCGAGGAAGAGATCCGCACTGTCTTCGGCATCTGTATCCGATTCTTACAGACTTCCAGGGAACAGCGATTCAAGGCTTCTGAGTCGCCCACCAGGAATGTTCAGGTTCCAACAAGACTTGGGAGTGGTGTCCGAGATACTATGGCTTCGCCCGCAGAGTCGTCTGATTCTTCACTCCAGGACGGGATGTCAAGATACATATATACTCTTACGTATCATGTCATGATCTTCTGGTTTCTTTCATTGAAATTGCAGGATCGAGCCAAACACGTGAATTGGATAACTAGCAGACTCATATATCGGGATGAACACGGTAGAGAGACAGTCGAAGAGCCAAGCCAGGTCTTCATCGACCTGATGCAGAGAGCGGCCTTTTCGGATTTGGGGGACACTATACCCTATCCGACCTTTCCCCCCACGCCTGAAGATGGACCTGCAGTGAAGAAGTCTTGGATTGTAGGTATGAGCATCGTGACTGTTGAGACGGCTGGAGTATCAGGCTTGACTCAGGTCACCAAGAGGCAAGCGTCAGGGACTACCTACGCAATGTTTCAGCAACGAACTGCACCTGTTCTTCCTCACCAAGTCCCACCCACGCCAGATGCCCACTTGCATTCTGACACCATGCGCACTGCTGTCCTTCCGAGCCATATCATGCTTCAGCTGACAACCACGGCTTTCCCGACACCTACGGTGATGCAACCGATTCCTCTTCCCGATGATGACATTACACGCCGAGCACTGAACACCTTTGACCGCAATGACATTGTGGATGGACACAAGATTGGTGTCATATACATCGACAACGGTCAGACCACTGAAGCAGAAATTCTGTCGAATACCAGCGGCAGCCCAGACTACGAATACTTTCTGTCAAAACTCGGAACTAAAGTACCGCTCCAGGGTGCTCGATTCAATACCCAAGGGTTGCATGCGGACTTTGATGGCCAATTCACTTATGCGTGGCGTGACCGGGTTACGGAGATTGTCTACCATGTTCCGACCATGATGCCTACGAACTTTGATAACGATCCATCCTGCATCAACAAGAAACGCCACATAGGAAATGATTTCGTCAACATCGTGTTCAACCGGTCGAACACACCTTTCAACTTCAATACGATACCCTCTCAATTCAACTTTGTCAACATTGTTATCAACCCTGTGTGCCGTCTCACCAATGATCCCAACAGCGCGGAGTCGGGACGAACCGATTTTGAGAACATGTTTTACCAAGTGAAGGTGATGAGCAAGCCTGGGTTTCCAGAAATATCACCTGCTGCGGTGCCAAAGCTTATCTCCGGGAAGAACCTGGCCCCGTTCGTTCGGATTCTCGCTCTCAACGCGTCTGTTTTCTCGCTTGTCTGGCACAGCCAAGGAGGCGAGCACATTTCATCGTGGCGCAACAGACTTCGTGAGATCAAGAGACTTCGCGAGCGAGCGCTAGGAAACCAGGCTCAAAGTTCTGAGGCTGCCGAAGGGACTTATCCCGGTCAACGCCGCAACACCAAAGCCAACATATTCTCCGAAGAAGTACCCTCGCGCAACACCTCTGTCCGGACCGATTTTGCGACCGATTGGAACGCGGCTGCAGACACGAATATCCTGCAGAACTTGGACTTTTCGCGCTGGGGTCGTTGAAAGCCACAAGTTATCTTGGTTTAGCTCGACCGAATCAGTAATGGAAAGCCCGGGGCCAGAAAAGAAAAACGAGAACGAAACAATAATAGTTCACCTGATTTTCATTGACTCACTTATGACCCCTTTGCTACGACGGATGACTGTACATCTTAACACCCATGCTTTGCGACTTGTGTAAATACCCCTTTTGCCCTGCAGCACGCAAAACAAAAGTTCACTGTCCTCAGAAAGTCTTTCTTTTCTTTTTACCTCCTGTTTCTTTCATTGCGATGTTTTACTGTCCTGGTCCACTCAGGCATACCTTGGGAAATGAAATAAATAATCAGATGTAGTATCGCACCATTGTCACCTGCGTAGACTAGAAACGTTGTTATGACGTTAGTGTTTTTCAACTCCATTTCAGACAGCTTATTACTTCATTGATGATCAATTCCGCCCTTAACACCATCTGACACTTGGAAGTGAATTACCATTTTGCTTTCACTCTGCGATAGGAGAGCAGTGCCAAATAAAGTTCATACAACTAGATACCAAGACATCAATGACACTACATAGTAGATCGTAGATAGATACATTGATATTTGATTGATAGTAGATCCCCACTTCCCGCACCCGCCCTGTAAGTAGTAGTTTGTTTATTATACCTACAGTAGTTTACATGGTATATCACCCATCTCATATAACTACTTAGTTCAAACTATCGGCCGCAAACCTAAATCGATCAACGCCACAGCATGATGGTTAGATCAGTAATTACGATAGTGGCCTGAGTCATGTTCTAGAATCAAACAGTGGATAACTCTGCCAGTCGTAAAAGCGGGTCTGATAGATTGAGTTAAAGGAGAAGATGAAGATGTGTGTGGTTTCAGTATAGGTCAAGGGCAGTGAAGGAGAATTCTTTTTCTTTTCTTTGTTTCTTATTTTCTTATGTTCTTATTTTGTACATTATTGTTTTGCAGGGTAGATTGGCTATAAAACCTTGTGACAGCTGAGGTGTGCTCACTAGTTGTGTAGAAAGTGTGTGAAATACCCTATGAGTATAAAACTTACTTATACGTATCACCTAGGGGGAAGTTGCAAGACATGACAGAGATACATTGTGGCAGCTGACCTTTTCTTGGGATTCGACAGAATTCCTGTACATCGGAGGGACCAGGACAGGGAAGCGTGTGATTGGATCTATCTAAAACCTATCTGGATCTTCACAGAGGTTCTCAGGAAAAGACGCATAGGCAGCAGGAATGGTGAAGAATTTAGTTGGTACTTGGCTTACAGTACAGGGTCCCATATATTTAGTCTTGGGAGATTTCTCCCAAATGCTGCATCAAAAGTCCAACACATGAGGAGCAGCTAGCTGCAGGGGGCCTGACACTACATTAAGATTTTGGGCTTAATATGGTGATCCCTCTCGACTTCCTTCTAGAACTTACAGAGCACACCGTGAGGCGTTTACGCCACTTTCCTTCCCAGAATAAATACTGTATACGGAGTCTCTGGGTAAGCAAAGTGGCGTCAGCTAGATTGCGTTCTTGTCTCGGGCCGGAGTGGGAGGAAGAGGAAGCGCTTTCTGGATCTTTGCAGGCTGTCGATCACAATAGACTAATGCGGGCTGTTATTAGCTTATCAATCTAAGAGAGTCCAACACATACGTAATGCTGGTCAAGAAAAGAGCGAAAGGGCTGTTGTCAATACTCCGTAGTGGTGGCCCCAGAATTGGTCGGATGTCAATGGGAGGGAGTTGGGGCTTGGCCCTGAAAAGGTTTCAGCTTAACCACACGGTCTCTTGCGAAAAGCCCACGCGATCGATCGATCATTCCCGACTGGTATAGGCGGCAGGGGAAGTTTTGCGGATTCCAGAGATCGGATGATTATGTATCCAATATCTAGATCCCATTCCACCTTTCCTCACCCGCCAGTCAGGCATATGTGACCCTCTCCGCAAAATTTTAGCGATAATGTGAGAATACCACAGGCTGGCTGGACGCCCCATACTGGCCGGACCCGGAAGTATTCTTAAAGTTATTCTCTACTGTTAACGGGATCGCACTTGCAAATACGAACTGCTAACCTTATTCCAATAGCCACAGAACTCCCCAGTGACAGGACAGTCACTCAAAATTGACTTGCCAATATCATCAGAACTACTTGCACGCACGCCGGAGGGCATTCTTCTTACAGAGAAATGTATCTTTGGCTGTCCCTACAATGTCCATCTGCTTGGGCTGTGTGTAAAATCTATGCCTCCTATACAATAAAAAGAAGCATGAAGCTTTCATCACCGCCGGATGGCGACCTATTGATTTTAGGGCTCTCTCCATCTCCGTCTCTCTGACGACGCTACAAGAAGTTTCCTTCCTAGCCTGCGCTGGATGTGTCTTTCTTGTTTCAGGCCTGAGCTTGTATGTGCGGGCCCGCTATGTTTCCAAATTGTCCTGTCTCACCAAGATCCGATGGTGTCGGGTCCATCATACCTGGGTGACAGTCTATCATCTCAGCTTGGCTACTTCAGTAACGGGATGGTTCTCCAGTGGTAACAAGTTTCAGCCTTAGAAGCTTCCTTGAGCGAGAACAACATGAATGCGCCACAGTGCTCCTCATCATCCTCTCATTGGAAATGTTTGGTGATTGACTTTGGGGATGAGCTCTGAGGTTGGCTGTTCAGCTTGCACTCAGTCGCCTCTTGATGGTCCACAGTTGGGCGCAGATACTGCGAAAGCGACTATACCACCATGTGATCCTTTTCATATGCTGTTAGACTTTGAGAAGGGGCTTATCGTTATGTATAAATCTACGACGAAATCCAGCGATTTCTTCACTATCTTATTCTCTGTTCATCACACAGCTCTGATTTCTTCCCAGCTCCACCACTCTTCGCGATCACAACAGATTCGTACTCCATAGCATTATGGTAGCAGATAGCGTCATGCTACGATTGATTAAGGAATTCCTCCAAATCCTCAAAGATAGTCCGGAGATCAAAGCTATCACCGGGTATGGTCAGGCCCAATGTGTCATAGTTGGGGGTGCAGCAGTGCGCTGCTACGTCAGAAACCGTTCCGTTCGGGTATGTAGAGTTGTAGAGTAGGAGGATATCGATCCTACCCATGACTACTACAGCGTCCAGGCTGATCAATAGCTATAGGACAATTTCGACCTTGCGATCTTCCCCCCCGGAATTTGCACCGAAACTCAAGAAAGTATTGTCCAATCTGCAGAATTTTGAAATGCGGCGAGACCAGTTGGTCTGGCATACGATATATGACACTATTCGAATTGGCATCCTGCCAACCGATGATGTGAGTTTCAGGCTGGAGACATCCTCGCCTTTTGCAATCCAAGGCTCTCTTGATGCAATTGAAGTTACATAGTACTGATCATATGGTCTCGCGATCATTTTTACTTTGTACTATATAGTTCGCGACGATTCCGAAAAATCTGCAACTGCGCGGCAATTTAGATCCCGATGATCTCCCTGTCATTCCTCTGACCGAATTGATTATATTCAAAGCCCAAGCTTGTGGGAACCGGTCAACGGAGCAGAATGAAAGAGATGCCACTGATGTTATCGAGCTAATGAAACTGTTCCCCGGTCGATCATTCCGACGCCGGCTCATGGATCGTCAGTGGGCATCGCTGCAACTTGTGAAACCCTCCCTTAAAGCAAGCAAGTCAGATTATGATTGGGATACAGCCTTTTGAAGTCTGAGTGGGCTCTCTCTCATGCGGTTTCGGGGCTTCAGCTTCTTTCATTTTCTTGCCTTTTTGTTTTATTTCGGGTCTCCTTTCTCATTTTCCTTCTTTACATTTCGGTTATCTCCCTAGCCCCATAATTAATTTGTTTGTTTCCTTTGTCTCTTATTAATGTTTTGTGGATTTCTACATTGTTATGCTAACGTATCCCTAGACTGCTTTTACGTCTCCTAGTACTATTTATTACATGCTTACTCTTGGTGAAGGGGTTTTTAATTGAAGGAGAATGCTTTTGGTTTACAAGATACTACACGTCTGTGATATTTCCGTAGCAAAAGAAGTTATCATCAGTTTGTATAGTGCTAGGCAGCCATATGTATATATATATAGTATACTTGTAATGAGCGTAATGATGTAGAGGAGAGAAAATCCGAGAGGTACCCGATGAATGGCAAAGCAAGCCACGTCTGTCAATATCACTGAGAAAAAAAAAAAAAAAAAAAAAGGACTTGTGCGTCAAGGTAACCATCAGTCTAGTAAATCCAGGGGCAGGCCCCATTCCCTTACAAGGTCCGGGATTGGTCTTAACCATCTATTTCTTGCCTTTGTTTCGGGTGGTGGAAGTTGACCTTTCTTCTTCATGTCCAGATAGAGGAAGAGCCTGTATTTCTGGCCACCATAGTCACCTGCGCGATCACCATAACCGCGGTCAATATTTAGTTTGCCATATTCATGCCATGGCTCATCAAGGTCATCCAGTTTCAATGTATCAGTAAAACGATCTTCCAAGATATGTATCATGGCGTATCTCTCCTCGTTCCAAAAGTCACTCCCATCCTGCACTTCGTAGTGACGGACTGACTGCAGGCAGACGGCTTCTAGGTACCGGGCAGGAGTAGGAATGATAACGGGATACCCATCCTTGGACATGCGTTGTACTTGTACACAGCTATAGCTCCAGTCTGGGAGCCGCTTGTCTGAACTGAGCATATAGTATCGGTCATCAGGCTTGGGGTCGACAAGTGGCGGGTCGGGAAAATGTGGGAAAACCGGGACTTCCGGTACAGATAAACGCCGTGACTGACATGGGTATTAAAATGTTTGAGGACCTTGTGGTAATGTTGGTCGGGAAATGGAAGGCTCCTGTGCTTCGCGCAACGACGGCCTTTTTTGCAGGGTCGTAATCCGGCCTCGTTGAGCACTTGCACGGCCTTCTTCATGGCCTCATCTTTCACTGCCCACATGCTGTACTGTGCAAGAAGAAGAAATGTTAGCAGCTGACAATGATTATACAAGGTGAAGGGGTAGGGAATATTCTAGGACACTTACTTCAAAATCGGTATTGCTTCCGTATATCCGCGTTACCTCAGGCCCCCAAAGAAAAGCAGGTACCTCGGCCTCCCTCAGCAGCCATGCCACGTATCGTCTCAACTCCTGCTTCGGGGATGCAGAAAATTTGGCAGGGTTGGGGACACTGAAAGATAAATCCGGTGGCAAAGCCGGGGCAGGAACTAGAGCTGGAGTAGCCATAGTGCAAGGGAGTAGAGTGAAGTGAGACAAGATGGGATGAGAGGCGATGAGATGGATTGAGAGGGATTGAGTGGTAGTTTCTTTTCCAATCATGCCGTGGACGTAATGGGCATCTTTATAAGTTAAGATTGAATCATCAGTTCTGTTTTTGTTGATCTTGGAGAATACGTTTCTCGGTCTCATCCATCTGGTCACAGAGTATAGCCGATCAAGACCTCTTGGTAATGACCTTGTGACCTGCTGGTGTCTTGAGGAAGATACCTCTTGCGAATCAAACGAGACGGACACGGCCGTTGAGGTACTTGTCCTCACACTGTATTGTATCCAGCATCTTTGCCGTTGTACCTCGTGCATCTCGTGAATCCGACTGTCATTGAAGGGCTTTCCTCTCTGTTCTTTCAGTCAAAGCATGATGTCTCAAACTCCAATTCGCCTTCAGCAAACTCCCCATCTTCTGATTTGCTGTGCGGTGGTCGAACCCGAGGTACCTGAAACCATAGAGTCATCAGTGTATCTTGTGACTTTCACTACACCAAGGGAGGTACCTCTCTATCCATTCATGCTCAAGCTATCTTCCTAACAATCTCCGATGTCGAAGAGAGCATACCACATCACCGCCATTGAAAGCATATCACGCGGTGGCATCTGAACCTACCATAGCAAGAGACAAAGGAAGAACAAGCATGCACTTTCATTGGACGGCACATCATTATGGTAGAATCCGTCTTGTTTCGACTTCTATCATAAGGTACGTTCCATGGGATAGCTGTTATCTGCGCTCTCCTCTGCCTGATTATCGCGCATGGCGGAGGCTTCAAATGGTGAATGAGGCGAATGTTAGAATGCTCGGTAAGCTCCTTGTCTTATCTGGCAATAGCCAATGATTTCCCCACGGATAAGTGTGTCTCTGGCTATCAACAGCTTGGGTTGGCTGAAATGAAGTGGTATGTATGATAAAGAGTAGAACAACCAACGAACTATATAGCTAATCAACATTAAGCCACCTTATATAAGCTTTTATGCCCAACATAACTAAATCCACGTGCTAACCCAATACACTAGGGAGATAACGAACAAGATCAAATCCAATACAATCACTTTGTATACAACCTGCAAGTCAGAAACCAATCCAACTATTATAATCAATGACTCAATTCCAAAGCCATATCATATTGTCATACGAGAAACCCACTACATCGTTACCTTCACGAATATGATCTTTTCGTATCCGCTGAAGGAACAGGACAGACAAACCTAGTGTCGACTCAGATAATACATTCAATGATCTATTTTCTCTTGGCTAAACAAATAAGCCAAGTTAGTACTTGGTATAAATTAACTTTTAGCTTCAATTCCCGCCCTAATTCCAGTCCCACGGCGAGCTAATCCTGTTCTTTGGTGGAATGTTTCAAGAGACCCTTTCAGGCTTTGTTTGCCACTCACAAGGGCAAATAAATTTGGCTAGAAGACAAAGGGGTTCTCTCCTTGTTTGCCGGGACCATTAATGGTGCGAACGGCTTTTAGACCAGTTTGCCCTTGAGTAAAGGTTCTAAACTGCTTTCATTGTACATCTTGTCTTGTAAGCACGGCTGAACCAAATGTCACTCCTAGGTCAGAGCTTATGTCATGTGGACGGGTAGACACCGGTCCAATATAATTGAAATTCGTCAAGTCGCTGATCAAGAGTTCATGTATTTATCAAATAAACGCATTCATTGGGGCTCACACCTCGTGAGGCGGCCATCCAATGCAGAGTCAGACTAGGTACATACATTATCCAGCTGTAAGACACCCCTGAACGCAAACCCGAGACTTGTAGAGGGCGAGCGTGGGAGAAGAGAAGGGTAAGATAAGAAGCAAGTAAGAATGCAAAGGAGAATGAAATCTCTACCAAACCAATGCGTAACGTCTCTTCAACCCTAGTGACGTGGCAGGGTGAAGAGAACCAAAGTGACCAAGCACAAGAAATGAACGCCTTATCAAGGAGAATAAAGCACAAAATATCAAGAAAAACCAGCAAGCCTTGCTGTACAGAGGTCGGGCCAGTATGCACTGATCGGGTCAGTTTTTAACTTGACGCGCTTGAAGTTTGGTCGATACTGAAACCCAGGGTCAAACGGCGAGCGTGGTGGCTAAACAGGACGGAGTATTTGCGTATGTGCAAGTCGCGAAGGTAATGTGAAGCAGAGCGGTCTAAATACGGAGATGGAAACGAGGCAAATCTTCGCCGGGATATCGTCATGCTTTTCGAATCTCGTCCAGGTGCGACAAACAGGCGACGTCGGTCATTCGAGGGGGTATCAGTCGATGGGAAGAATGAGCAGATGACGGTTTGTCGTTCAGCAGTTCGATCCTTCTAAGACCATCTATTGGTGGCTTCCTTTTCTTTGAGCCCACCCATGCGCTCGATATCCAACGACTGGAATCGCTCCGCATCGCTGGATTGATACGGCGGAAGTTCCTCGTTGCAAGGCTCCAAGCCCACTCCACCTGCGTCGGTAATTCTCACAACCACAACTCGACCCGACTTGCGCTTGCCGGATTCGTCCTCCTCCTCCGGGAACGTGATGCGGATTTCGGGAACCGGACTGGGCGGGGGACTCGACGAATTCTCAATGAGACTGCGTTTCTCATCATAAACCAGAACGGACTCTGTCTTGGCGTTCGGCGAAGCAGAGACGGTGAATCGACGGTGGTTGGGCACGCATTGCCCGTTGTGTACAGGAAGTTCGGATTGTTCGCGGTTCAGGCGCTTGCGGCGCAAGACAAGAAGAGCACCGACCAGGGCGAGACCGAGCAGAATGAGAACCAGCAGGGAAATCAGGAGATCGACCATGTAGGGAGAGAGACCATCGTTGCTTTCAGAATCACCGCGCCGAACAAGCTTCGAAATAGGGTTGAACATGATTTTGATGGTTGGATTTTTTTTATGTTTGATAGGTCTTCGGATGCAATCCGAATGAAAGAGTTTGGATAGTAACCGCGTGCTTTTCGGTATACGCGAAGTTATTTCAAGAATTGAAGTTGTACTATTTCCTCCAATACCCGGGTCAATTCTGGATATGGCACAGAGCACAGCGGCCTGTCGTCGACAGTCACTTACAATGTGTCTCAACAAGGGTCTTGTGGCGATAGAATCAGATTGTCGGATCTGCTTTCTTTCTTTTTCGTATGGAAGGACCGGTTGGAGACGGGATCGTTGGACAAAAGGAGGGAATGTATCAGGTCGGTAGGATCAAGTAGTCGAGGCGAGTGTGGGGAGGTTGGCTTCAACTGGGGTGATGGAAATCGACCAGGTTGATTATAGCGAACGAACGGACAGCAAGGTGAGCAGCTGAAAGAGTGAAGCCGACACCTGCTTAGGGAAAAGAGAACGTGACGGGGGTGGAGGAAGGAGGAAGAATGAGGGGAGGGGTTGGTATGGGGGTTGTCGCCTGGGAGAATGGAAGAAAAGGAACAAAGGGAAAGAAAGGGCAGAAAAGAGAGCGAGCGCAGGAAGGGTGAGAAAGAGGAGACGACGGAGGGAGGAGGAGGAGAGGAGTGCCGGGCAGGGCAGGGAGAGGAGCAGGCCGGTGGGCGCCGGCACGACAGGAACGAGGCGCAAGGGCGCTTAGGCGCAGTCCAGACCGAGTGCAGGCAGGGGTGGGTGGACAGTTGGCCTGGGGCAGAGTTTACTACCAGTACTATTAGCAGTTAGTCTAGTCAGCTGTTTACTCGTCCTCGACCAAAAGGGGACTAAACTCGTCTTTGGCCCTCCACTCAAGCGTGGCCCAAGACTCCGCTTTACGCCTAGTCGGCCTTGGCATGGTTGCTGGCGTGCTTGCTAAGGTTCGCCGGTAATTTCCCCATTCCGGCCATCTGGCCTATCACGCGTCGACGGTGCCTGACTTGGCCCATTCTTTGCCAACCAAACCCTTCATCATTCGTTGCCCACCCCTGTGCCAAAAAAGACTAACTGGTACCTACGCTAGCTAGATCGGTTTTTTCTTATTTCTTTCTTTCTTGTCTTCCTGCACTTCCCCTCTTTTGTCTACTCTTTTTTTAGGTCATCTTTGCGGCCCCCTGAAAGCGAAAACCAACAAGGTCTCAGTGCCCCAAGGACCACAAGGCTAGCAGTAGCACTTACAGTAGGGAGGGGTAAGACAATCTATCGACTATCTAGACTATCTACTTTGTTCTCCAGAACGAAGGACCCTTTTCGGCTTATTGTGAGAAGCCATCCGTGGCAACGCTTCTATTTTAACTTCTTCATATCTTCGTCGAGGGAATGGAATGACGTTTTGGTTCGCCAAGCAATATCTTGCCAATCTGTTTGTGGTAACTTCCGAGACTTGATTTGATGGTGGAGAAAACAGCCGATAGCCCGGGAAAACATCCAAACACAGCAAAAGCTCTGCTGGCACCAGCAAAGGACAACAACGTACCTGCCTACCTAGCAGTCAGCCGTTGGTCTCATCACATGTGATGAGAATGTCCACGCATCCGCTGGTTCTACTGTAAGATCTTACGGGCGAACTGAGGTGTGTCTCTTTCACATGACATCAGAAACAACCTGTCATGTGCTAGTCAACTAATGCAGGGTCCATCTGTCACCAATGGTGAAACACAACGGACGGTTAGGCACCTCCGTATTCCATGCTTTGACAGCGGCCTATCCATATTCTGGATAGAGGATACCGCTCTTTCTTGCTATGGAAACTATCAGTATGTTTAGGCATATCGTACTGTAGTAGTATGTGGCGGATGAAGAAATCGAACTGGACTACCATAACCCCCTTGGCTTGTATCTGAGGTAACCACCGCCCAATCGCTGTTATAATATACTACAATAGTATGTGGTCAAAATGTATCCTCGAGCTGACAGCCACGAATTCCACTTTAGCCTCATATGCATAATTTCGGTCTAAGGCTCAAGAAAACCGAATACATATCACATGTTTCAATTTATCACTACTATCTTCCCCACTTTAAGCATCACACCAAAATATATATCACCGAAAACATAAGTAGCTAACCACAACACCATCTCCCAACACCCTCTCCCAAGTCACCCACCGAAGCCACCCAGGACTATCAATCAAACCAATCAATCAGCATCAAAAATAAAACCACACTCCCTAACAAAACCTCCCCAAACAACCCCACAGCAACGTCCACTTATCTGTATATAGAACTGAAACAACATACATAATATGTCTGAGATCACTCAATCAACCATGCCGTTACTAAATATAAAACAAGCACTCGTTGGCCGAACCCGACGCTCGCCACATTCCTGAAAGCGTCACCCCACCCCACATCTCCCTCTCTTCTGCAGAATACCAAGTTCACGTCACTGTCGCAGCATCAGGTATCTGGTATCTCTGGTGATCTTGGTATGTCGATCGTTCAACTAGTCAGGGGTGGCTAATATACAAAGGGGATATATCTATGTTGTATATTTTGTGTTGCGCCCCGGTTGCTGTGACTATTGTAGAGAGATAGATCTTGGAATGAGTCTATATCTAAGGGGTATTCGGTCCAATACGATCCTGTGGAATGATTCTATAGACATGTGGGATTTGACAACCAGGGGAATTTCATCTGTCAGATTGTTGCTGGGTAGGTGTCAGGGAAGTCATGCTGTATAGGCCGGTTGTGTCATTCCTTTAGTAGTATGGCTGCATTAGCTATTGAGGGGGTACATTAGGGACCAGATGTTTCTTTCGAGAAATTATACTATGGGATATCCAGACTCCTTCCCGGTAGAAAGAAGGAGACTGGCTTGGTCTTTTACTAGACTCTTGAGAATGAACATGTATACTATATTCGTTTTTACTGGTCGCATATTCACTCAAGTTCCTACAAAAAACACAAAATTATCCCTTGCCCCAACCTACGTGGATGCTTCAATTACTTCTTTTGCTAGTCTACTCCAATGTATGATTCAGATATACAAAAATATCTCATCTAGCAGCCATGCTCAACGCTAGTTCTCGACACGTTATTATGCGAATGAATGAATGAATTTGCACACTCTCTATTAATTAGCTTTAATTCTCTCCTTGCGGGTAAAGTCCACTGAATCTTAGTACACTACTTAACACAACATATACTCAGACGACATGTTATTGATAGTTTGAACAATATCTTGGGTGTATGTAAATCAGCACCTAAACAACACCAGTACTAAGAAGTAGTAGCAGACCACCGGAGACTGATAAATAAAGACTATCTCGGTAAAGAGCTCGACAATATCTGTGGTGGAACTAGATCTTTCTTCTCAAATAGTCCAGAGTCTTAGGAAGACATGGTCTTTGAGTTGACGGGCTCTTGTCAGAGACATCATAGTTATGTATCTACCTATGACCTATCATGCAAGCAGCGATTTAGTTAAGATCTGCAGTGTAGTAAGTACGAGAAAGTTGATATTGAATAGTATATAAATTCACCCCGTGTCTATTTCCTACTAGCCTTTCCAGCACCTTCGACCTCATCGCAGTTGTGTCTAGTAACAATGTCAAAGAATGTGAGAAGAATGTGTAACCTTAGCTGGTGATTATCATCTCTGATTCTTTTTTTGGTAGGGCCTACTAGTTTCCTATAATGTGATGATGTTGGCGTTATGGGTATACTGCTTGACGGGTAGAACCTTGTATATATTTACGAGCCCAGACCTCTTCTCTCAAAGCAGGACTTGGGTATCTCGCAAGAAAAACATCTTAGAGTTGAAAGTGCCTAATCTCAACTAAGAACCATCGTAATTACATATTGTCACCTAAGTTAATGGGGTGCTTGATCATATCTAGTGCACATTGGTCCACACATATAGTAGTCGCTTTCAAGTTGGAGGCTTGGGGGAGATTTAAATCTTATATTGGATGTCTGGCGTAATCCTGCGCCTTCTATATGGAAGTGATGGCAGAGAACAGACATGACCTTTCTATTCCCAGATGGTATATATCATTGATGAATACATAGGAAGTTTTGTGGGTGTATTCTTCGAATGTCTGTCGAATACACGGATACCGATTGGCTAGGAACGAGTATCTTTGCAATTGTACAGAAAAAAGCTCATCCTCGTTATATTCAATGAACCAGGCACTGTAATCGTACTTACTAGAACGATATGGCATTTGCATGGTTTGAGGAAGAGATTGTCTGGTCTTCTTTGACATCTATAAATGTAAGGCGGCTACCCGAAGCTTCTTCGAGGGCACATTAGCGCATTCAGAAGCCGCTGAATATTCGACTGAGATAATGACTGTGCCAAGGTTAGATTTCTAAATGCTTGACAATTTTTTGCTCAAAACTTCTGGTCTCGAGTACACCTCAATTCCATTGTTTCCTGCGGCTTCCTGTCATAGCTTAGCTGGTCTGTAACACAACCACGAGCGACGTATCTCAGGATAATATCTATCAATATGTTGTCGCTAGGTATGCATTGCCAATATTAACATGTGTGTATAGAGAATCTATTCGCAAAACCAGCTGCGATTGCAGCGTCGGCGATGTATCTCTCTAGGCTCTCAGAGGACTACGATCGGGGTATGTCTATAGAGGGGACAAACCGAGCCAGTCGAAGCTGTACTTGGTGAGTAGATAGATAGATATGGCACTCGAAGTGAGGATTAGTATTACGTAGAGTAATAAAGGCGCCGTGTTGCCAAGTCAGGGTCAGTATTAGAGTCAGTAGAAAATGGATGTCAACTCGAAGCTGGATGAATGACAATATACAATCAATGGAAGGTAACGTGATGGCTTTTGGAAATAATTCTCTGCTCTGCCAGGATAATATTGCGTTCTGAGATTCTCAGATAGTTGGCACCCCTTGACATGAAAGCCCATGTCATATTTGCGGGTTCGCAAGCCTTGTCCATAGCCTGCCGCGCGTGGCTTTGTCCCAGAATTGGCGGCAAGTTAGTGGTGGCTAGCGTTAACAACGCCCGCCACTTCATAGTAGCCCCTCTCAGAGCTCACTCCTAGCAGTTGATTCATGCAGAGGTGGGTGTAGACTGACTCGTTGAATCCACAATGGTTCATTAGCGCAGTCTACATCGAAACGATGATTTTTTGGAGTTATCTTGGGCAAACCAGCAATACAACTGCATTAATGTAGAACTGGTAGCATATGTGGCAGGGATTATCTCGAGAAACCAACAACCCGACTTCAACTGGTGCAAAATTGCTAAAATATTTGGGGTTATCCCCTTTCAGCCTTAGAGACACGGCATCAACAAGGCGGGTGGACTCCCTCGAGGACATGCAAGGGCAGACGATAGTCTGATGTACAGACAGGAACAACCGAGACATGTCTCAGCCTGACGTGGGGTATGTGAGAACCAACGCGGATGTTAGTATCTGACAGCAAGGCATAGTGACGTGGTACTAGCAAACACGTTGAGGTCGTGGGAGATGCTTGTGCTGGTTGATGGGGAAGGTTTTCATGGTTGACCAGCCGCGCTACAAACCTTCCTTTACCCCAGCGGGATAGAAACGTGTCGAGCGGAGAATAGTGGATGTGACTCATAGCAATCAGTATGACAGCATCGATAGGATTTATTATTCCGCTCGACAGGTGTTCTCCGTCCACGGAACTTTCTTGTTTAACAGGTTTGGTCGCCCACTTGGATGGCGAAACGGCGGCACGTGTGATATTTGATGCGTGTGGCATGATGATTACTGTATCTGGCGCTGCCATAAGAGCAGACCAGTCCTGGTGCTAGTAGTGTCTTGAAGACCGTATCCGTAGACACTTTGGGGGGCTTAGATGCACTAGCCTCTCGAGTATCCAGAAGGAGGAGAGACACGAGTACGCCAGATGTACGGAGTACTGATAATGCTATTATCATGAAGCATATATCACGAATACGTCGTGCTTGCCATGACATGCGCGTCGGAGTCCGGTCCCACAGCAATTCCCAGTCGTGGCAGGGATCTGCAATCCTTGTACGGGGTTGTGGATTGCTGGGTTAGAAAGGAGGACGCCAGGAATGGTTGGAAATAATTCCCGCTCGACTCCCCACGATTCCAGTCTTTCTTTTCTTCATTTGGTGGTGTGCATTGCTTTTCCTGTTTGATCCACTTTACAAAAAGAACAGTTAATGTCCTGGAAACAAAGAACTAGCGGGGTGCCACTAGTTGATGTGCATGCAAGGCAAAAGAGTTGTATATGCGGATGGCCTCTTGCAACGGCCTGCTTTGCCTCTTTATCGTTCATTATATGGGCATGTTTCGCAATCAATCGCATCGCTCATCGGTGATAAGGTCATTTTCTCGGTGTCGACTCGAGCTACACCACATACATACATGCATGCCATGAGATCCCCCAATGGGCAATCCGTGATAAAGCAAAAATGGCCGGCAATGTGAGCTACGTTCAGAATAACAGCCCCTGTCTTCCGCGGCCATTGTACAGGCAGGGCGGATGAAACCTAATTCGCTGTGATTGTGTCCTACTGGGATGCAAGGGATACTCCGGAAGGCCCGCCGAGATAGATTGTTAGCCATGCGTGCCTCTACTACCTGAGGTTGGCACAGAGGGGAAAACCGAAGAGTGTGCTAAGCAATGGACTTTCAAATATCTAGGCGGGAACATAGTCGATATTGGGATATTCGGAGTGTTGCTGTGCCTACTGGGGTTGAAGTAGTTGGCAAATTTGAACCCAAGGCCACTAAGGCATGCATCCTGGAAGGGATAGCACATTAGATGCAATGTCCAATAAGATGCAAGTTGGTAACAATTGCGCCATACTGATAATGGTAGAGGTAGTTATCTGTTGGTATTAGGGCGTATGGCCGCTGCAGGGCTTATGTTGTCATGGTCATGCAACGAGTTGGTTGGAAGTCTGGGGGCTTGCATGTATAGGAAGTAGTAATGATCATATTATGGGACTATTATGGAATCCAGGTTGATGATAAGCACTAGTAGTTACTACAGTTGCAGTGGGCAGTGGCTCATAGTAGTAGTAAGACTCCTATTTCAACTACGCCCGGTGATGATCGAATTTATCATACAGTTTATCATCCCGCCCCTACATAGGGATAAATTAGTGAATGATAGCGTAGGTAATTTATCACGGACCTCACCAGGCCATTGTTAACTGTTGGCGAGGATAAACTCTGATTCATCACCAGAAAACAAGCTAGTTTAGTGGATCCGATCGGTCGGGCTGGAGCGCAACTTAACCTTTACCGCAAATCTTCAATGGGAGCCGTGGCCCGTGATTATCCAAGGGACGGTCAAATGAGAATTCGGAACCTCTGGAATTATCCCCAGATGCTACCCCGCTTCGATCATCGTCAGCATCGGAAGAGTCTGGAAGCCAGAGGTGGTCAGTTGGCCAGTAGATGAGTCAAAGCCATTTTGACAGAGTTGGCTAGGAAGTCATGTCCGATGAGGCTGGGTTAGTAGTAGCAGCAAGTAATCGACAATGACAGCTTCTCGGACCTTCCAAAGATATTCCAGACCATGGTCCGTCATCTCGCCGATGGAGTACGTGATCAGCCAACATTTAAGAAACCGATATAATGAAGAATAATCTATTACGCAACAGCGAGGGGTAGATTAGCAGATGAGTATGTCGAAAAGGTTAGAGGGTGAATTTTTGTAGCGGTCAACCAGAGATGCCTGCTGTTGGGTGGATGTCTCCGATGTGGTTCGTGAAACCATGATTTTCCCAAAGAAGAACTACTGAGAGAGGAGAGGCCCGGGTCGGAAAGGGATTCCAGAGAGTTAGGGGACGGTCGCATATCAGTGGATGGAAGTATATTTGTAGCGTAAGTAAAGTATCTAGTACTAAATACTAAGCTCACAGTGATGGCAGCGACCGATCAGAGAGGGAGAAAACAGCCCTAAGAGGAAGAGAGAGGGGCCGCCTAGATTGAAGCCTAAAAAAGAAGCGGCGGGAACGAATTTGGGTGGCCCCAGATCCAGTCGTGTATCAGACGGGGCCTGGTGGGCAGAGCGATACGCCCGGTACCTGCCCAGCAGCGGCGATGGCCGTACGCCTGCCAAGTACCTGATGGGATCGACAGATCGTCTGGTATTGTCATCGCCGGTAAGATTACCGATGGGCGCCAAAAGAATCGGTCGTTTGCCGCAAGACACGCAGCATCTTTTTTCCAGCTTGACCTGCCCAGCTTATCTATCATCTCCAATCCTCATCCTCGAATCAATCCTGCGCCCTGCCAGAAAAGAGGTCCGTTGGTGATTTCTTTTTTCCCTTCTTCTCACTGTCCTTGAAGCCTGCAGGTTTTCCCCCTGTTCCTTCATCTGGATTTTCTCTCGCCTTTTTCTTTTTTCTTTTCTTCTTTCCCTCATCATCTCCTCTTTTTTCTTACCACCCCTCTCCTCATCTCTCCCTTCCCTTGTCATTCTTCGCAAATCTGGGGGACCTTTTGGGGTGCTTCTTTTTTGTGCTACCAATCTTGGTCTTTTCTCTCACATTGACCAGACCAGACCCTTTTTTTTTTTTCTTTCCCGTTTCCCTAATTCGATTAAATAACCTTTTTTCCCCCATTTCCCTGCTTTAATTTCGACCGTCACTCTCAACAAACCTTTTTAAACTTTTTCCTCTTTTATATTTTTTTTTTTATATTTTCCTTTTTTAAACCTCCTCATTTCATCATTTGATCGTTTTCTTCCCTCTCGCTCTGTCATCATATTATCTCTACTCTTCGGTCATTTATTGTCGTTATTCCCTCCCTCCCCTCCACCCTTCCAAACTTTCGCCATCCAGCGCCCAGTGGTGGAGGCCGAACCGAACCTGCGACAAAAGGATAAAAAGGCCTGACTGATCTGCTCGGAACCACTTCGGGTGTCATGCTTGCGCTTGTCTGTGTCACAGCTGAATTATATTAATGCTGGGCCTTGTCTCTCGTCCACATTCCCATCCTTCGACCCTCCACTAATCACGTCTTTTTTCTGCGCAACAAGCACATTCTCCGCCCATACCAACTGCACCCTCTTTCTAACCCTTTGTCCCTCCCCCCTTGCCGCTGCGATTCGTCCGAGCTCCTAACGTCTCTGTCTGATTAAACGAAAACCCCCCCCGTGTCGGCCATCCCTCCCTTTGCCTTCAAAGGGCACATGAGGGCGATCTGCAAGATTCGAACTTCCTGGAGCATGCACGGAGCATAGTAACGTCGCAATACTTTTTGGCGATTTCGATCTACGGCTACTCGCTGGGCCGTGGGTGGACAAAGCAAACCGCTTTTTATCAAGCTCTTGTCACCTTGCGTTGTTGACGGCCTCCCTCCTTCCTCCGCCTAGCATTTCTCGCCTGCCACGCTACTCCTCCCTTTCGTGTCCCCCCTTCGATCCCTGTATAATTTGTACAGCGCCTGACCGCGTCTATTCTGGACCCGATCCAAATCCTATTCTTCGGCAACGTCTTCGCTGCCACCCTATCTCTCCTCCATCCCTTTCCTTTGGTGTCCTGATTCTTCGCTCCTTTGTAAGTTTACACCTCATCTAACAGTTCGCAACTGGGTACAAGTGCTTTGATCTCCAGTCTGATCGGATGGCTGACTCGTGCAGTTCGGTATTCACCAGTCACCTCGTGCCTCGATCCACCCATTACGGGTCGTATAATTATCCGTATCACTTCAGCCTCATTGTCATCTAGTGTATCAGGAACGATAGTGCAGGGATAACGACGTCATACAACACCCTTACAGTCGGCTACGAACGACTATTCATACGGTGAACATTTACGGTGTGGTTCATATCTACGGGGAGGATTCATAATGGCTTCCAACCAGAATTCAGTTCATAATGTACGTGGTGTCCGGACAAGTGGCAAGTGGACTAGCTCGTTGACTGCTACACAGGTTCGTTCAAGCCGGTCGGGGAATATGACTTCATCAGGGTTTAATGGTGAGAGGACGCGAGGAGCTCCCTCAAGTATGGGGACAGGCTTCGGTGGTGGAAACGGAAACTGGAATGGCAGTATATGGGCAAGCGGTTTGGATGGTACGCAGCTCCTTGGACAGTTGTCTACTTGGGATATTGCCGCTGACTTGGACCTTACAGACCAGCACACTGTGGAGAATGCTTTCGAGGGTAAGGCTGGGTCAAGCTCTTTGCTCTCTTCTTCCGAATCCGATGGATGGAATAGCCGTCCTAACCTGCCATGGACTACGATCAACACATCGGCGGCCACCTTGTCGCGGGCTCCGAATAGCGGCATGACTACATCTCCCGTACAAACACGCGCCAATGAGCGCAGCGCGGGTGGGATTCCTGATAGTACCGACTCTTCTTCATATTTTGCCCTGCCCAAGTCGGGGATTGGATCAAGTGGCGGTGCTGGGCATAAAGCTTACCTGAGCACCGGGTCGGACGGCATCTCACCGTCAGGCGAGGGCATGGGCCTTGGCAATTTCGGAATGAGAAACGGTGATGGCAGGCGGCAGGTGAACACTTCTGCTGCCTTTGGCGGTAGCCCTGTGGGATCTGGGTTTCCGATGAAGACAGGGTTCACAAGCCCACTGGACAATCAAAGATCCGATGATGTGACCACGTCGATGGGCATGTCAACCTTGCAGTCTGCTCTACCCGATTACATGACGCAGCACATGGGCCGCAACTCATATTCCCATACTGCGCATAACTCGGCTTCCTTCGCACCACAACGACCAGCTCACTCCACCTACCCGTCATTTCACTCCGAGAGCCAGGGCTACGAGGGACGGTCTGGCAGTGGCTCCGTCGATCTTGGCTCTGGTTTTAACAAGCTGCAGCTGAACGAGGGCAATTTCTCGGGACATCCGGGCCTTAATCGTCCAGCCTACTTACCACACAAATCGTATGATGCCAGTCTGACGCGCTTGAAATATCAGAACGGTGGTGACGAGAGCGAGTACCAACTTCCGCCCGGTTATGGTAACGAAGGTGTGCCAACAGAGCTACCATTGGGATACCAGCCGAGTAGATCTCGTGTCCAGGACACAAACCCGATATCTCCTACTGAGTATCGCATTGACAGCCCCTTCTATGCCCAGGATAATGGCGCACACTTCCGGACCGGTTCCGCAGGTCAAGTGACGGGAAATGCAGCTGCCCTGCTGGAGCAGAAGCTACGAGCCGAGCAGGAGCTTTCGCAGCAGGCAGTCAATCCACTGCACAGGGTCCAGATTCCTCCTGCTTATGATCTTGCGGGTTACCAAGCACAGAGACTCAACGCCCTCTCGTTTTACCATCCTGTCGCCCAGATTGGCGCAGCAGCCCTTCGGGGTCATCGTGACCATGATCCTTCACAAGTGGTCAGGAGTCCAGTGCTAGAGGAGTTCAGGGCTCAAAACAAGGGGAACAAGCGCTACGAGCTGAAGGTGAGTAATGGTCAGGTCGGCTCTCGGGAGAGTATGTTGCTAATGTCAAGTCAGGATATCTATGGGCACATTGTGGAATTCAGTGGCGACCAGCACGGGTCGCGCTTCATTCAACAGAAGCTAGAGACGGCCAACAGCGATGAGAAGGAACAGGTGTTCCGCGAGATCCAGCCCAACAGCTTGCAGTTGATGACGGATGTGTTCGGCAACTACGTTGTTCAGAAGCTGTTTGAACACGGAAACCAGACCCAGAAGAAGATTTTGGCAAACCAGATGAAGGGACACATCCTGTCCCTATCTACCCAAATGTACGGGTGCCGCGTGGTGCAAAAGGTAAATGTCTTCTGCTCGGCTGCCAATACGAAATACTAATCTGCGACAGGCATTGGAGCACATCCTCACCGATCAGCAAGCATCAATGGTCAAAGAACTGGAGAGCCACGTCCTTCGCTGTGTTCGGGACCAGAACGGCAATCATGTCATCCAGAAGGCCATCGAGAGAGTCCCGTCTCAATATGTCCAGTTTATCATAAATGCCTTCAAGGGCCAAGTTGACCGACTGGCTACACACCCATACGGGTGCCGTGTCATTCAGCGCATGCTGGAGCACTGCGAGGAAGTGGACCGGGAGTCTATCTTGGGTGAACTCCATGCCTGCACGTCAAAGTTGATCACGGACCAGTTTGGCAACTATGTCATCCAGCATGTCATTGAGAATGGTGAAGATAAAGACCGGTCTCGCATGATTGTAGTGGTTATGTCGCAGCTCTTGACTTATTCCAAGCACAAATTCGCCAGCAATGTGGTCGAGAAGAGCATTGAATACGGCGAGGAGTCTCAACGTCGGCAGATGATTAGCACGCTGACAAGTGTCAACGAGCGCGGTGACAGCCCCTTGATCAGCCTCATGCGTGATCAGTACGGCAACTATGTGATCCGTAAGTTGCATCCCAAGCCGCCCATATTATGACTACTAACTTCCGTTGTAGAAAAGATCCTTGGACAGCTGGACGACACGTCCGAAGAGAAGTACAGTCTGGCCGTACGCATCCAGCCGATGCTTGATCAATTGAAGAAGTTCAGTTATGGCAAGCAGATCGTGGCGATTGAAAAGTTGATTGGGGGGGTCATGCCACCCGCCGGCGCCCCCCTGGCCCACGCAGCCACATCGACGACGCCCCCCAACTCGCACAAGTCCTCCCCCCAGCCTTCTAAAAGGGCTGTGAATGGTGTCGAGAACTGCCGTGCTCCTGTGGTTGGCGCCGCTCCCCCGACCCCGCCTCCCACCGATACGCAGAGCAATGCTGATGGCTCCTCGGAATCTAAGCATACGGCGAAAAGCACGGTGACGCCCTTGGCGGAATGCGAGTCGGCCAACCCGGTCACCAGCGACTCTGTCGAAGTCACTGGCAGCACCTAGGCCTGTTACCTTCCGAACGTTATTCTTACTTCTTATGAATTATATCTTTATAACTGGTCACGCACATTCCCCCAACTTGCTTCTAATATTTGGGGATATACATATTATGGGCGTGAAAGAGGCTTAGAAGCGCGGAGCTTCATTACCTTCATGCCCAGCTTCATGGCTTTATGGCGCTACAACGAGGGTGACGGCGGAAATTGATGTCCTTTTGCTATTTTTACATTGCGTTCAATCTTCGCCTCCAGCCCTCCCTTCACTTCTTGATACTTTTTTTCTACCCCTCTACCCATTTAATTGCTTGTCGGTGTATTCCCCTTCTTCTGTTACTCTGAAGTTCGACGTGATGAAAATGAGGACATGCCTCCATAGCTTATCAATGTTTTCTGTTTCTCTTTGTCCACACACACACACGAGGGGCCGGCGTCTTTATTGGTGAATAACGGGTTCATGGGACATCGCGCTTGATTTTCCTCGATGGGTTACAAAACGGGACCTTGGACATGGACATATGGGAGACCTGGAAATAGGGAGAATATAAGGGATGCCTAGAGTATGTAGAGGCCTTGCTGTCTCGGTATACAGACGATCAAAATGAAAAGCATTGCCGTTGCTGATTCAACTATCGCATTCAAGTAGTTATTGTAGAGGAACTGCAGTAATTTAACGTAAGTCACCAACCAAACAACTTTGATCTCCCTCCACTCCCACCTTATCAGTCCCTTATCATCACGTGACACTAAGCTCCCTCCATCGCCGCATGACTCGCCGATCCAGACCTTCGCCTCTCCAGCAGCAATAATATCTATCCTCCACCCACCTTCCACAGCCATAAACCAACCCTCACAATAAACTACACAACACCTCACAATCACAAGACCCATAACCAGACAACCACAAGAGAAAACAAAAGTATTCAAACAACATAATGTCCTCCAACGTCGGCCTCTCCACCCCCCGAGGCAGCGGCACCTCCGGCTACGTACAACGCAACTTCGCATTCATGAAGCCGCGCAACGCCGGGTACGGCGCGCCCTACCCACCCATCAGCGGCGCGAACTCCTCCTCCGATCACCCGTTAGACAAGCCCTTCAAGCAGCGACAACCCGACAAGCAGATCCTGGAACATGATCGGCGGCGCGCAATTGAAGTGAAGGTTATGGAGGAGAGGGAGAGGTTGGAGGAGGAGAATGAGAGGATCGAGGAGGAGAGATCCAAGAAGAAGAAGGGATCTAAGAATAAGAAGGATGATGAGGTGAAGAAGGAGGAGGGTGAGGAGGATGAGGATGATGAGGGTGGTGAAGAGAAGGTGTTGACGGAGGAGGAGATTGATGAGAGGTGTGAGGCGTTGAGGAAGAGGTTGGTTAGGGAGATGGAGGAGGAGGAAAAGGAGAGGGAACGTGGGAATGGTGGTGGTGGTGGTGGTGGTGGTGCAGGGAGACGCGGTCGTAGGGCGTGGGATTTGCCGCCTAAGGAGAGACGCCAGTTTAAGAGTTATCAGGTGCATGAGTTGGCGGAGGCGAAGATTGAGGAGAGTGAGAGGTTGAGGAGGGCGTTGGGGATTAAGGAGGAGAAATAGGTTGTTCATGTTCTTCTTTTTGTTCTTTTATTATATGGTGTTAGTGGTTGGTATCATGGGTGCTGGTTACGTTTTATTATTGTTATTGCTACGGCAGATTCATCCTCTGGAGGTATTGGGATAAGCAGATTATTGCATCATCATCACTTTTGTAATTGTAAGCGTCTGGTATATATATATACATACATTATGCGACGAATTTTTCTATCACCCATCCTTCCTTCGCATCCTTCCTTTGGATGACCTTCTTGGCTGGTAGCGGCCACCGCGCTCCGCCGGCCTCACCTACCAGCGACGGGATCACCCAGCATGATCGCCGTTGAGGAATACCCTCGATCAACTCCGTCTTGCCAATGGGCTTGCCGTACTCGATCAGCGGCGTTCCATGTGCCAGCGCGGACAGCTGTAGCCCGCTGGGTGTAGCGAGGGGATACATCCGGATCTTAGGAGTCTGGTCTGCAGATACAATGGAGGGCGACGATTGCTGGAGATGCGAGTAGACAATGTACTGAGGCATCTCCTTAGCGGAGAGCTGCGCAATGACAGACGACGGGTGCACATAGACAACCTTTTCGTCCAGCTCCAAGCCGGGTCCGTCACGAGATCTCATCAGCGTGAAGTAGGGAACATCGATGGCTCGCTTGGGGGTACGGTGCATCTCAGGCGGGACGGGAGCAAGGTCAGCACGGAGAGCAACATTGTCGATGAACCCGGCCGTGATGATCTGCTTGATGGCCTTGACCTGCTTCTCGGTCGGTTCGGGCAAGCGTGCCTGATAGGCTTGAACCAGACCCGGGTTGTTGCTGCGCACGATGTCCGTCAGCTGCCGGCGGAGCTGCGTGGCTTCCTTGAAGGCCTTTGCGCGCAGGAACATCTTCTCACAGAACGCGTCGCCGTCGGAGGCGTATCCGTAGGCGCAAATCGCCGACAGGTACTTCAGTGCGTCAGATGTGTCGTCGTGCTTGCTGAAGAGACGGTGGACCCGAGCGTAGTCCTTGTGGCGCTGTTCCCGGGCAGTGTCTTCGAGACGGTCCGCGTTCGTGTATACACCGTTGCGCTCGCTATCGTCCTTCGCTGGTGTAGGATCGATCTGGTTCTCCGGAACAAACAGATCGCCGACTGCGAGGGCGGACACAAGTGCGATGACGTACGGCATACAGCCGTGTTGGTGGCCAACGTACAGCATCTTGCCGAATCGGGGAGACAGAGGGTATGTAGATAGGCGGTTACCTATTTGCGTGATCTGGCCTTCAGATGTGAGTGCGCCCAGGTTCTTGAGGAGTTTTTCGGCCTTGGCTAGACCCTCGCGGCTGGGGGGTGTAGGGAATGGGAAGTTGATGACATTGTGGAGTCCCATGCTCTTCATCTGAAGTACGACACCCTCGATCGGCGTCCGCAGAATTTCGGGGTCAGTGTATTCGGCGAATTCGTTCTCGTAGATTGCCGAAGAGTACAGACGGTAGCAATGACCAGGTCCAGTTCTACCAGCACGTCCAGCTCGCTGGTTGGCACTGGCCTTGCTGATCCATTCAATTTGGAACTTCTGGACACCTGTTGCGAGATCGTACTGCTTCTCCTTTGCTCTACCACAGTCAAACACGTACTTTATACCGGGGATTGTAAGACTGGTCTCAGCCACGTTGGTGGCTAAGACAATAAGTCGGGAGCCTTCCGGCGGGGGTTCAAAAACCCTAAGTTGCTCCTTGGTAGGAAGCTGAGAGTACAATGGGAGTACATGGACCCGCGTCGTCGAGCTCATGGCCTCTTCACCCAGATCAAACTCGTCCTCATCTTCCTCGGGTTCATCCAGTCCAGTGATTTCGTAATCGCTCTCGTCATCTTCCTGGTTGCCAGCAAGTGACAGATCGGTACCGCCGATCTCGAAATCTTCCGCCTCCAGTGGTGCATCGTTGGCAGAGATCTGGACCCTGGCTTGAGTGGCTTCGCCGCGCTGGGTGGGTTTGAAGGCCTGCTTTAAACGCTTGGACAGCTGACGGATTTCGTTCTGTCCGGTCATGAACACAAGCATCCCGCCCGGAGGCAGCTTGCGGTGACCTCTCGACACCTTGCGGAATGCCTCTTCGATATAATCGCGGTTGGTACGTCGGGAGAAGTGGATGGTGACAGGATACTGGCGACCTTGTGCTTGAACCAAAGGTGGCGGTCCTTGACGGAAGAGGTTCGGGTTTTGTGTAAAATCGGAGATGCGCAGGGTGGCAGACATGACAACGAGCTTCAGAGGCTTGACGGACGGGTCTTCTTCCTGCATAGCCTTCCGCAAGTCGACAATGCGGCTGACCATTCCAATGAGAATATCGGTGTTGACGCTCCGTTCGTGGGCTTCATCAATCACAATGACCGAATACTTGCTAAGGGAAAAGTCTTCGGCAATTTCGCGGATGAGGATACCGTCGGTCATGAACTTGATTGCGGTCTTGCTGGATGCCGTACTCTCAAAGCGAATCTGGTAGGAGACTTGGTCGGAGAATTCGCCCAGCTCTTCGCCTACACGCTTCGCCATACTGACTGCTGCGACTCGGCGTGGTTGAGTTACTCCGATCATGCCTGGATTGGGGCTGTTGGGGTTGCCATAGCCCGCTTCGAAGAGGAATTGGGGAAGCTGGGTTGTCTTTCCGGAACCAGTGGCACCCCATATCACGATCGAGGAGTTATTGTAGATTGCTTCCATGATCTTCTGTTCCTCGCCAACAACCGGCAGTCCCAAGCGTGCATTTTGTATTTCCTCTGACCGGTTGACCTGGACACTAAAGGCTTTCCGGTTGGGGTCCCCCGTGGTGACCTGAAGTTCCAAGGGCAAGGGTTCCTCCTCGGCAACAGTGTTCCTGACTGGCTTCTTGCGTTCTGGAATGAACGCCTGCTCCTCGACGACTGGAACAGTGGTAGGCTTGAAACCGATGGCATCATTGATCTGCTGTCTGGCCCAAGATTTGAAGGCGGATTGTCGAGGTTGGCCCACTTTATGCTTCTCTTCCTCTTCGCCTTCTTCGTCGTCATCTTCCTCACTCTCTTCATCGTCTTCCTCGCTATCATCCTCATCTTCGTCCTCATCGCTCTCACCCTCACTGCCGCTTTCGTCACTTGAGCCATCGGACGATGTTCCCTCTGAATCTTCATCTTCGCCCTCTTCGGACTCTTCGTCTTCGTCTTGATCCTCATCTGAGCCAAATCCTTCCCACGGCACTTCCGGCATCGTGATGGTTATCTCTGGTTTCTTCGCAACCTTCTTTCGCTTCTTGAGAACCGGAAACCCATCCGGACCGAGTTCCAGAGGGCGCTTCAACCCGATACCGGTCGCTGGGTTCTCTGCGGGCTTTTGCGCGGGGGCTTCGGATTTAGATTCGTTAACAGTGGTCTTCGATTGGGGCAACGAATCGTCCGAATCGTCATCCGAAAAATCTAGGTCCTGATCATGGCGCGAGTCGTGATCCGCGGTTCTAGATACGGCCGGTACTTCATCTTGTCGCTTGCGCTTTCCTAATTCCTTGGAGCTCTGGAGGGCCGAGGTATCAACCTTGGATTGCGCGAGCTTTTTAAGCAGCTCGAGATTCTCTTCTTTCTTCAGCTTGTTTTCCTGTACCAAGTGTTAGAAATAACGATAGAGGATGGCCAATATAGAGGCGCACGCACGATATACTTGTCCAAGCGCTTCTGCTTCTTGGAAGAAACCTGAGCGTGCTGTGCTCGCAATTCTTCCTTTAGCTTCTGCCGTTTAGCTTCCTTCTCATCCTTGGAGACGGGCGCAAGTTCGGCAACATTGGTGTCTACCGGAGCGGTTGTTGCCTCCCTCTGCTTGTGCTTTTGCTTTCGCTGGCGGGGGACAAACTTGGGCATGATCACTAGACTTGACCCTTTGTCTTAATTGCAAGACAAAGTTAACCAGGTCCCAGACTGAAAGTAAAAGTGAAGAGCGATAAGAGAGTGCCGTGAAAAAAATCAGGCGGCGGCCACATTCTGCCCGCAAAGCGGTGAGTATAGCCTCACCGCCTAGGATGTACTTCACGGCCAGTCACCCCTCTTCACTCTTCTCTCTCCTCTTCTACTGCTTCGTCGCGTTTCCTTGTGTTTATCACAGTGTTGTTGTTTTATTCTTATCTTTTTTTCATCATCCTAAGAAGAGAATTTGTTCATCTCATTGCTTGTCAGGGTATCTCTTAACTTAAATCACACTAAAAACAACCATGGATAGTGAACCTTTTGACATCAACCAACTTCAGGATCTAAACCTGCCCTACCCCGCAGTCACGAAGCAGGTTGTTGGGGATGTCAAGGGTATCCAGACAAATGTCACCTTGATCAAATTCAGTGATAGGATTCTAATCACCATTTCGCAGAAAGGCCGACTAGGACATTGGGTTAGTCAATAATCATGCCATGCTTTTGTCATCTCAACTAACCTACTTCAGCTGCACGTGCCACTTGAGAACAAAAACCCAGGAACAGAGGGCTTTCACACCATCCCCGAGCCTGCGGAGGACAGTCTTCTTCCTATTGGCAATCTGACTGCCACGTCACTCCTCGGTGGCCGGGCTCCTGGACATGAAGTAGTTGGTCAGCTTTATGCTCGTCAAATCGCCAGTGCCATTGTCACCAAGACGCCCAATGAGAGACGCATGCTCGTTTTGGGGCTCGGGCTTGAAACTGCTGACGCGGATCGAGTTGTTTTCTTTGCCGTCATTGACCTCGTGCTGCAATGCATCTAACGAGCCAATAAGATGGCCCAATGACATGACCAACTCTATGCCAGGAACTACCACTTACCCAACTATATCCTCGGCATCATCCCTACGTCGCATGAGCTGTACGCACGGGTCCTGCCTCGCGAGTATTAGGTTGGTGAGACGTCTTCGCTCCATTCTAGTGAAGCCCACGAATTTCAGTCTTCCAAGGACCGTGAAGGCCCCACTGAACAGAGCCTGGACCAAATCGTTCTCGTCAAATCCGGGAATTTTCCAATTTTCAGTGACAGCGACGGTCAGATCATGGACACGCAAGGGCCCCTCCATTCTCAAAGTGGTAATGAAGAGCGCGAAACCCCAGCGACGTCGAACTGCCGTCTCATGGATCTTGTCACCAAGTGAAAGCACAAGCGATCCAAACTCTCTTTCTTCGTCGCATTCTATATCGAGACAAATGAATCCTCTACGCTTATAAATGCATCGATCCAACTTCAAGGGGACACTTTTGAGGTAATGCGCAGTAGAGCCTCCATACTCCTTGAGGACAAGCCTGCTGTATGCAAGCGAATAGAAGAAGACCAGCAAGGCTTCATGGAAGATCTGATGAGAGGTCAGGAGGATAGCGAGGCCCGTTGTCGTCTGTGCGAATTCCTCCAGCTCCACGGCACTCCAGTTGTGCGGGAACAGGCATTCCCATATTCTTAGTCTGACTTCCAAGGGGAGACGGTACAGGAGACACTTCGACATTGGCTGTGTGTCAAACCGGGCTACTTTAAGCATCTTAATGATCTGTTCATCGGCTACCTCACGGTACTTTGGCTGCTTGTCATGTTCTTCGAAATCACTAACAGCCCCCGATTCTTTGTCGTACAAGGGCTTGACAAAACGAACTACTGGTCTTGTCGGCGTCCGATGTTAGCTGCGAACAAGTCCGAGATCGAAAACAAGACGAGCACGACTTACCCACGATTGCTGGGGTCATGGCGGTTGTGCTCTTGCATCAGGCTCTGATACAAGCCTTGGCTCTCAAGAGCTCCTGACGGAACCACTCCCGCCATGTCATCAGGTGAACGACGATGCGCGGGATGTTTGGACATGTTGTTTGATTCTAGCTCAAGCAGCAACCTGAGGTCAAAGCTAGGTGCTAATGCTGGCAGAAGGGGCCACCTGTGATAGTCGGGAACACCGTGGTCTGAAGCAGCTGTGCATGGCCAACTGTTTGCATGTGTGTCTTGTTAGCCAAATGCAATCAAACATAAGTTGCCGGTAGTGAATACTTACAGCGTAGCCACATAGTTAATGCTCTGAGTTGTAGACCCAGTAAATTACAGCTCAAAATATATCCCCATTTCCTTTTGATATAAATATCTAGTATCCTGCATCCTTCTGCCCTGTTGGTGCATTGGGGTTCAACTGGTGCTCTCCAGCTCAGCCCGTCTCGGTCACGTGCCAGCTGCCAGGATCCCAGGGTGTGAAGTGAACCTGCACTTCCTCTCTCATAACAACCTCCTCCAAATCCATTCAACCTTCTCATTTCCTAACTGTAAGACTTCTTGCTTAGTTCTCAAGTCATTTGTTTGATGAACACAGTGCTGCGCTTGTTTTGCTGCGCTGAAGCATCTCTAGCGTCGGCCTGATAAACAGACAACCTCCGGTACGAACTACCATCAGGCCTTTATTTATTCCGCTAGTTGTTACCGACTCATCCCCTCTTTACCCTCACTTTCATTCTATCCTCTTTCTTGGATCTATCATCTCACTCATCATATCTGCTGGTATTTAAAAAATCATTCAATATGGCTCCACATGAAGGGGAACGCCAGTTTGAGACATTTGATCTAGACTCTGAACCCGATCAGCGTCGCAGCTCCGAGAGACAGGTTGTTGATCTCACAGCGGAGTCCGACTCAGATGACGTTGTACCCATCTTTCCGAAGTCGCAGTCCGTAATAGGATCTGACACGGATGATGAGGCGGGTGATGATGATCAATATGATGAAGACCTAAAGAGAGCTATCGCGCTCTCGTTGCAAGACGCTCAAGGAGGATCGCAGAACGCCTCTAGTTATCCACAAATTAGCGACTCTGAGAAAGGGGAGCCCCAAGGCACTGATTCTCCCTCAGTAGAAGAGGTCGAAGAGAAGACAAACGGCCAAGAACCTGCTAAATCCATGGGTATCTTCGGTCTCGATCGCAAGCAGATGGAGCAAGAGCGTCTCGCACGACTTGCTAAGAGAAAGGCCGAGGATACTAGCTCCATTGATCTCCGTGAGACTAAGCACTCGAAGATCGACTTAGCTCCAAAGCCCACTGTCCAACCCACTGTGGCCACTAAAGGTACGATTATGTCTGCATCACAGCCTACAAGTTCTAGGTCGATCCCATCTACTTCACCGTCGGTTCAATATCCAGAGGGTATTGTCAAAAAGACATGGGCTTTTGGATGTCCCCGGCAAGGGGACGATATCAAGATTGAAGAGGTCTTGCAGAAGTCTGATCTGGAGCTTGCGGTCTTGAGCTCATTCATGTGGGAGATGGATTGGCTGTTCAGTAAATTTAATGTTGAGAGTACTCGTTTCATTATGGTCATGCAGGCGGAGGATGAGGCTACAGTGAGCACTCTCCATTGTCCTTCGCACCCTGGAATCGAGCCTTGTCTAGAATAAGCTAATCACCAGAGAAGAAACGTCAGTACGAATCAGAGACGGCTACCATGCGGAACTTGCGGTTATGCTTCCCACCAATGGGTGGGCAGGTCGTTTGCATGCACTCAAAGTTGATGCTGCTCTTCCACCCTGGATATCTTCGCCTCGTGGTACCGACAGCTAATCTAACCCCATTTGACTGGGGTGAGATGAACGGAGTCATGGAGAACGTAATAAGCACAAGAGCGCCTATCCCTTGGACCCCTGCTGACACACCTCCAGAGCGTCTTTCTTATTGACTTACCGAAAAAGAATGGCGCCGAGAAGCCAACAACCCATTTCTACGAAGATCTGGTTCATTTCCTCAAAGCCAGTACTCTTCATGAGAACGTCATCGCTAAGCTTGACAGCTTTGACTTTAGCAAAACATCGAAATATGCCTTTGTTCACACCATGTATGTCCCCTTTTGCTACTAGACGCATTGAATATAGCTAACAGTCCCAGCGGTGGCTCTCACACAGATACTGCATGGAGACGAACAGGCTACTGCGGCCTAGGTCGTGCAGTGGAAAGAATGAACCTTCGTACATCAGTACCACTGAACATCGACTTCATCGTGAGCATCTACCTTTTGCCACAACCATCCACTACATACTTACAAGTCAAGGCTTCCTCTGTCGGCGCTATAACAGACCAATTCCTCCGCTCCTTGTACCTCGCTTCACAAGGTATACACACTCCCAAACCCCCTGCCCTTACCCATAAACCCGGCACTAACACCTAATTCTCCCAAAATCAAAAGGCGACGACGGCCTTACCGAATTCACAATCCGCTACTCCAAATCATGTCCTGTCCCCCGACGCGACGATCCCTCCAAACTCCTCAAGAAAGACACAGGCACCGAATGGAAAGACCGATTCCGTCTCTACTTTCCTTCCCAGAACACCATCGCAACTTCAAAAGGTGGTCCTCGCTGCGCAGGCACCATCTGCTTCCAATCAAGATGGTATAACGGAGAAAACTTCCCACGCCATATACTCCGAGACTGTGAAAGTCAAAGAAAAGGCTTGTTAATGCATAACAAGGTGCGTTTACCGCCCTATCCCCTCCTCTTTCTCTACAAATTCAATATCTCTAACACCACACCCCCCACTAAACAATAGATCCTCTACGTCCGCCCCGATGAACCCATCCCTCTATCAGAATCAACCCAATGCCGCGCATGGGCATACATCGGAAGTGCCAATCTATCCGAAAGTGCCTGGTACGTATTTCCTCATAAATATCACATCCATCCATACCCAACCCTTCAATTTCACCCAACCCAACACTCACTAACCCACCCCACCTCTCTTCCAAACAGGGGCCGCCTCGTCCAAGACCGCTCAACAAAATCTCCCAAGCTGAACTGCCGAAACTGGGAATGCGGCGTAATAGTCCCCGTTATCGAAGACAAGACGGATACCCCAGAGGTCAAGAATAAGATGATATCCGAAGATAAAGGTAAAGGTAAAGGCAAAGCCTCTGAATCATCTTCATCATCTTCATCGTCAACCAATAATGATGACGACGACGGGAGAAACCTCCCCGCTATATTCGGGGATACTGTTCCGGTTCCGATGCGGGTGCCGGGGGCGAGGTATAGTGGGGGGAGGAAGCCGTGGTTTTTTGCGGAGAGTCAGAGTTGATGTTGGACCCGAGTGGTGAGTTAGGACGAAGGTGTGAGTGGTTTGTGTTTTACTGGTCTGGATGTTGTTCTTGATAGGGATAAGGAGTTTGTGAAATATGTTGTGTAACAAAAAAATGATCTAACCCAATCTGATACACATTCCCTACTATTAGTAGTACTACTCCTAGCAAGTCCTAGCAAGGATAATATAGAATTTTTCTATAGAATGATATGCATTATGTACCTATTATGGATCAAAATATAATCCAAAAAAAAAGAAACAACATGAAGAAAAGGCTGGCCAAAAAAGCCAAGCCCACCCGACAAACACACACGCTAATGCATCTCTATCTATCTTGCATGATAATATAAACCAAGAAGGGAAAAAAAAAGAAATCCGAACCAATATGCTTTTCTCTATCTCCTGCTGCTTCATCGCGTATCTCAGGCTACACGGGCCTGTATATATCTTTTATGATGATAATTTTGTATTTTGTTTTGTTTTTCTTCCTCCCATAATATATCAAAGGAGGAGAGTCCCACCCACCAGCATCCATCAAACAGACGAATACTATGGTAGGAAACAGTGGCAAAGCCTCAGCTCTACGCCTTGGGCGATCTCACAAACAGCTTCTTAATGCTACCGAAGAGCATTCCCAGCGCGGCGAAGACGTAGCCAAGTCCAAAAGACCAGCCACGGACACGCACGCAGTAGATCATAAAGTAGACCAAGAACCAGTTGATGATCACATAGGCGAGGAAGATACCGAAGCAGCGCCACTTGTCGCCATCGTGCACATTGAGGGTGTGCATGTACTGGGAGCCGTTGGCGTAGGGACAGTACTGGCAATCCGAGGTGGCGTTGGGGTTGGAGAGGTAGCCGACGCCGGCACTCGAGACCCAGTCGCTGGCGTACTGAGAGCAGGTTTGGCCGGGGGGAGGGTTGAAGTGGGTGGTTTCCGAGGAGGCGCATTCGATGTCAACGGTGGGGAAGACGCTCGAGATGACACCGCGAAGCCACCAGGTGACCGGGTTGACGTAGTACATCCAGTATTTCCAGAACACGGGGTACGCAGAGTAAGGACGGACGACACCGTTGAACAGGCCGGTCATGACGAAGAAGAAGGGGAGAGTCTGGTGGATGAGTTAATTGTTTGCTTTGGTTAACTCTGGAAACGGAATAACTTACGTTGGAAATGACGGTGAAGGACGGAGCAAAGGCGCAGATCCATTGACCCCAGCTGGCTTGGAATAGGAAGAAAAGCACGGACATGAGGAAGACGTATCCGGCATTACTCGAGTCCGTAGGGAAACCGGCCGGGTAGTACCACAGCAGCCAGTAAATCAGTCCGGAGATGATAGCCATCGGGATTTCGCAGATGATGTTGGCCGTGCAGAATGCGATCCATCCGTAGATACGACTGGGGTACTCGCGAGCTTCCCAAAGTGCCCGATTGATGTAGAACTTGGGAACCAAACTGTTCAGGACGATAGGCGGGAGGAGAATAATCAAGAAGATCGAGAACATCCGGTCCTGCATGCTAGAGATGGAGTTGCCGAGCATCCAGAAGGTCTATATGGATTAGTAACTATGCATGAGAGGGCTGAGCCAGAGCCAAGGGTACTTACAAATCCGTTGAAGATACCAATGATGACACTGACGAAAAGCTTTCCATAGTAGTAAGAGGGATCTCTCCAGTACTGTCTAAAAAGTCTCATCATGAGGAGGTAGGTTTGGGTCGTAACAGGAGCAGCGAATTCATACGGCACGCCCTGCTCATCAAGCGGGATCTTGCTGCGCTCCTCTCTGATGGTCTTGATCTCGTCCAGAATCTTTTGGTTTTGCTCCGAGTTCCTCCATTCCTCGTTCCAGTCAAAGCTCTTGCCATCCTTCTTGGTCGCCTTAGCTGCCGTCTCAAGAATGAACTCGGCGACGTTCTTCGAAGGAGGGCAGACAACACCACGGTCGGCGAAGTACTTGATCACGTCGCGTCCTTCATGACCGACCGGGCCGAAGTAGAAAGTGTTACCGCCAGGGTTCAGAGCCAAGATCATGTCGAACTGTTGAATCAGCATGGACGAAGGCTGGTGGATCGTACACACGATGGCCTGTCCGGCTTGAGAAAGCTTCTTCAAGAAACGCACGATGGAAAAGGCCGCTTGACTGTCCAGACCGCTAGTGGGCTCGTCGAGGAAAAGAAGAAGACTGGGCTTGGCAGCCAGCTCGACACCGATGGTGACGCGCTTCTTCTGCTCGACGTTGAGGGAGCCAATGATGGCATCCTGAATTTCCTCGAGTTCCAAAAGGTCAATGATTTGGTTGACGTAGGCAAGCTTTTCCTCATCCGGAGTGTTTCTGTCCTGACGGAGCAGCGCGGAAAATTCAAGAGCTTCGCGAATGGTAGCGGTATTGTCGTGGAGATCCATCTGCTCACAGAAGCCGGTGCCTCGCTGGAAGTCGGTGCCCAGAGGATGGCCATCAACAAGCATGTCGCCAGTGACCACACCCATTTTCTGACGCTGAGCCAGAGTGTTCAGGAGCGTAGTCTTACCAGCTCCGGAAGCACCCATCAGGGCAATCATGAGTCCGGGTTTAGCATAGCCGTTGACACCATTGAGAAGTTTCCTTGTGCCATTGCCGTAGGGAACCGTATATTCAACGTTGGACCAGGTGAAGACGCGGTCGCTAGAGGAGATGCGGTTGAATGAGTCGCTGTTGCTGTTGGACTGGGCCTGAACACCAGCGCCCTGGGTCTTCTCTTCGTCACTTCCCTTGCCGCTCTGCGCCGTGAGCTGCTTAGCACGCTTGGAACGCTTGAATACCAAGGCCCCGCCGCCACCACCGACGAACGAGAGGAACTCGGCAGCAAAAACGGTCACCAGGATGTAGAGCACAGTGAAGGCAATGACGACACCGAAGTTACGCCACATGTGATGGCGGGTGAACTGGTAGGCGGTCTCGATGTAGTTAGTACCCGAGACCTGCGTCTGCCCGAGTTGAGAGCCGGTGAGAGAGCATCCCTGGTACCTGGGATCCAAGTCAGAGCCCTGGGGGACCAACATCGATGAGGCGCAGTCCATGAGCCGACCAGCAAACTCGTTGGACAGAACGGCTTCATAACTGTAAGACAACGGGTTGACGTAGAAGAGCCATCCGAACCAGATCGAACCATCGATGAGAGACTGCTTGGGGATGACATAACCAACGAACAGGATCAACACGTTAAGCGCGATACCACTGAATCGGACAGCGTCGTCAATCGATGGCGAGAGCGCAGCGAACATGCGATACATGGACGTGATGCAAAACGTCGTCGTGTACACAAAGAGGAAGTAGATCCAGAACTTGGAAGCGGTCACGTCGAGTCCGGACATGAAGTAGACGATAATGGTGAAGGGAACGACCATGCAGAAGATGGCTGGGAAATCCACAACCACACGAGCAATGGAAACAGCTGACGGACGGTAGAAGGCATAATCCTTGTGACGGGCAACAATGCCACGACCACTGACCGCCGGCATCAGTTCCGTCAACTGCAACCAGCCCAGGAACAGAATCGAGAAGAACAGAGCACCACCACGAGAGAAGGCGCCGCTGGTATTCAACGATTCACCATAGAACAAGGACGAGACAATCAAACCGTTAGAAAGAATAATAAAGTACTTGGTGTAGAGCGAGGTCTTGTCACCCCAGAGCAGCCAGAACTCACGACGCACACAGGCGGCGACCTGGCGGACCAGAGAAACGGTGTACGGCGACTTCTTGGACACGGTCTTACTCTTCGACTCGGCGACCGACTTCTGGAAGCGACGGGTGCTCTCCTGGTTGGTGTCTTGAAGCTGCTTCTCATAGCCAGAAACATCGTCCAGGATACGCTGGTAGGCACTGCTTTGTCTGAACACGGACTCGAGCTCTTCCGCGGTCTTCGGAGTCGAAGCTTCCCGGCCGGGCTGGAATTGACGGGCGTTGGGGTCGCACAGGGAAGTCAAGAAATCGGCCGTGGTCGACTGTTCGGGGCAGTAGAAACCAAGGTTCACAAAGTACTGTCTCGCCTCGTTGGCGGGACCCTGGTAGAGCATGCGTCCCTGGTCGATCACCAGCACCTTGTCCATGAGTTCGTAAATGCTCTCACCGGCCTGGTACAGGGTGACAAACGTGGTCCGCTTGCTGATGTCGGTCATGATGCGCAGGGACTTGGCGTAATCCAGGGCGGTGCTGGCGTCGAGACCTCTGGTGGAGTTATCCCAGCAGACGACGGAGGATTTGGTAGCCAGCGTCTCCGCGATACTGACACGCTTTCGCTCTCCACCAGACACACCGCGGACATACTCGTTGCCGACCACGGTGTTCTTGGTGTGCGAGATACCGAACATCTTCAACAAAGCATCGATGATGATCGGGATACTCTCCTTGTCGTGCTTCTTGGTCTTGTTAATGAGAGAAAACTTGAGGGTCTGCCAAACCGTGAGGTTGGGGAAGTGCTGGTCATCTTCCTGGTTATAGTTGACCTCACCACGGAAGTGCTTGTGCTGCTCCTCCGCGGACATACCGCCGTAGCTGATCTCACCCTCGACGCCGGCGAAGGCTTCTCGGTCATTGGCGATGGTCTTGAGGAAGGTGGAGCAACCGGCACCAGGTCTTCCCAGCACCAGCATCATCTCACCTTCCCGCACAGCACCAGTAAACTCGTGAAGCAAGTCTCTCACGGGGGGCTTGCGACCAAAGCGGAGTTTGGGGGCGAACCTGCAGATAATGTTGTAGAGATCGGGTCCAAAGGTACCGATGACGGCGTCCGGAAGGGTACGAACAAAAGACGCACCCGTCTCGACACCCTTCACGGTGACGTCCTTGAACACCACGCCCACCTTCTTGGCGGGTTCGCCTGCGGTCGTCCGGCGTTCGAGGTGGCCGCCCATCAAGAACTCGCTGAGGTCGAAACCGCCATAACCGCTGTCCGTGGTGCCGGACAAGTCATCGTCGTCGTCTTCCATAGCCTTCTCCTCATCGCGCGCCTGGCTTGCGCGCGAGCGCAGTCGCTGAGCTTCTCGAGTAGCGGAACGGGTTTGGTGCAAACTGAGGCGGGTCAATTCCTTGCGCATTTCCTCGAAATCCTCCATGGCGCCGCGACGGGAGACAGGCTCCTCTTCCTGTTCTCCCCAACGGCCATCAGCGGATAGGTCGGTCTCGCTAGTCGACTGGGAGGTCACGGTTTGGTCGGAAGCGATAACGTGGGAGCTTTCTTGGGCGTAGGAATGCTCCTGGGTGATAGTCGGGACATTTTGCAATGCATCCGGCTGACGATATTCGTCAGCCATGGTGGAAACTGTGGCGCCTGTCGTCAGGCGAATTTCGAGGGGGGGATCTGCAAGTCGGACGTAAGGTGGTGGTGATATCGTAGGCTACCAACCCAGTGGCGCAAAACAAGTCGGCGAACCAAGCAAATTTTTGAAGATGTGAAACTCCGATCGAAGAAAGGAGAACGGGGAAAGGATAGGGATAATAAATAGATATTAATAGGTAACGCCACGAATACGGAAGGCAAGGGATGTTATCAACGTTTAGCTGGAGTATGTATGGGAAGATATGTACAGCCAAAGATAAAGACGATGATTAGTGCAGTTAGGGGGGTATGTAGAGGGTTGATGTGGCACGGGACTGGGGCGCTCCAGGAGCTCCAGCACACGCCTTGAGAGGAGTGGAGATTGGAGTGAGGGTGGAGGAGAAAAGAAAGAAAGACCGTAACCGACTCAAAGAGAGAAAGAAACAAGAGCCATCCACTGACACTAAGGAGGGGGGAGAAAGATAATAAATAAGTCAGTGGAGGAGGGGAGGACGTTGCATCACGGGTATAAACGATATTGGCGGCGCCGGCGTTATCAGACGCTAACGCCGCGGGACCACTTTGGAAAAAAAAATAAAATAAAAAATTATTCATGAGGGAAGAACTGGAGAAAGACAGGCAAGATTGGAGGCGGATTTGTCAGGATTGCAAACGAGCATTGACAATAGACTCGGCTTGTAGCCATGCCAAATGGACCCGAAACGGACCAGGGTCCATATCCGTGGCGGCGACGACAAGCAGACGGAATTAACCAAGCAATCAGAGAACGTAGAGAGACGGAAGGACCAGGTAGCGGAACTTGATCGAAGGAGTGGATTTGCTGACAATTGGAACTGCAGCAAGAAGGCGATGGAAAGCTGGACATTCCATCGGGTGAACTGCGGTGGGTCCTTTTTTCATCTGGTTCTTCTTTTTTACTCATGAGTCAAGATGAGGTCCACGGATGTCAGTTTCTAGAAATATGATTGGTCACGGGAGCCATGGATTCAGGGGTCGGCTGGACCCGAATGGCTCTGGAAGCGGAAGGAGCGACGCGGATTCAGCGAGGAAATCATCTTCCAGGCGCACTTTCCTCGTTTTGACTTTCATGTTTGGGTTGTTTGTTTGGGCTGCTTGTCATCATTCTTAACGGTGGGTCGGAGATAAGCCTACGTTTCTCTTACTTCCACTTACTTCCTGTCCGGCGTTAAGTTTTAACATCTGAAATTTCGAGGCGGGCTCTCTTTTCGGTTAGTCCGAAACAACCTCGACTCGATTATTTTCCTCTTCTGCTGCTGCTGCTGCCCATCCCATATAATAAGACAATTAACTCATCATCTCGTAGATTATCCTCGTCATCATCCATCATCCATCATCATCCTTCTCTTGGCATATGAAGCTGACTCTCTTATATTATTAATCACTGTCACTACTACTAGTTAAGTACTAAGATTAATTGTGATCCATAACAAGGCTCTGTCTGACATGAGCTCATCTGGTTTAATTAACTATAAGTAGTAATAGATATACGTAGATAGTTATCTGGACGCCTGATATGTACTTGTGAACTGGGACGCAGGGGAGCTTCCAGTAATTTCTACTAACGTGGGTACTATTTACTTTTTTTTGTGATACCAAACGGATAATATTACTATAATTATTGCTATCATTATTAATCAATCATTGAGGGTGACGATCTCTCACATTCACATTCTCACTCTTCCTCTCTCGGTTCTGAGCTCAATCGGCACTACTCCGGAACGGGGTCCCCGGCACTCTCGAGTCAGTCTGCCGACCATCTCCCTACCAGGCCCAGTGAGCCAACGATTCAGTCAAGTGGGTTTGGCCACAGGCTCGGAACCGACTATGGAGTAAGCCTGCTGCTTGTTGCTGCTCTTGCTTCTGGCTGCTGCTGATTCCTGCAAGTCCAGCCACAATTCCCAGCTCAAAGTTGCACGATCGCTCTTTCTAATTTTTTTTTTTTCCCTCTTCCGCGTGCTTTTTTCCGGCCGTGGCCTCTGGTTGGTTCTCATCTTTCCATGAAACAACCTGAACCTTCTTGGGCAGGAGCTTGGACTCGATTAGCCACACCTGATGCACCCGGGACTGCCATGCCGACCGGGTGCGATCTGTCAGATCTGATGGGTGCCGGTCCTCGCCCTACTCGTGTCGTTTCCAATTGGGATTCCGAGGCCTTTTCGGATCGCCTTGTGCTTTTGGTTTCCCCTTTTTCCCTGTTTGCTCCATTTTCTTCCCATCACACCGCTTGGGCCTCACTCTCCCCCTCCCCCTCCACTCCATCTCCAATATTCTCTCCCTTCAAAACAACAACCCAACCACAATTTGGGCCACCAGCTGACTGCTTAGGATTATCGCCTTCAGGCAACAACCTCACTTATCTGACCAATAATGGCCGTCTTCCTGATCACTACGGTATCAGTCTAGCCCTTCCCTGCACGGATCGCCTCCACTCCCAAGCTCAAGCTCCCCATCTGGTTCTTGTTGAGCTTCCAGTAGACTAAGAAATATACGCCTTTTACCACTTCCCAGATATTCCTCCTAGGCTGATATTCGAGACTGATATTTGAACCTTCCCCACTATCACAACCTGTTTCCTAGGGTGGAATGTGCTATTATCAAGCATGCGCTCGGAAAACTGAACATCACACGGCAGTGCACTGCATCGCCTACACCGGAGAAACTCCAGACTGCGGGGTTTGGATGCAAAAGTCCACAGGTATTTAGCGCCAGTCTTGGAGCTGTGCATGTGCTCTTCCAGTGGTAACTTGAGTATAGCAGCGGCAATCTCGGACGGATCCATGCACACTTGCGGTCAGCTCAGGCAGCTACGCAAAGCGCGGGGTGGCTCGTAAACTTTTAGTCTCTTGCTTCGTTTTCACTCCTCGATTTTTGTGAGTATCTATCTATCTACTGTGGCTTTCTTCATGCTCAGTGGCTCCCTGCACCTGGACGCAAAATTGCGATGCCAGCCTGCACGTTGCTCGGTGAGAGTGCCTAGTTGGCACTAGCCCCAAGTATGCCCGGTCACTCTAGGCCAGGGTCCGCGGTCTTTCGCACCGCTGCAGCTCAATCCAGCCACTACTGTCTTCCACGATCCAGCCTGCCCGGCTGCTAGCCACCCGCCAATAGCCTTCCGTTGCCTTTGATATTCTTGGCGTGGAACTGCCTCTGCGGCTACCGGTGACACAATCCGGTTTGTTTGGAACAGTTCACCTGGCATTATACCCTCGTGTCGATGTTATGGCTTGCCGTATCTTGATCGACGTATCCTGTCTATCTGCATCATCTGACGGGTTAGCATGCGCTCTGAATGTATGGTGGTTGATGTTCAGGCCGCGAAACCGCCAGATCCACGTGTTCGACGAAGAGTATAGGCTTGTGTGACCGAGTCTCGTTCCGGATCAAGACTGTCTTGTCCGCTGTCGATGTGAGTCTCAGCTAAAAGTCGCATTGACCAACAATCCCTGCTTTCTTTCAAAATCGGATAGCACGGCTATATGCATAACCTGCAGGGAAGTACCCCACAATGGCGTTGCTCTTTCGGCATCCGTTGCCGGTTCACCCCCAACCAAATCCCGATTGTCGTGTCTATGAGGCTGTGGCATCGCTCTTGTGTGGAACACAATGCAGGATTGAGCTATTGTAGTAGGAAACAAACCATGCTGTGTCGTTGCCATCAGATCTAGTTGCCAATTGAACTGAAGCAGATCGGTGCAACAATCAGTACCGAGTATATCTTTCGATGCATGGAGTTGGACGTGTTAGGGCCAGCTCCTCACAGACCAATGAAGGTGATCGAGTGCTGTCAATCACGAACCCTTCGTGCTCATCAAGTGCTACTAGCCCGTTGCTAGCTTGTCTTTGGGATGGATCGACACGAGCTTAGTCCAGCTACACACTGCTTGCGAACCAGCATCGGTCAATCATGAACCTGAGTTACCCTGCTACGCTTCCATCTTCTCTCTCAGTGTATTAGAGTCCTGCATGGTGGCTGGACTGGGCCTTGGCAGTCTAGACCGGACACGAGACGACGGTATTATATTCAGGGAGAATGAATCTGTAAGCAGCGGTCTGTACACGTATTCCACGGCCAAAATGCCTCATTGAAATAGACCAATAACGGCATTCTCTATCATAACGGTGGGAGCTTGTAGCCTGATACGAATCTCCAATGCTGCCCAAGCAACACTTCTTCTGGTCACAGTCGGCCTGGAGCAGGCCGTCAGGAATCGCAGCTGGTTCTATAATCAGATAGTCTCAATAAAATGGGGGATTGCAAGTCTTTTGCTGTTGGCTTGGTGGTTTGCCGTGAACGAACCTTGCTAGTTATAGATCACGATACACGCTGGTCATGAACTGTAGTTGAGTCTCATGGCGATGCCTCCCTCTATCTACCTATGATTCACACGGTGACTCAAACCAACCGGTTTTCCAGCAGACACTGGATCTCTTTAGATCGCAAGATCAGACCTAATAAGTGGATCTCCTGATCGTTGTAGCAGCTGATAGCGATGCGACTACTATATGAGCTGGATATCTGGATTAGCGCTGTTTTAAGAGCGATCAGTAGAGATCAACCTGCGGCCCCTTGCATAGTCTGAGATCAGATAGATTAACCGTCTGGCAATGGAGATATTGAAGCGCAGTGAGAAGTTTCCGGGGGGGAAATGGAAATAAGGTTCCCGTGACTGGATCCGCCTCCATCATTCGTTCCGACTCCACAACTACTCATTTCCAACCATCCTCCATACTGCCTCCCCTTTCCTCAACTCATTCCCTTCGTCGAGGTCAGTCTCTCATCGAAAGACCTTCTTCTTTCACCTGACAGTGGTCTTCGTAATGATCGCTGTCGACTGATTTCGCTCCTCTTGGCGCCCGCGATCCATGCGGCCATCGCAGACTTCCAGCTGACCCGCGCCGCCTCTCTCACCTGATATAACCTCGTCCATCCGTCGACTCGTTTGTCGTCATCGTCCCTCCCCAATGCTGGATATAATGGCTTCTCTGAAAGGTCGCGAAACTTGGGCATGCCACCCGCGAAACCGCACCCATCACTTCGACATACCATCGCACTTTTTCCCCCCGACCTCCTCCTCCGCTCTCCTTTCTGATGGAGATCCAACAACAATATCGCAATGGGTATTCGGGATGACCGCGTTGGAGGAGAAACACCATCCTTCACCATGGCGCATCCTACAATGGCCATGGTGACAATCGACCGTCCTGCCGCTCCAGCGCCGGACTCTTCGTCCCCCCTGAAGCCAGCCGGCCAAGCTAAGCAACCACCCTCTGACCCAACAGCCACCCCGGACCCCAACCTTGTCAACCCCCGTCTCCTCGTGAATGGCGCTTGTATCTACGAGCGACACCTTCCAGGCGATGCGTACATTACTGCACACGTGCAGCGTCTTCAGCACGGGTTCTACGCCAGTCCCGCCGTGTCCAACCAAGACCACAACCACGTGGACTTCCTCGGGATCACCTTCGTCTTCCACTCGCCCAATACACTCTCCCATCGCTTCAAAGCAGCCACCATTCGAGCCTCTGTTCAGAGCGCAAGGGAGCAGTCATCGTCAAGCAACCGGACCCGCCATCCCCGCTTCCTCATGCATGCCCCGCACCTCCTCTACGGCGCCGTTTCCCCTGAAACCCTACAATGGAACTACAGTCTCAGCGGCTCGCTTGGAGTTTCTGACCTCCCTCTTGTCGCGAGTCTCTCACCCAGCGGTGGCATGAACGGACGTTATAAGCGGTATGAGATGATGCGGATCCAGGGGTCGGTGCGATCGCTCAGAAGCCCGCGCGGCCGAGCCTTCGACGTTGAGGGCGGCGAGATCGTGTGGACCCTGGAGGAGAACAACTTGCAGCGATCGGGCCTGCCGCGCGAGTTCACCTTCGCCATGCTGATCTCGAAACCCCGCGCGGAGAGCCGAGTTCAGTTTGCGCTGGACATCGATCCAGTCGTCCAATGCTGGTGGTCGAGTTACCCGGGGCCCCTGTTAGCCCTACCGCGATACAAGCCCGTGCGTCGACGGCCGGTGGATTTCCGGACAGAAGTGGGCCAGCGTTTCGAGCCCCTCACGGCAGACAAGGGGTTCAATTTTGCAGCCCTAGAAAGCTCGTTCGATGATTACGTGCATATGCCAGGGCGGAAGTTTTCATCTGGCGTACGTGGTACCCAATTCCCTTGAGCATACATTGGAGACCAAGAGTCAACTGCAGGAATATATATACTGACATCAGAGTTTGCTGCAGATCTCCCCGGACGGTGGAATCGCACAAGACGACAACGAAGTCCGACGCGACGTGACCCGCGATTGGACGATGATCGAACCGTTGCGTGGAGTTAACAAGATCCCCGCCTTGCTGCCGGGCAAATCGGGACTCAACCCCAACCAGCCCATTCCTGCAATACCGGGATTCGACCCGGGAAGTTTCACCATGCGATTACTGTTGGATAATGCACATGGGTCAAGCAGCAGGTACGCGCATGTGACGTCGGAAGTGACCAACGTACGAAATGGGCAGCGAACCGAGCGACGAATGGAGCGACGAAGCAAGGGAAATAATAAATAGCATTTTAGCACGGAGTTGGCTGGTCTGATTGAGTTGCCTTTGTTAGCGACTAGCATGATACCCGGGATACAAGATTGATAGATTGGGTGATGCGCAGTGATATAATTCAACGTGAAGATACTGTCCGGTTCCACCTCCAACTTATACTATACATCATAAAGCACCACTACGAGATGAATTTCTAATCCTCAATATCATTCCACTACCCACCATACCAATCTGCACAATCAGTCAAAACTAGAAAGTTATTAAATACTAGATAGTAGGGTTCATATACACCAAACAACAATCACCACCACCACTATTTTTTAAAACTCGAACCAGCCAAATTAGCCTCAACAGACCCCTTATATGGTCGCCACCTAGTACTTTGCTAGTATAGCACCCAACGTAAACATAAACAAACGGTGAAGAGGAAGTGATTACATACATACAACGAACAGACAACTAGATAATACTAATATGTAAGCAACTACCCCGGTAATATTATTACGGTATTGTATAATACGGTACGATCACGTAAGGTTCTTAGTAAGAAAGTAGTGACGTAACAGCCACCCATCTACACCACACAGAATAATGAACTACTACTCCGTACTACTACTAACTACTAACAGTATATTTTATGAGACTGTTCAGGTATGACTATACTGATAGGTATCAAAGGAAAGAATATTATATTATACTCAGTCAGTATATAAATTACATAGTTACATACATACATACATAACACACAGTATTTATTCAGTTCAACCCACCCCCCCTTCAACGCAATGATCTTATTATTAATATTCTATACCTCAATAATCAAACCAGCACCTAATAGACAAGCTAGACAAGCCCAAGATAATAGTAAATGAGAGTGAGAAGAAAAGCAATACAGTAAGTGGTCTAGATCATCACCTTGTAAAGTTGTAAGAAGTGGAGGTGAGCTCAGTGTGGAGATAGCCAAAAGCAAAGTGTCAAGTGTCACCGTGACATTAGACTTCTTCACATCCACATCCACATTCCACCCATTCTATCTATCTACTACTACTACCACTACCTTAAACTTCCCGGTTCGGATCGATTCGATTCGATCGATCGATTGCCTCGATCTTAGTTACTACTTTACTACCTACCCTACGATCCACCTTCTCTTTCATTTCACTACTACTCAATTCCTTGTTTTTTGCAAACAACATACCAATATACTAATTGGCAAGTAAGGTAGTATAGATGGGTCTAGACCAGCTTCAAATTTATTTCATTTTACGTATATGTAAACTACAAGTACACAATGAGGAAGAAGAAGAAGAAGAAGAAGAATATGCATAGTCAGCCACTGTTTGATTGATTGAATCTTACAACACAAGAAGATCGTGGCTATAGCGAACTACTGCATTCTCATAGATCAATCAACCAAACGAATGAATAGACATGTCTAGACCCGACAATGATGTGATGAGATGATAATTGATGATATCACCAGCTTATCCTTCCCGCACATGACAAGAAGAAGCCCTTCCGTAGCATCAAATCAAACCACAACCACAACCACAGCCCATTAATATTTGCCAAGAACAGAATCCAGCTTGAAACCCAGGATTGATTGATTGATTGATTGATTGATTGATTGATCGATCGATTGGCTGTATGCATCACCGATAGGATCATCTCGTCAAATAGTTTCCATGTACACCACTAAGAACCCATGGTTTCTCCCATATGTAACAACTAAGGATATGATGATAGCGGACCAAGCACGCAGACACAAAAGCAATGAGCATCACGTAGAGTAGCACGTAGCACGAACAACAAAACAATAACAAAAGTGTTGACAGATAGCCGCCCCAGAACCATGCCACCCAAAACCGTCCCATTGCTCATAATCGCATGAAAAAGACAGAAAACCAATCCACACTCGCAACAAATCATAGACCACCAAACAGCGAAAACACAGAATAAATCCCAGAAAACCCCCCAGGGTACTACCCGCGAACAGGCTAATAAAAATATAATAAGAAAAAGAAGGTATTTTGATCGACATCGTATCATCGTAGGGGTAACAGAAGCAGCAGCAACAAGGAAAAAGCCACCCATGTCTCCTCTAAGAGCGTTTTCCCACCCGGGTATTCATCCACAGCGTATATGCATAGTCTATTCCCAAATTGCCGCCCTTCTGAGAAACAACAGAAAAATAAAATTCGTACGGAAGAAAATAAAGAGGGGGGTGTGAGAAATAAAGTTAAAGCGAGGGTAAAACCACAAGTCATGGTCGCTGGAGAATTCAGAGTCATATCTGAGGCTGCGCCGGAGCAGCAGCCGCTGCCCATGTCGACACGGGGTAATTGGCATGAGCTGCTGGTGCGGTAGCGCTCACGTAGTACGGATGTCGGTCTGCGCCCGGGTAATAAGGCGCATGCATCGGGTTCGACTCCCGGCGCGGGATGCCCGGATCAAACGCAGACATGCCACGCTGTTCCAGTGGTTGATGCGGTCCATCAAGCGGACCCAGGCTGAAGCTTCCTCCCCGTGAATATGTGGCCGGCGTGGCCGGATCGATGGGCGAGGTCGCGTCGGTCGCAACGCTGCGTGAGGATATTGACGAGTTGCGATAGGCCGAAGGGCTGTGATCCGACTGGGATCGGTTGCGATCGCTCAAGGAGCTCGGAATGCCCGTGTTGAGTGCAGAAGGGATTGACGACGACAGCGCATTGTGACCCAGAGCATCGAAGCTCGTTCCATACTGAGTGGGTGTCCGGAATTGAGAGTAGTCGTCTGGCTTCTGCGGGATCTGGGTAGGTGCAGACGGCGCGGGGAGATACGGGTTGGAAGCTGGCTGCGCCGAAATCGACCCTGCCATCGAGTATCCCGGGATGGCCGCAGTCTGCGGAGCATGCGTAGCAGCATACGGCGCGGGGTGCATATAGAATTCGGGATGAGGGTTGGGGATCGCATACCCAGGCGGTGCTACCAACTGAGGTCGGTATCCGTAGATCGTATGGGGGTCGTTCGGGTTCTCTAAACCTCCTGATTCCAAGTCATCGATGGGTGCCCGGAAGCTTTGCTTCTGCGTCAGCTCTGCACGAGGCCGAATGTACCGCAGCGAGTCGACCATCGATGGCGGGTTCAACAGCCCGCGCATCACGTCCTCCACGCTGTAATACGAGACCAGGTGGTGTGTCACCCCCGAAACCGTCACACTCATCGTCTTCTTCACGAGTCCCGAATCCTTAAAGCCATACGAGTCCACCAGCGAGCCCACCAACGCTCTCTCCACGTCCGACTGGTGTGGTCGGTCTCCAGGATACTGACCGGGTGTCGAAGACGGCGAATAACCGCCGTTGCTGTCCTGTCGCGGATACGGCTCCCCAGGTCTCGTCGAAGGCACCGGGCGTCGATTGGCCTTCTTCATCGCTCGCTTTTTTTCGCCGGGAGGAAATGGCTTCTCCAGTTCGCGGTAGACGAGAAAGTTGCCCAGGATTCGACTGGGACTCCAGGTCACTCCATCCGTCCATCGCTTGATACCCGACGAATTCTCCTCGTAGATGAACACACTGCCACTGCGGACCAGGTGACCACGTTCGCGATCGTGGGGCCGACGGGGCACATGGTGCAGCACTCCCGTCAGACAGGCCTCAAAGAGAATCAGCGCATCCTGTGTTGTCGCGACGTATCCCGTAAAGGTGGGCTCCAACACCGTAGCGGTGCCGTTGACCATTGTTTTGCGTTTGTTTGTAGGTTCGAACCTAGTTGAAAAGGGGGCAAAGAGGTAAAATCAATCAAGGTTAACACCACCGTTGATCAAGGTTTCCCAGTAACTCGGCTAGACGGATTGGCCAGGGTGACACTGGCGTTTCGACACCAAGCAGAGGAAGAATAGCAGTGAATAGGATCAGAACAATCCCGCCTGACAGGCTGTCAGAATTTCTTTCTTTGTTATCGGCCGTTGCAGAAAAAGCCAGGACGAAGTCCCGAGCTAAAAAAATGAATGGGAAGGAGGGAGGGAGGGGGAAAAAGGGAGTGAATTGGGGGACTCCAGAAAAGCAGGGAGGGGGAGGCAAATAACCTTTGGGGGGGAGACGAGGAGTGGGAACCTCTGGTGCGAAGGTGAGAGAATGACAAGTCGAGAGAGCTGACGGTGATGGTTGAACCGTAGAAGAGGGCCGATGGCGCGAGTTTAAAGCGCCCCCCTCCTTCTTGAGTTTAAGGGCTACTACCAGACTTGGGCGAGCCGGATCGACAGCGAGCACGGGCCCGTCCTTTTTCCCAAATCCTCGCACAGGGAAAGGGTTGGATCTGGAGAGCAGCGTCTGGCCCTAGTGCAGCTGGGTCGACTGGAGCTCCGGTTCCACGGATAGCGATCGGATCGAGGTAGGTTGAGTCTCCAACCAAACCAGCTGCGGGAATTCCCAAGCTTTCTGCTTGCAAGGAGAAACCCGTTTTGACAGGGAGTTTAAATACCCTGGGCGCGGGAGTTTCTCTTTAACCCAAAAAGCTGTTGTTTGATGCTGCTGCGCAAGACGATGCGGAGTTTCGGGAATTGTTGAATGGGCAACAATCCACTGCGCGAGAAGCGATAGTGATGAGGGAACAAGAGGGAGACCAGCTCAGCTTACGCCGTATGAGCTGTTCGGTGCCTGTTTCGGAGCAGGTATGTAAGCCGATTTATCCACTTTGGAGCTTCACGTGAAGCCACCCGGGCCATGCGAGAAACGAAGTGCGATGAATTTCCAAAGGCAAGTAGAGACCAGGAATGTTTCAAAGTGAATGGGGATGCTTGAAGGGAAGGAGTGTGGTGGACTCGGAAGACAAGAGGGGACAATAGTTGACCTTAAACATCCGTGGAACGAGACGGGGAAAGAGGCAGATAGAAATAAATCAGAAAAGGGAAAATCAGGTATATAATAAATTAGGAAACAAAAA